>NW_004444157.1:403678-426547 GCF_000243295.1 Trichechus manatus latirostris
CTTCTCCAGCTCTGTCCAGAACCCTCTGTTGTGATCCTGGTCAGAGCAGTCAGTGGTGGTAGCCGGGCACCATCTAGCTGTACTGGACTCAGTCCAGTGGAAGCCTCGGTAGCTGTGGACAATTAGTCCTGGGAGGTTTTTTTTTTTTTTATTACTCTTTGAATTTCTTCCCTTGTTATATGTCTGTTGAGGTTTTCTATTTCTTCTTGGGTCTGTTTAGGTAGTTTGTATGTTTCTAGAAATTTATCCATTTCATCTAGGTTGTCTAGTATATTGGCATACAATTGTTTATAGTATTCTCTTACAATTCTTTTAATTTCTATAAGGTCACAAGTAAAGTCATCTCTTTCATTTCAGATTTTAGTTACATCTTCTCTTTTTTCCTTTGTCCATTTTGTTGATCTTTTCAAAGAACATACTCCTGGCTTCGTTGATTCTCTCTTTTTTTTCAATGTAGACAATTACTGCTATAAATTTCTCTCTGAGTACTGCCTTTGCTGCATCCCACAGGTTTTGGTATATTGTGATTTCTTTCTCATTTGTCTTTAAAATTTTTCTAATTTCCCTTGTGATTTCTTCTTTGGCCCATTGGTTTTTTAATAGTGCATTGTTTAATTTTCACTTTTTTGTGAAATTTACAGTTTTCCTTCCATTATCGATTTCCAATTTCATTCCACTATGGTCAGAGAAAGTACTTTGTATGATTTCAAACTTTTTTAATTTATTGAGGTTTGTTTTGTGACTTAGCATATGTTCTATTTTGGAGAAGGAGCCATGAGCACTGGAGAAGAATGTATATTTGACTGTTGTTAGTGGAATTTTTCTGTGTCTGTTAGGTCTAGTTGGTTTCTAGTGTCATTCAGGTCCTCTGTTTCCTTCTAAGCTTCTGTCTAGATGATCTATCCATTATTGAAAGTGGTGTGTTGAAGTCTCCAGCTATTATAAAACTGTCTGTTTCTCCCTTCAGTTCAGTCATATATTTTTGGGCTCTGTTATTAGGTGCATATATACTTATAATTATTATCACTTGTTGATAAATTGATCCTTTTATCATTATATAATGCCCTTCTTTTCCTCTAATACCGGGGCTTGACTTGAAGTCTATTTTGTCTGACATTATTATAGCCACTCCAACTCTCTTTTGGTTTCTATTAGCATGAAATATTTTCTTCCGTCCTTTCACTTTCAACCTATTTGTGTCTTTTGATTTAAAATAGATCTCTTGTAGACAACATATAGTTGGGTTATGTTTTCTTATCCATTCTGCCAATCTGTGCCTTTTTATTGCAGAGTTCACTCTATAAAAATTTAAGTAATTACCAATAAATAAGGACTTACTTCTGCCATTTTGTTATTTGTTTTATATGATTTTATACCTTTTTTGTTGTTGTTGTTCCTTATTTCCTCAAATACTGCATTTTTTGTGTTTTTGTTGATTTTTTGTGGTGAATTATTTTGATTCCCTTCTTGTTTACTTTTATGTCTATTTTTAAAGAAATTTTCTTTGTGGTTACAATGGGGAAAACATTTACCATCCTAAATTTAAATGGATACCAACTTAACTTCAATAACAAGGAGTCCCTGGGTGGCACAAATGGCTAAGTGCCCGACTACTAACCAAAAGGTTGGCGGTTCAGACTCACCCAGAAGGCACCTCAGAAGACAGGCCTGGTGATCTGATTCTGAAAAGTCCAGCCTTGGAAACTCAATGGAGCAGTTCTACTCTACACACATGGAGTCACCATGAGTTGGAATTAACTCGAGGACAACTAACAAAAACAACAACTTGAATAACATACAAAAATTCTGTTCCTATCCCACTCTCCCTCCCCTTTTATGTTGTTAATCTCACAAATTACATCTTTATACATATGTGCCCAGTATTTATTTATAATTATTATTTAAACTTTTGTCTTCTATATCACATAGAACATCACAAATATAGTTACAAACCAAAGATACAGCAAAATTGGCCTTCATATTTGCCCTTGAAATTACTTTTACTGAAAGTCTTTATTTCTTCATACAGCTTTGAATTACTATCTAGTGTCATCACCTTTCAAATGGGAGGTCTTCCTTTAGCATTTCTTTAGGACAGGTTGGTAGTAACAAACTCCCTTAGCTTCTGTTATCTGGAAATATCTTAATTTCACCCTCATATTTGAAGGCCATTTTTGCCAGATACAAGATTCTTGGAAGATAGTTCTTTTGTTTTTTTTCTTTCAGTACTTTGAATATATCATCCCACTGCCTCCTAGCCTCCATGATTTCTGAAGAGAAATTGACACTTAGTCTTATTGGGGTGCCCTTGTATGTAATGCAGCCCTGGTGGCACAGTGGTTAAGAGATTGGTTGCTAACCAAAAGGTTGGCAGTTGGAATCCACCAGCCACTCCTTGGAAACCCTATGGGGGCAGTTCTACTCTGTTTTACAGGGTCGCTACAAGTCGGAATCGACTCAGTGGCAATGGGTTTGGTTTTTTGGTTGTATGTAACTGTTCACTTTTCTCTTGTTGCTTTCAAGATTCTTTCTCTATCTTTGGTTTTTGACATTTTTACCATAATGTGCCTCAGCGTTTATCTCCTTGGTTTATTCTACCTGGTGTTTGTTGAGCTTCTTGTGTGTGCAAATTCATGTCTTTCATCACATTTGGAAAGTTTTTGGGCGTTAGTTCTTCAAATATTCTCTCTGCTCTTTTCTCTTTCTCCTCTCCTTCTGGGGCTTCCATAATATGTGTATTTGTCTGCTTAATGGTGTCCCACAGATCTCTTATGTGCTGTTCTTTTTTTTTTTTAAATGTTTCTCAGATTAGATCATCTTTAAGGTTATCTTGGCTATTTTTGGATCTTTGCATTTTCATATACATACTTGGAATCGACTCAACAGCAGTGGTTTCTTGGTATTTGGAATCTGCTCATCAACAAAAATAATCTGCTGAGATTTTTATGTGGATTGCATTGAATCTATACACTAATTTTGGAATAACTGACATCTTTAGTGTATAGAGTCTGCCAATCTGTGAGCATGGTATATCCCTACATTTATTTAGGTCTTCTTTTATGTTTCTATAGGGTCGCTATGAGTCTAAATTGACTCGACAGCAATGGGTTTGGTTTGATTTTTTTAACGTTTCTCAGAACGGTTTTATAGTTTTCAGTGTAGAGGTCTTGCAAATATTCAATTAGTTTTTTTTTATTTTTGTCATCGAGTTGATTCCGACTCATAGGAACCCTATAGGAAAGAGTAGAACAGCCCCATAGGGTTTCCAAGGAGCAACTGGTGGATTCAAACTGCTGACCTTTTGGTTCGCAGCCAAGCTCTTAAGCACTGCACCACCCGTGCCCCAGATTTATTCATAGGAATAGGTATTTTATTTTTAATCAACTTTATTTAGCTATAATTTACACACAATAAGATGCACATATTTTAACTTCACAGTTAAAATTTTTGACAAATTTATTCATCAGTGGAAACATGACCCTAATCAAGATACATAACATTTCTCTCAGCTGAGAAAGTTTAATACGCACCTTTCCAGTCAAAAAAAAAAAAAAAATCCAACCTTCAAATCACTGATTTGATCTGACTTATATCAATACAGGTTAGTTTAGCCAATTCTAGAACATCACTTTAAAGGAATAATGCAGAATTTGCTCTTTTGTTCCTGGTATCTTTCACCATAATATATTTTGAGATTCGTCTATGTTATTGCTTGTATCAGTAGTTCCTTTTTTATTGTAAAGTAGTATTCCACTGTATTAGTTCATCACATTTGTTTATCCATACACTTCTTAATAGACATTTGGATTGTGTCCACTTTGGGCATATCATGAACAAAATTGCTATAAACATTTTTGTACAAATATTTTTGAGTAAATATTTTTTGACTTCTGTTGGGAAAATTCCACAGAGTGAGATTTCTGAGTCATATGGTAAATGTAACTTTTCAAGAAATTGCAAAAAAGTCTTTCAATGTGGTTGAACTTCCCATCAGCAGTGAACGAGAGTTGCAGATATTCTGTATCCTCAAAAATACTTAGTATTGTCAGACATTTTAAGTTTAGCGGTTCTAATGGGGGCAGTGGTGGTTCAGTGGTATAACTCTCACCTTCCATGAGGGAGACCCAGGTTCTATTTCGGGCCAGTGCAGCTCTTGTGCAGCCACCACCTGTGTTGCTATGCATGTTGCTATGATGCAGAACAGGTTTCAGTGGAGTTTCCAGACTAAGACAGACTAGGAAGAAAGGCCTAGAGATCTACTTCAAAAATCAAACAGTGAAAAACCCCATGGATCACAACTGTCCAACTGGCAACTGATCATGAGAATGGCACAGAACCAGGCAGTATTTTGTTCCATTGCGCACAGGGTCACCATGAGTTGGGAGCCAACTCAATGGCAGCAAACAACAATGGGTGCGTAGCAGTGTTTCATTCTGGTTTTATTTTACATTCCTCTGATAATTAATGAGGTTAAGCACCTTTTCATAAGTTTATTGACAATTTGTATGTGTACTTCTGTGAAATGTCTGTTCAAATCTTTTGATCTTTTTAAAATTGGGTTGTTTGTCTTCTTATTTTGAATTTTAAGATTTCTTTATATATGTTCTGAAGTCCCTGGGTGGTGCAAAAGTTAATGCACTCAGCTTCTAACCCAAACGTTGGAGGTTTGAGTCCACCCAGACGTGCCTCAGAAGAAAGGTCTGATGATCTACTTCTGAAAAATCAGTCATTGAAATGCTATGAAGCACAGTTCTACTCTGATACACATGCGACTGCCGTGAGTCAGAATTGACTCAACAGCAATTGGTTATTCAATGTATATGTTCTAAATACAGCCCTTTGTCAGATGCATGTATTATGAATATTTTCTCCCAGTTTGCCACTTGATGTTCTCAACCAAGCCTTTTAAAGAGCAGAAGTCTTTAACTTTAATAAGTCCAATTTATCATTATTTTTCTTTTGTGATCTGTGTTTTTGTGTCCTATCAAAGAAATCTTTATCTTCCCCCAAGGCTGAGAAGGTTCTTTTGTTTTGTTTTATTCTAGAAGTTTTATAATTTGGGCTTTTACATTTAGACATATGATCTATTTTGAATTAATTTTGTGTATGATATAAGGTAAAAGGCAAAGTCCCCTTTTTTCTCTATAGGATATCTAGTTGTTCCAGTACCATTTGTTTAAAAGGCTATACTTTCGCTATTGAATTACCTTGAGACCTTTGTAAAAAATGAATTAACTGTATATGTATGGTTCTATTTCTGGACTGTCTACTCTGTTCCATTGATTGATGTATCTGTTTACTCCACTACTACACTACCCTTATTACTACTACCTTAAGTAAAAATTTGGCAATATAATCCTCCAGATTTCTGGGTTTTTTTCCCAAATTGTTTTAGCTGTTCCAGGTCCTTTGCATTTCCATATAAATTTGTGGGTGTCAATTTATGCAAATATGCCTGTTGGGATTTTTATTTTGATTACACTGAATTTACAGATGAATTTGGAGAAAACTGACATCTTAACAATATTGAATCTCCTGATCCAGGACCACAGTATATCTTCACATTTATTTTGATCTTTAGTTTCTTCCAGCAGTGTTTTGTAGTTTTCAGTATACAGGTTTTTCTACATATTTTGTTAAATTTATCCCTAAGTATTTTATAATTTTGTAAGCTACCATAAATTTAAGAAGCCCTGGTGGTGCAGTGGTTAAAGCACTCGGCTGCTAACCTAAAGTTCAGGGGTTTGAACCCACCAGGTGCTCCATGGGAGAAAAAGATTTACAGCCTTGGAAACCCTATTGGGCAGTTCTCCTCTGTCCTATAGGGTTGCTATGAGTTGGAATAGACTTCACAGCAATGGGTTTGGTTTTTTGGGCCATAAATTTTACATACACACATACACACACACACACACACACACACACACACTTCAATTTCAATTTCCAATTGTTCATTACTAGCATATAGGAAGACAATTGATTTTTTTTATATTTAAACTTGCAACTGTAATCTTGGTAAATTCACTTCTTAGTTCTATAATGCATTTTTTGTATGTCCCTTAAGATCGTCTAAATACATGAGCATGTGATTTGCAAATAAAGACATAGTCATTCTTTTCAAAACAGAGCTTTGTGAAAGATTTAATGTTTTAGTTCTGAAAATCCGACAACAAAGCTGTATTGCACAAAAAGCTATTGGTTCACGTCATGGAAGGTCCTCATGTGTCTGGGGGCCCCTCACAAGAGGAGCAATCAGCTAGCTGCCCTGCCCTTTTCCAAGTTCTAAAAATGCAGCTGCCTGTAGATTTATATTCATATAATGACTTAGCAGAAGAGACAGGTGGGTTTTTTTCCCCAACTTTAATCCTTTTACTCAAATAAAATAACTTTCTTTGTTCCTTCTTTTAAAAATGTATATTGATTTTTGTTGTTGTTATTTAATTGACAAGGAATAAAACAGAAAGGTATTAAGAATTAGAAAAAAAATCTACTCTCCTGGGCTCTTTTCCTAACACACCTCTTCCACGTTATCTTAGTGGAGGGGAAATGGTGACCATTGGTAGCAGAGAGGATGGCAGGTAGGGGAGGAGCCGTGTATCCGGGGAGCAGAGGAGGGGAAAAAGCCAGTCCCCAGAGAAGCGGCAGAAATGGCCAACAGCCCCTTAAGCAAGTGCTGCCCTTCCCTGGCAGGCTCAGGGTTCCGCAAAGAGGGGAGAGTGACAGGCCCCGGGGGTGGTGATGTTAAAGGGACTCGAGGTGAGGAGAAGGGGGGCGGATAGGCGGGCCTCGCCTGACTCCAGGGCGACCGGAACCCGCCCCGGGTGGGGGCGGAGCCGCGCGGCGACGAAGCCTCACGTGACTGGCCAGCGCCGACTCGCGCGCCTCCCTCCACCGGCCCACTGGCCGTTGGTCGTCCCTTCTCGGTACCTGTTCCCGGCGGTCCTGCGGGCGTGCGGGCTAGGGGCGGCCCAGGAACCGGGAGGCGGAGCAGGTAAGGAACCCGGAGGGGGTCCCTGGGGCTGGTGGCGGGGGTGGGGGGAGAGGCAGACGCGGGCGGAACTCCCTCCCAGGGTCCGGCAGCCCCGGGCGGAGCAGCGCAGAGCCCGCAGCAGCAGGTCCGGGGCTGCAGCCCCCACGGCCCGCCGCGAGCCGGTGCGTGTGGGTGAGAGAGCGGCGGGCCTCTCCTGTGGGAAGGGGCTGGCCGGCCCTGCAGGAGGGGCGGGCCCGAGGCGACGACCTTTGGGAAACACCTGCCTCTCCCACCGCCGCAGGCTTCTCCAGCACCCCGCGCCGCCCGGTCGTCTTTCTTGCAGAAAATGGTGGTCAGCGGGGAGGGAGAGGCGGGTGCGGGCGGCGAGAGGGGCCGGTTCGAGGGGCCCGGGGTGGCGGCGGGGCGGCGCCGAGCGTTCGGCCGCAGCAGCCCCGCCCCCCGCCATCTGCAGGTCTGCGGGTCCAGGCGGCGCACCTGGCAGCGAGGATCGGGAGGAAGACGAGGAGGAGGAGACTGCCAGGATAGGCCCAGGTCGGTGCGAGGGACCATGGGGGGGGGGCGGGGCAGAGCCCAGTCTGAGACCCCGACTGTCACCCCAACCCCCCGCCCTGTTCTCCATTTTCGTGTCTGCAGATGCCTGGCCAAGGAGCGGCAGGAAAAATGGTGGGCTTGGGGGAGGGAGGGGAGAGGACTGGGAGCCCCCTAGAGGGCGCCCTAGTCGCTTGGATGGGAAAAATGAAATTAAACCTTTGAATATCCAGGGCTCTGAATGGTAAAAGGTGCATAGTAGGGCCTCTGTCCTCGGTGCTGATCAGTCCAGGAAAGGTTCAGTCCCTTCTCTCAGCTAGGGATGGATTACCCAATAAGCAAGGTAAACACTGGTTTACTTGTGATTACTTACTAATCTGTAGTGCACAATTTGACCTGTTTTTCACCATGTGAAATTGTGCACTACAAATTAGTAAGGAGACACAGTTAAACCCTTGCTTACTGTAAGCCCGTGCATACCTTGCTTTCTGGTTAATCCGCCTCTGGTTGACTAGAGTCTTGCTTTTGCTCCTAGGAGTAATGGAGTCCAAAGAGGAACAAGCGGGCCAAAATCTCAATGTGGAAAATGCCCTCCAGGAAAATGAAGAAAAGGACGAAAAGGAGCAAGACGCTAACAAAGCAGAGCCCTTGGCACTCCCTTTGGAAGCTGGTGAATACTGTGTGCCTAGAGGAAGCCATAGGCAACTCCGAGTTAGGCAGCCCATCCTGCAGTATAGATGGGACATGATTCAGAGGCTTGGAGAGCCACAGGCAAGGATGAGAGAAGAGAATGTAGAAAGGATTGGGGAGGAGGTGAGACAGCTGATGGAAAAACTGAGGGGAAAGCAATTGAGTCATAGTCTGCGGGCAGTTAGCACTGACCCCCCTCACCATGACCATCATGATGAGTTTTGCCTTGTGCCATGAATTCTGATGTTAATAGGTAGACCCCTGCTTCCTAAACTTACGTGTGTAAGGCACCTTTGTTGTAAACCTTTCGATGCTGCTTGTTTCTGATGGGTCTCCTATTACCAGCTTCTGACTGAATGTCGTGTTTTTGACCCAGTCTGTAAGTTTCTGTCAGCAGGGGAGTTTTACCTATTGCCTGGAAACATGCTCATTATATTGTGAAGTTAATAAAGCAGTTTAAAAAAGCAATCTCTGTATTTATTCTTTTTTATTTCAAATCTTACATTTATATTTTATAAAATATAAACAGTGTAAGAATATATAAAATATTACAGTGTTCATTTCATTGTTGAATTATGAGTGATTTTTATTTTCTTGGTTCTATTTTCTCATTTTTCAAAACTGAACACATTAACAAAAGAGCTTGACTGCCTTATTAAAATAATGTAAGAACTTACAAAATTGAGGTTATGACAGTACCTCAATTTTAGGTTACCTCAGGATCTTATTTAGCAGTGTAAACTTGATAAGAGACATTGCTTTAAAGATCATTATATTTATCAGTAATATGAGGGTAATAACCACCTCCCAGGGCTGCTGTGTGGACCAAATAAGTTTTTTAACTTTCTCTAAGCCTTTGCTCCTACCACCACATGTATGACCCAACCCTTTAGATATTCCCTTCAGCTATTTGAGGAAGTTCCCAAAGTGAGGTCTTCCCTATACTGAAAAACAAGTCAATGGACTGAGAGGTAAGTATTTCCATTCCTTTGTTGCTATGCTCCAACCCCATGCTCTTTCCTGGGTATTGCTCTGTCTTCTGAGTCTTGCTCCCTACACTGGCCACCACCACTGCAGATGTTCAGGAATTCTTAAGGAGAGAAAAGTCCCACTGATTTCTCCAGAACCCACAGTGGATTGAACCCTCACTCAGCTTTACAAAGGTGTGGCCAAGTCCCCTCTCCCTGTTTAGCTTCATGGCAAAACCTTATCTGTCTGATTTTCTTTCTCCTTAGGGTGAATTCTCTCAGGAAACCTCCCCAGTTCAGCAGACTGTGCAAGACACGTGAGGGAACACAGATTGCTTTGAATCTGAGACAGTCCTTCCTCATGCCAGCCAACCTCCACCTGAAACCTATGAATGTAAAGAATTTTATTATCCTATATTGAGTTAAGCAGAAACCCTGGTGGCTAGTGGTTAAGAGCTATGGCTGCTAACCAAAAGATCAGCAGTTCAAATCCACCAGGTGTTCTTGAAACCCTAGGGGGCAGTTCTACTCTGTCCTGTAGGGTTGCTGAGTTGGAATTGGCTCAATGGCAACAGGGTTTTGGGTTTTTTTTTGTTTATATTGAGTTAAAGGAGCCCTGGTGGCACATTGGTTAAGTGCTCAGCTGCTAACTGAAAGGTTGGCAGTTTGAACCCACCCAGCAGCCCCACGGGAGAAAGACCTAGCGATCTGCTCCTCTAAGGATTACAGCCTAGAAAACCCTATGGAACTGTTCTACTCTGTCACATGGGGTCACTATAAGTCAAAAATCGTCTTGATGACACCTAACAACAACAACATATTGAGTTAGATGTCAGGAAGTCACATCAATGAATCAGTGGATTCCTAGATGTGGGGTCTTTATGAGAAGTCCATGGGAGGGCCACTGGGGTTAAGTGTCCCAGTTGAGCCTGGGAAACAAAGTTGCCCTCAGAGTATGCTAATCAGGTGAAATATACACATATTATGTATGAAGACAGCCTTTTGTGGAAGTAAACTTAGAAGCAGGATTCTAGAACGGATTGGCAAACCATAGCCCATGCACCAAATCTGGCCCACTGCCTTTTTTTTCTTTTTTTGGCCTACAAGCTAAGAATGGTTTTTACATAGTTAAATGGTTGAAAAAATCGAAAGAATACTATTTTGTGACATACGACAATTGTATAAAATTCAAGTGTTTGTGTCCATAAATACAGTTTTATTGGAACCCAGCCATGCTCATTTGATTACATACTGTCTTAGCTGTTTTCGCACTATAGTGGCAGAGTTGAGTAGTTATGACAGAGACTGTATGACCTGCCTGCAAAGCCTAAAATATTTACTATCTGGACCTTTACAGAAAAAGTTTGCTGACCCCTGTTCTAGAATATAACAGTGCAATAACACTTATGAAACCAAAAGGAAAAGTGAATAGGCAGATGAAAATATCATCTAACACAACAAACCTCAGACATCATGAATCATATGCCTAAACAATGCCAAAGCTCTCCCTCCTCCAGGTGCTTGAGACGGCAAGGCAAATTTATGCAAGACAGAAGTTTATAAAGGGAAAGGCCAGAGTTGAAAGGGCAGGAAAACTGATAAACCAAGAGGCTTATGCCCTACCAGACTTCTTATTCCTGATTGCCAATGTCAGCACCAGCTTCTGTGGAAAAGAGAAGCATTCTGGCTTCAATGACCTAAGGGTATTCCGCAATCCCTTCATGAAGAGAAACTGGAAGCTCACATCTGAACTCCTGGCATATCCATGATAGAAAGTTAGACACATATGCCCAGGAAAATGCACCTCTCTTGCATGTCGAGGCAGATCCAAGTTGTCCTATCAGGTTCAGAGAAAGATGGGTTTAGGGTTCCAGTCTCAAGAGAGAGCAAGCCCTCTGCTACCCAGCTTCCTTTGGCTCTTAACAGAGTGTTTGAGTCTGAAGAAGCATCTGAGGGATTAGTATGTGAGTGGTCACGGTCTATGTACAATCCTCAGGCAAAAAACAACCAGCAGTAAGTGAGCAAAAGGCAGTAAAGGAACAGGGACATGAGGTTCCCTTGAGGGGAGCAGTCATATCCAAGGTTCTGCCTGTATTTGCCTATTTATGTCATTTCTACATGTTACATGGTGGGCCTCCTTTTCTCTCTCAGTGTGGCCATTCTCCACAAAAGGGATAGACAAATTTTTCCTGTAAATGCCTGAAATTTCTGGCAAATAGCACACAGTGAGATTAAGGAATGTGCTCCGGACCCCTGGCAGAGGTGGCTCTTCTCAAAGAAAAAGGAAGTCCAAGAAAATAGTTTGAAATGTAGCTAGGGATTGAGACCATCAGGGTTTGGTACATCATGCGCAGTAGATACTTGTTGAATGAGTGAATAAATGAAAAACTAAACAAGATAAATATAGATTTAGTGGTATTCAGCAAATGGTAAGTATACATTTTTGTATTTTTACATGTTTCTAACAGAATTGAGATGATAATGAAGATAATATCTCATAAGTTCTTAAAAACAATTACCTTTTTTTTTTTTTTCCTTAACCCAAGCCCATTTAAAGAAATCCAGACGATAAATTTATGGGCCACCTTGTGACCAGAGAAAGCATTGCAGATTGAACCTTCTAGTCAGGGCAGATTAGCGAGGAGACACAGCCCCTGGACTCTTCCAGCAAGTTCAGATAGCACATAAAGTCATAAAGTGTGCTCTGGTTAGAAGTAAAATAAAGCTTTCATGATTAATCATCATTTTAAACATTAAGCCACATTTCTGCTTCCAAACAACAAGGAGTAACAGGGACTGAATTTCCTTCCCTAACTGAAACAACTAAAACCTGGACAAATTATATGAAACAACAGTTTTCAGTCATTGAACACCAGGCAGTGCAAGACAAAGTTCCTGATAGAGGAGAAACAAACAATGTGAGCCTTACTATTGCCTCCAGATTATCGTCTGGGGAGAGTTTCCAGGCTGCTGTACAGAAAAGGGAGCCCAAGAGGAGATCAGTCATCTTAATTTGAAAAGACAGATGTGGGAGTCTAGGGAAGCCTAGAAGGCTACAGTTCTCAGGAATGAATACTGCTGAAGAGAGAGCTATACTAAGAGAGGGCTCATGAGATCTGTACAAGGTATTCTTCAGGTCTTCAGCTGAGTACTAATCAATTAATGAATATAAGGTAACTGTCGAACTTTGAAGCCCTGGTAGCACAGTGGTTAAGGATCGGCTGCTAACCAAAAGGTCGGCAGTCGGAATCCACCAGCCACTACTTGGAAACACTGTGGGGCAGTTCTGCTCTGTCCTATAGGGCCACAATGAGTAGGAATCAACTAGATGGCAGTGGTTTTTTTTTTTTTTTAATCAGGTGCTTCTGGGTGGTACAAATGGTTAAGCACTCAGCTATGAACTGAAAAGTTGGTGGATCAAATCCATTCAGATGCACCTCAGAATAAAAGCTTGGCAATCTACTTCCAAAAGATCACAGTCGTTGAAAACACTTCCACTGGAAGCACTTCTACTCTGAAACACATGAGGTTGCCATAAGTCAGAATCAACTTGATGGCAACTCGTTTTGTTTTGTTTTCTAGTCAGAGGCTGGGGAAAGAATTGCCCCAAAATGTTTTTGTTTGTTTGTTTTAACGTGTGCAGAGTTCACACAGGGCTGATAATAGTTTGTGTCCCCATGAGTCAGAGTGGAAAACTCTCATAAATCATGGGTAGGTACTCAGAAGAATATTGCCTCAGTAGGTAGGGCAAAATCAGCCTAGACTGAAGGCTGCTCTGATCCCACATAACAAAGCTTAAAATCAAGCCTCTAAAGTAGCAAATTGTTTTTACGTACTTAACTTCATCCCAGAAAAAGCTCAAGAATATTTATAGGGATACAAAAATATCCAACACTTAACAAGGAAAAATTCACAATGTCTGGTATCCAGTGAACAATCACAAGGCATGCAAAGAAGTAGGAAAATACCAACCATGATGAGGATAAAAATAAATCACTAGGAACAGACTCAAAAATGACATTAATGACAGAATTAGTAGACAAGGGCACTAAAATTATACTTAATTATATTTTATATGTTCAATGAACTGGAGGGAAGACTGAACATGTTAAGTAGACACATGGAAGAGTTTTTTTTAAAAAAGATCCAAATCAAACTTTTATAGATAAAACTACAATGTCTGAGAAGATAAGTGCTAATTGGAATTAACAGGAGATTACACACTGCAGGAGAAAAGATCAGTGAACTTGAAGACATAGCAACAGAAACTATCCAAAATGAACACAGTAAAAAAGACTTAAAATATAAATAGCATCAGTAAGCTATGTGACAACTTCAAGTTCCCTAATGTACATGTAATTGGAATAGCAGAGGTAGATGAGAGGGTGAGAAACAGAAAATAAATGTGAAGAAATTATGACTAAAATTTTTATAAATTTGATGCAAGCTATACATTCACAGATCCAAGAAATTCAACAAAACTGAAGCACAAGAACTAAGAGGAAGACTAAACAAAGGGAAATCATGATCCAATTGCTTAAAATTATTGATAAAGAGAAAATCTTAAAACCACTCAGAGAAAAAAGAAATATTATATACAGAGGGGCAAAGATAAGATAAACACAGATTTTTTTTTGTTGGAAACAATGCAAAACTTAAGGCAATACAGCAACATCTTTAAAGTACAGTGAGAACAACAACAACAACAAAAATCTGGAAATCTAACTGAAGATGAAAGAAAGACACTCTCAGACTTAAAAACTAAAGAATTCATCACCATTAGGCCCTCACTACAAGAAATGTTGAAGGAAGTATTTCAGGAAGAAGAAAAATGATGCCAGATATAAATCTTGATATACACAAAGAAATGAAAACCACTAGAAATGGTAGCTACATATGTTATTTTTTTATTTTTTATTTATTTAAAAGATAATTAACTACAACCACTATGGAGAACGGTATGGCACTTCCTCAAAAAACTAGAAATAGAAATACATTATGATCCAGCAAACCTACTCCTAGGTATATACCCTAGAGATCTAATAGCAGTGACACGAATAGACATATGCTCACCAATGTTCATCGAGGCATTATTCACAATAGCAAAAAGATGGAAACAACCTAAGTGCCCCTCAGTGGATGACTGGATAAACAAAATGCGGTACATACATGCAATGGAATACCACACAGCTATAAAGAATAATAATGAGTTCTCGAAACATAAAGTGGATGAATCTGGAGGACATTATGCTGAGTGAAATAAGTCAGTCACAAAATGACAAATATTGTATAATCTCACTTTTATAAAAAGACAAGAAAAGGTATACCCACAGAAATCAACGTTAATTGACGATTACCAGGAATAGGAGGGGAGGGAGGGAGAATCACTCTCTAGATAGTAAACACTTGTTATTTTTGGTGATAGGAAAGGAATACCGCATGTGGGTGAAGTGTGCACAACTTGACCAAGGTAAATGATGACACTAAGAAATACACAAGAATAAGGGACCTTTTTGTAAATGGTGTAACATATGCATTTTTGCAACAACAGCAATAACAACCAAAAAAATGTGTGTAGTTACATAGGTAGATATGACTGTGTATAGTGTATAGGAAGGTAGATGTGTGCATATACATGGGCACATATAGGTGTATCTGTAGGCATATATATGTATGTATGTGCTGTGTATATATGAATATAATATATATATTCACATATATGAATATATATATATAAAATAAAGCACATAGGGGGCATAGCTACAGATACTTCCTAAGCATAACGAAACACCTCATGGGCTTGGTGTACTGGGTTGGAAGCCTTAGGACCATAGTCTCATGGGACAACTTGGTCAATTGGCATAACATAGTCCATAAAGTTTATGTTCTACATCCTAATTTGGTGAGTAGCATCCGGGGTCTTAAAAGCTTGAAAGTGGCCATCGAAGATACAACTATTGTCTCTACTTGTCTGGAGCAAAAGAGAAAGAAGGAAACCAAAGACTCAAAGAAGAAACTAGTCTACAGGACTAATACCCTACATGAACGATGGCCTCATCTATCCTTAGACCAGAAGAACTAGATAGTGCCCGGCTATCCCTACTGATCATTCTGACCAGGGACACAATAGATGGTCCCAAATAGAATGGGAGAAAAATATAGAACAAACTCAAATTCTTAAAAATGTCTGGTAGAGACTAGAGAAACCCCGGAGACTATCACTCTGCAATACCCTTTAAACTTTGTACTGAAACCACTCCCAGAGGTCACCCTTCAGCTAAATAACAGATTTGGCTCATAAAATGAACAATATCACCCATGAGCACTGTGCTCCTTTAAAAAATCATCTATATGAGACCAAATGGTCAACATTTACCCTAAAGCAAAGATGAGAAGGTAAGGAGGGTGAGGGAAGCTAGGTTAACGGAAATAAACAACCAGAATGGAAATAATGAGAATGTTGACACATTGTGGAAAATGTAACCAATGTCACTGTCTTAGTTATCTAGTGCTGCTATGACAGAAATACCACAAGTGGATGGTTTTGGCATAGAGAAATTTATTATCTCACAGTTTAGGAAGCTGGAAGTACGAAATCAGGGTGCTGGCTCTAGGGGAAGGCTTTCTTTCTCTGTTGGCTCTGAAGGAACGTCCTTGTCATCAATCTTCCCCTGGTCTAGGAGCTTCTCAGCAAGGGATCCCGGGTCCAAAGTATGTGCTCCACTCCCGGCACTTCTTTCTTGGTGGCATGAGGTCTCTCTCTCTCTCTCTGTTAGCTTCTCTCTTTTATATCTCAAAAGAGATTGACTCAAGACACAACCTAATCCTGTAGATTTGAGTCCTGCCTTATTAACATAACTGTCTCTAATCATGCTTCATTAACATTACAGAGGTTAAGATTTACAACACATAGGATAATCACATCAGATCACAAAATGGTAGACAATCACACAATACTGGGAATCATGGCGTAGCCAAGTTGACACACATTTTGGGGGAACACAATTCAATCCATAACAGTCACTGAGCAATATGTATAGAAACTGTTAAATGGAAACCTAATTTGATGTGTAAACTTTCACCAAAAACACAATAAAATATTATCAAAAAGAGATATTTGGCTGTGTAAAGCAAACATAGTAACGGTGTATTGTAGGATTCATAACATATGTAGAAGTAAAATGTATGTCAATAATAGCACAAAGGTCAGGAGTGGGAAAATGGAAGTACACAATGGTAAATTTCTTATTCTATACATTAATCTACAATCTCCAGTATGGATTACACCTCAACATAAAGAAAACAAAAATCCTTACAACTGGACCAGTAGGCGATATCATGATAAACGGAGAAAAGATTGAAGTTGTCAAGGATTTCGTTTGCTTGGATCCACAATCGATGCCCATGGAAGCAGCAGTGAAGAAATCAAATGACATTGCATTGGGCAAATCTGCTGCAAAGGACCTCTTTAAAGTGTTCAAAAGCAGAAATGTCACGTTAAGGACTAAGGTATGCCTGACCCAAGCCATGGTATCTTCAATCACCTCATATGCATGAGAAAGCCTAACAATGAAAAAGGAAGACTAAAGAAGAATTGATGCATTTGAATTATGATGTTGACAAAGAATATTGAATATACCATGGACAGTGAGAAGAACGAACACATCCATCTTGAAAAGTACAGCCAGAATGCTCCTTAGAAACAAGGATGGGAAGACTTTGTCTCACGTACTTTGAACATGTTATCAGGAGAGACCGGTCCCTGAAGAAGGACATCATGCTTAATAAAGTAGAGGGTCAGCAAAAAAGGGGAAGACTCTCAAAGAGATGGATTGACACAGTGGCTGCAACAACGGGATCAATCATAGCAAGGATTGTAAGGTTAGTGCAGGACCAGGTGGAATTGCATTCTTTTGTACATAGGGTCGCTGAGTCAGAACCAACTCCACGGCACCTAACAACAATCTTTTGACATATGAGGCAAGAAGACATCACTTGTTATAGATGGGGAGTGAAATTTCCCCACCAGTGTTGGCAGAGGAGTTTATTTAATTTCTTCTTTCTGTAGTGGATGATCTTGTAAAGATCAGCGACT
The DNA here is from genome assembly GCF_000243295.1 of Trichechus manatus latirostris. Lineage (NCBI taxonomy): Eukaryota > Metazoa > Chordata > Mammalia > Sirenia > Trichechidae > Trichechus > Trichechus manatus. Next base: position 420,951 of record NW_004444157.1, read on the forward strand.
AAGTTTTGGACAAGTGGTCATCTGGGTGTTTCCAAAGTCTGTCTGTGTGGATAAAACATTCAAGTTTCTTCCAATTGACTTCTTCATGTTTTTCAGGTTTTGTCACCTGTATGAGTTTCTACCTTAAATATGACCATCTCCTTTGGCCGAAAAAAAAAAAAAGCTTCTAAGGGGTCATACACCTGTTTTCCAGTTTTAATTGGTCACAGCTGTTGTCCTAAATCCTGTGGTTTTCCATAACATACCAAACTCATGTACTACTCAAAAAGCATATCTACTACTATCTATTTAGATGTTAACTCTTGTTTTTAGCCAAAGAGCAGGCTCTTGTGAAAGCCACAAGTTCAGGGATTTGATTTGACTTTGTACTGGGTAGATGCTTATGTTCTGTGGGATTTTGAAAATCTGTAATGGAGTATCCTTCCCGCAAATTCCTCTCTGAAGTATCAAGCATATGAGCCATCAACAAATAGGGCAAAGTTCTGAATTTGCAAGGGAGATTTCTGAAAGGGCAGGGCAAGAGGATGATTGAGGCTCAAATGGCCATAATGCAATCATGCAGTTGTCCTTCAGTTGGGAGAGGAAGGAGAGTGGCAAGACTGAGATTTTGACAGCAGTGGGTAGTGATGTGAGAAGAGAGCAAGAGAATTTCATAAGAGGTGGGCTGAAAGGCCAAAAAGTGTTGGGTGCTTTCAGTTAGGAGAAGGGTCTGAACTGCATGAGGTATGTAGATTTTCAGGATATGGTCTAACACAATGTTAACTGTGACTTGAACTAATTTTGCAGTTACTACCACTGCTCTCAATCAAGGAGGAAAAGTTTGAGCTACAGGATATTTGCTGTTGTTGTTAATTGCCATCAAATCATCTCCAATTCATGACTACATGTACAACAGAACAAAATATTGCCCAGTCCTGCACCATCTTTACAATTGTTGGTATGCTTGAGTCCATTGTTGTAGGCACTGTGTATTTTTAGTGCCTTCCAACCTAGGGGGCTCATCTTCCAGCACTATATAGGACAATATTCTGTCGTGATCTGCAGGGTTTTCATTGGTTAATTTTCAGTAGATTTCCAGGCTTTTCTTCCTAGTCTGTCTTAGTCTGAAAGCTCTGCTGAAACCTGTCCACCATGGGTGACCCTGCTGGTATTTGAAATACTGGTGGCATAGCTTCCAGCATCATAGCCATGCACAAGCCACCGCAGTACAACAAACAGATAGGTGGGACAGGATATTTAGGTGAGGCTAAACTATCCAACCGACCTCTGATTTCTGTTATGTTTTTGAAAAAAGACGCCTAAGGCATATTCTTCTTTTTCATGAACAAATAAGGAGAAGAGCAAATGGTAGTCAGAAAGCACTAAAGTGGGTGCAGAAGAAAGGGAGATTTTTTAGGAATTCAAATGCTGTTATAGAAAGTAAATCCCATTGTAGAAGTTCAGGTACAATTTCTTTAGTCCTGTCATATACAGGGGAGGCTATAGCAGAGAATTTAGTAATCCACATCCTACAATAGTCAACCAATAGTCAATTATCTCTTGCTTTCAGGTAGGGAGTAGTTAAGAGTGGTCTTTATGTGATCTAGGAATAAGATATTACCATCAGGGAAAATATCATGGCCTAAATGGTGCACTTAAGAGCAACCGAGCCAGACTTGATCTCTTGAAGTCCTATGTCTCTTCTGAGCCAAGGTTTTTAATAAGTATTGGGTGTCTTGCAAAGAACTGCTGAATTTTATAGAACAAAAAAGGAGGCCATCTACATATTGGATGAGGGTTGAATTGCAAGGGAAGACCAAATCATTTAGATTTGCATTTAATGTCGGGGCAAAATAAGTGGGGAATTCTGTAAATCCCTGGAGCATAACTTTCCAAGTATTTTGTTGATTTTCCCATGTAGAGGCAAATAGATATTGGGGAATTAAAGTGAAGCAATATTCTGAAGAAAGCAGAACACAGCTCAACAACAGTAAAATGAATGGTATTGGAATGCATGGAAACAAGGATAGTACTGAGGGTTGGAAACAAAATAAATCTGGGTTTTACAATTTTGTTTATGACTCACAAATCATGGACCAATTGGTTATACTTTCTGTCAAGTTTTTTTTTTAATGGGGTAAAATAGGTGTGTTGCAGGGGCTGGAGTTAGAAATAAGAAGCTCCTTGTCTAGGAGTCCTTGAATAATAGGTCTGGGACCTTCAATTGCCTCAGGTTTTAGGGGATACTGGCGCAGTTTAGAGAGGGGCATAGTGGAGTCTACATCCACCTTTAGAACTCTGCTTCCCACGTGTGCCCTATGTCTGTTGTTTCCATAGCCCAAAGTAAGTCAGGAAAGTGAGTGAACATGTTTTTTGAAAGTAGGGATTGTCAAGGGCTTTGGAGGATATGATGGGGTAAGAAAACTGGAGTGATTTCTCAGAGCTGTTAGAGAGCAAAGATGAGTGGGGGAGAAATCCAACTTCAAAGGTTAGTCCCTTGCTTGGATATAAAATACTAACATCTTAATTAGAAAGTAGATCTCTTCCTAATATATTAACAGCAGTTTCAGATCCCTAACTTATTATCAACTTAATAAAAATCTATGTTGGGCATTGTGGGGTCCAAGAGATACAGAAAGGGGTTTAAAAGGGGCAAACCATGTGGTAGCTTGTTTAACACCACCACAGATGGTTTGTGTACTCTGAGGGATTACGGTGAAGAATTGTGAGGTGTTGAGGGTGCTGTAGGCTGCTCCAATGTCTACCAGAAATGTAATGGGGTGCCCATTGACTGAGATTATTATTCTCCCTGGTGTATTCAAGGTATTTGGAATCAGACAGGAGAAGATCCCTCAGAGGGTAGTCATTGGTACTCCTCTGATTTTAGTTTTTAAAATTGGGCCATCTTTAGCCCAATGTCCTTTTTCTTTCCTGTATCTACAGGTGTCTTTATACATTAAAGATACTGATGCAGTTGAGAATGACCATAAGATTTTGACAATTTCTCTCAAGTTTTTTAAGTTGAAAAGCCAGAGCTAGTGTGGCGTGGATTTAATTCCATCAACCTGGACATCTTCATGGTCTTGTGCTAAAGCGTGGATCAGAGAGAGGGACATTCTTCCAATTAATATGATGATTTTGAATAGCCTATCTCAATTTTGCAAAGAGCCCATTAATAAAGCTGGTGACTGGGACTTCCGGGCAACATGTCACTATAGACAGAAGCACCACACCATCCCTCCACAACAAAGATCCGATAAACTAAGTCAAACAGAGACAAACGTCGGTCCTGAAACCCTAAGCATCAAATGAAGAGATAAAGAACTCAGCCAAGCACCAAATGGAATAAGAAACCAACAGAGAACAGAGAGTGAGGAGAGATACATGCAGAGGTCCCTATCAGCTAACATAGCACGGATTTGCCATCTTGGACTCCTGTCGGAGATCAGCAAACAGGGAGTATGGGAAAGCAGCTTCATGGAGCTCTCAGCAGGAGACAGAACAACCAGTAACCAGCAATATATGCTTTCCCACGCCCCACCCTTCTTAATCCGCACTTGGCTGCCTCTGCTTCCTGCAGCCACAGTCTCGTGGACAGGAGGCAGCGGCTTCAGCCTCGTGGCACTTGGATTACACCCACTCACACTGGCCGGCTCCATGAGTGCCATTTGTTTGTTGCTGGTGTTGCTTTTTTCCATTTCTTTTGGTTTCTTCCATAACTCTCACCATGTCCCCCTCCTTTCTCTCAAATACCTGGCTCTGTTGCCATCTTTGCCTCTCCTTGAAAGGCTGTAAAACACCGCTCAACTGTGGAACTTCTCCCAGCCTGCGCCACCACACTGGTGGGATCCCCAGGGCTTTTTTTGTTTGTTTCTTCATTTTGATTTGTTCTGTTTTGATTTGTTTGTTTTCTTTTTCATTTCTTGGTTTGGGAGACCCTTCTACCCAGGCTGTACTGTACAGCTTGGGAGCTACTTCCTCAATCTACACAGCTGTGTGGTAGGATCCCTGGGGGTATTTCTTTTTTCTTTTTGTTTTCTTTTCTCTCTTTTTCCCTTTTTGTCTTTCTTCATTTCTCAGTTTCTTGTCTCTCTATACTTACCTTCTCTTCCTGTCTCCTAAATACCTGGCGTTGTGTGATATCTCTACCCTTCCTAGCCATGCTGTACTTCAGGGCCTAAGAGCCATTTCCCCAGTCTTTGCAGCTGCACCAGTGGGATTCTTGGGGGCTTTTCTTTTCCCTGATTTTATTTATTTCTTTTCTTTTACCCTTTTTCTTTTTTTTTTTTCTCTCTGTTTTTCACTATTTCTCAGTCTCTCATCGCTTCCACTCCAACGGCAAGCTCCTGTAGCACTCTTTTTTGTTTGTTTATTTGTTTTTGGCACCTGTTTCTCTCTCCTCTCCCTCCTCTTTCCCATACCCAACTTAACTCCACAACACAATCTCCACTCTCCTTCCTGCCTACCTGCACTTTGCACTGAACAGCACACCCCCGACCAGCACCGGCGCAGCCTACTGGAACCTACCCTGCACTGATTCCCAGCCCTCCATGTAGGCCCTACTACATGCCACAAACAACCTACCCCAGCAACTTCCCTTCAGCTGCACCTGCCCTACTGGATCATAGCTGAGCGACTGAACATGAACATTGGACAAGGAGGTGTAAAGTATCGTGCCCACAGGTGAGCAAACAACAAAGAACTCATGGCCCGCTGCTCAGACATAACCAAATAAAACAAACAAGCAGGACAAAACAAAGAAATCTACAATCAATAAACAAGGAAAATAACTACTGAATGTCCCGAAGACAACAGACAATATCAAAACATACACAAAAACGGGACAGGATGGTTCCAGTAGGCGTCCAAAATAAAACACCAGATGACTTTACAGTAGAAGAAAAGGCACTAGAACTGCCTGATAGGGAATTCAAATCTCTAATATTCAGAGCTATCCAAGAGTTGAAGCAAAAAGCAGACAAAAATGAGGAAAAAATAGGCAAATTCATGGAAAAGGCAGACAAATTCATTGAAAATACAGACAAAAAATGTAAGATTCAAGAAAATAATACAGGAATAAAATGGCAAAATAGATTCACAACTAGAAATCATACAAAAACAACAATTAGAAATCCAAAAGATAAATAACAAGATTTCAGAAATGGACAATGTCACAGAAGGGCTGAGGAGCAGGTTTGAAACAATAGAAGACAGGATCAGTGAAATTGAAGACAAACACTTGGATACAACTCTGTTTGAGGAAAAATTAGAAAAAAGAACAAAGAAAAATGAAGAAACCCTGAGAATTATGTGGGATACAATCAAAAGCAAAAATTTGAGAGTGGTCAGAGTTGCAGGACATGCGGAGAAAACAGAAAACACAGAGAGGATCATTGAAGATTTGTTGATTGAAAACTTCCCCAATATCATGAAAGATGAAAATCTGACCATCCAAGAAGCTCAGCAAACCCCATATAGGATAGACCCCAAAAGAAAATCACAAAGCCATATCATAATCACACTTGCTAAAACCACAGACAAAGAATCCTGAGAGCAGCTTGAGAAAAATGAAAAGTCACATACAGAGGAGAAACAATAACACTAAGCTTGGATTATTC
>NW_004444157.1:426647-454599 GCF_000243295.1 Trichechus manatus latirostris
AACATTCTTCAAAGAGATGGAAAAACTAATCATTAACTTTATATGGAAAGGGAAGAAGCCCCGAGTAAGTAAAGCACTACTGAAGAAGAAGAATAAAGTAGGAGGACTCACACTACCTGACCTTAGAACCTACTATACAGCTACAGTAGTCAAAACAGCCTGGTAATGGTACAATTACAGATACATTGACCACTGGAACAAAATTGAGAACCCAGATGTAAACCCATCCACCTACAGTTACCTGATCTTAAATAAGGGCCCAAAGTCCATCAAATGGGGAAAAGACAGTTTTTAACAAATGGTGCTGGCAAAACTGGATGTTAATCTCCAAAAAAATGAAACAGGACTCATACCTCACACCATATACAAAACCTAATTCAAAATAGATCAAAGACCTAAATATAAAGCCAAAAACTATAAAATTCATAGAAGAAAAAAATCGGTCCTAATACTTGGCATTAATAGGAAACAAACCATAACCAACAACACACAGACTCCAGAAGATATGCTAGATAACTGGGATCTTCTAAAAATTAAACACTTATGCTTATCAAAAATCTTCACCAAAAGAGTGAAAAGAGAACCTAAAGACTGGGAGAAAATTTTTTGGACATTACAAGTCAGACAAAGGTCTTATCTCAAATCTACAAGAAAATCCAACACCTTTACAACAAAAAGACAAATAATTCAATTAAAAAATGGGCAAAGGAAATGAACAGACACTTCACCAAAGAAGACATTTAAGTGGCCAACAGACACATGAGGAAATGCTCGCGATCACTAGCCATTAGAGAAATTCAAATCAAAACCACAATGAGATACCATCTCGCCCCCGGCATTACTGGCAGGAATCAAAAACACTGGAAATAACAAATGTTGAAGAGGCTGGAGGGAGATCGGAACTCTTATGCACTGTTAGCGGGAATGCAAAATGATACAACCATTTTGGAGAACGATATGGCCCTTCCTCAGAAAGCTAGAAATAGAAATACCATACTATCCAGCAATCCCACTCCTAGGAATATATCCTAGAGAAATAAGAGCCGTCACACAAATAGACACATGCACACCCATGTTCATTGCAGCATTATTCACAATAGCAAAAAGATGGAAACAACCTAGATGCCCATCAACAGATGAATAGATAAACAAACTACGGTACATACACACAATGGAGTATTATGCAACGATAAAGAACAATGATGAATCCGCAAAGCATCTCATAACATGGATGAATCCGGAGGGCATTATGCTGAGTGAAATAAGTCAATCACAAAAGGACAAATATTATATGAGACCACTATTGTAAAAACTCATGAAAGGGTTTACACACAAAAAGAAACAATCTTTAAATGTTCTACATTCTACCTTGATGAGTAGCATCTGAGGTCTTAAAAGCTTGTGAGCAGCCATCTAAGATACTCCACTGGTCTCACCCCTTCGGGAGCAAGGGAGAATGAAGAAAACAAGATAAAATGGAAAGATTAGTCCAAGGACTAATGGGCCACAACTACCACAGCCTCCACTAGACTGAGTCCAGTACAACTAGATAGTGACCAGCTACCACCACTGACTGCTCTGACAGGGATCACAACAGAGGGTCCTGGACAGAGCTGGAGAAAAATGTAGAACAAAATTCTAACTCACAAAAAAAAACCCGACTTACTGGCCTGACAGAGACTGGAGAAACCCCAAGAGTATGGCCCCTGGCCACCCTTTTAGCTCAGTAATAAAGTCACTCCCAAGGTTTACCTTTCAGCCAAAGATTAGACAGGCCCATAAAACAAAATGAGACTAAAGGGGCACAACAGCCCAGGGAGAAGGACTAGAAGGTAGGAGGGGACAGGAAAGCTGATAATAGGGACCTCAAGGTTGAGAAGGAAGAGTGTTGGCATGTCATAGGGTTGTTAACCAGTGTCATAAACAATATGTATGGTAACGGTTTAATGAGAAACTATTCTGTAAACTTTCATCTAAAGTACAATAAAAAAAATTTAAAAAATAAAAGAAAGAAAGCTGGTGACCATGTGGTTATGCAGGGTCAGGCCTGAATAATCATTCCAAATGTTTTCTAAGTGGTGCCTATAGTGAGAAATTGATTCATCTCTTTGTTGTCTGCACTCGGTCTATTTTAGAAGGGAAGGCAATATGGATAGAGTCTAAGAGTTTTTCTCAAACCTCTGCAGCTCCGTGATAGGCTGTTATGGATTGCATTGTGTCCCCCAAGAAGATATGTTGAAGTCTTAACTCCTGGTACTTGTTAACGTGACATTGTCTGGAAATAGGGTCTTTGAAGATGTTATCAGTTAACATGAGGTCATATCAGAGCAGGGTGGGTCCTAATCCCATTTGAGTGGTGTCTTATAAAAGAGGACAGACTCAAAGACAGAGATAGACAGAAGAAAGATGGCCATGTGACAATGCATCTAAAATCCAAGGAACACCTAGGACTGCCAGGAGCAACCAGAAGCTAGAAGAGACGCGTGGAACAATTTCTCTCTCAGAGCCCTCAGAAGGAATCATGGCTGATGCCCTGATTTGCACCGTTAGCCTCCAGAACTTTGAGAAAATAAATTTCTATTCTTTAAAGCCACCCACCTTGTGGTATTTTGTTGCAGCAACCTTAGGAAACAAAGACATAGGTCTCAGGTGAATTTTTATTTAATTGTAAGTCTTCACTGATTTTTGACTCATTTGGACTTTTCAAATCATAAGGAGGCATCTTCAGGACCTACAGGAGTTGAACCAATTGGTAGAGGTCTGGGAGCCCCAGAGAGTATGCCCCTAAAACTAACCTGAATTGTGAAGAAAACTATTTTTTACATGAGTCAAGGAAATTCTTAATTACAGCATGCAAGTCAGACTGAGACCAAGGTTTAAAAATAACTTGTTGAAGAGGGTGGGTAGTTGAGGTCTTTCAACTTCCCTTCTTGGGGTCTGAGTATTGGAGAGTCAGGACCATGGTCTCAAGTAACTATGGGAAATGGTGGAGCCATCAAAGTAGGGACAGCAGGATCATTACATGATGGCAAGGGAGATAAGTGCAAGTTTGGAGGAGCGCAGGGATAAGGAGAGAGAAAGGAGGGAGATGTGGGGTGTCCTTGAGGTAGAAGTGAACAAGGGAGCAATAGCTGAGGAGGCAGGTGATCTTAGAGAGATGAATAGCCTCAGAAGAAATAGACTGAGATTATTGGATGACCTGATTAAGATTAGCCTGAGAAAGCCATTTTCCAGCTTCTTCATACCAGGAGAAATAAGCAGACCACTGTTTAGAGGGGATTTTGAATCACTGGGATTCAAGGGCCTCTCAGAGATGAACCAATCTGGGGAAATCTTAATAAGCCCAGAGAAGCCATTGTAGTTTCAAATTATCATTTGTGAAATTTTGCCATTTTTTGGATATATTGGAATGAATGAGAATCATAGTGGCAGAGCAAGGGAGGAAGAAAAGGGAGAGGCACCTGATGGAGTGAGAATTATCCATGGGATTAGGCTATTATTCAAATAAACAAAATAGGGTCTCATAAAACAGCTAGGATGAGTACTACTCAACATAAAGAGATAGGGATTAAATCCCCACTAAAAGGAGCCAAGAAGACATCCGTTCAAGAAGATTCTCACTCAAACAGAAAAGATCTAAGAAGAGTTCTGCTCAATGGAAAGAGTCAGGGAGCAAATCCTCGTTCAAAAGAGCCAAGAGGACTTTTATCCAGGAAGATTCTCACTCAAACCAAAAAGAGCCAGGAAGAGTCCTGCTCAACAAAAAGAACCAGGAAATAGTCCAGTCCCGTTTAATAGACTCAAAGTGACTTCATGTCATGTTACAACAGATAAATGTCCAGAACGCTGGATTAGGAGTTGTGACTCACCACTGTGAATCTCAATTTCCCCAGACAGGAAGTACACAGAAGAATCTGGGAATTTAGCATAAATACCTGAGTGAAGACAGTAGGGTCCCAGAGGTGGTCAGCACTCCATCGGAGTCATGGCACCAGAAAACTGTCAAAAACAAATCTGGACTTAGGTAAGGGAAAAATTTATTCAAAAAGACTATTGCAATAGAGAGGATGCTCCAATCTTAGAACTCTACAAGCATCTCAAAATCAAACAGAACTCTGCAAGCATCCCAAAATCAAATCTTCTTTTATGGGAAGAAGTAAGAAAAGCTTAGCAGAAACTTTCAAGAGGAAGATAGGAAATCAAGATGGATCATGATTATGGTTTGATGAGAATGTATCTCACTGTGGTCAGTTGATTCTTGGGATAAGCTGATATGGGGGCATGTTAGTGCTTTATCAGGCTTGGAGGAAAGCTAAAGTTCAAGGACCTGTGGGGAGGAGAGAACAAGACTAAAGCTTGATCAAGACAAAGCAGAGGGTAAGAAATGTGCAGTTGTGAACACTTGGTCGATAAACGCTGAGAGATGCACACTAAGACACATTACAGTCAAACTGTCAAATAACAAAAACAGAGAATATTGAAAGCAGCAAGAGAGAAGGGACTTGTCATGTACAAGGGAGCCTCAATAAGATTAGAAGCTGATGTATCATCAGAAACTATGGAGGCAAGAAGGCAAAAGATGACATATTTAACATGCCAAAAGAAAACAAGATAACAACAAAGAATTCTATTTCTTCCAAAACGATCCTTCAAAAATGAAGGCAAAACTAAGGCATTTTCAGATAAACAAAAGCTGAGGGAGTTTATCACTAGTAGATCTTCCCTAAAAGACACACTAAAGGGAGTCCTTCAGGCTGAAATGAATGGACAGTAACCAGTAACTCTACGCCATATGAAAAAATAAAGATCAATGGTAAAGGTAAGTACATAGGGAAATATAAAAGCTAGTATTATATTTTTTGGTGCATAGTTCCTGTCTTTTTCTGTATGGCTTAAAAGAAAAATGAGTAAAAAATAATTATAAATCTATGTTAATGGGAACACAATGCATAAAGATGTAAGTTATGACAATAACTACATAAAGGGCAGACAGAGCTGTTCAGCAGCAGAGCTTTTGTGTACTATTGAAGCTGTTTGTATTAATTCAAATCAGATTGCTTTAAATTTAAGATGTTAATTATAATCCCCGTGGTAACCACTAAGAATATAACTTTTAAAAATAGAGAAAAGGAAAAGGAAATCAAAACAATACACCTCATAAAATTAATCAAACACAAAAGAAGGTAGTAATAAAGGAATGAGGAACAAAATGACGTATAAAGCATAAAGAAAACAAATATCAAAATGGCAGAAGTTCTTCTTTATCAGTAGTAACTTTACATGTAAAAGGATTAACCTCTCCAATTAAAAGATAGTGACAGAATGGATAAAAAATCATGATTCAACTACATGTTCCCCACAAGGGACTCACTTTAGATCCAAAGATAAAAATAGGTTGAAAGTGAATGAATAGAAAAATATATTCCATGCAAGTAGTAACCAAAAGAGACCTGGGTTGGCTATACCACTATCAGAAAAAAAATAAGCATTAAGTCAAAAATTGTTATGAGAGACAAATAAGGACATTACATATTGATAAAAGGGTCAACCTGGCAAGAAGATACAACAATTATAAGCATACACGCACCTGACAATATAGTCCCAAAATATATGAAGCAAAAACTGACAGAATTGAAGGGAGAAATTGATAGTTCCACAATAATTGTTCGAGACTTCAATATTCCATTCTTAATAATGCATAGAACACCTACACAGAAGATCGATTAGGAAATAGAGGACTTAAAATATACCAAAAACTAACTACCTAGCAGATGTATACAGAACACTCCATTCAATAACAGCAGAATACAAATTCTTCTCAAGTGCACATAGAACATTCCCCAGGATAGACCATATATTAGGCCACAAAACAAGTTTCAATAAATTTTAAAATATTTAAATCATACAAAGTATTTTCTCTGATCACAATGGAATGAAACTAGAAATCTATAACAGAAAGAAAGCTGGAAAATTCACAAATATGTGGAAATTACACAACACACTTTTAAGCAACTATGGGTAAAAGAACATATCAAAAGAGAAATTAGAAAATACTTTGAGATGAATGAAAATGAAAACACAACCTATCAAAACTTATAGAATGAAGTGAAAGCAGTGCTTAATGGAAAATATATAATGCAAATTCCTACATTAATTTTACATTCTACTTTGGTGAGTAGTGTCCGAGGTCTTAAAAGTTTGTGAGCAGCCATGTAAGATACTCCACTGGTCTCACCCCATCTGGAGCAAGGGAGAATGAAGAAAACCAAAGACACAAGGGAAAGATTAGTCCAAATGACTAATGGACCACAAGTACTACAGCCTCCACCAAACTGAGTCCAGCACAACTAGATGGTGCCTGGCTACCACCACTGACTGCTCTGACAGGGACCACGATAGAGGATACCAGACAGAGCTGGAGAAAAATGTAGAACAAAATTCTAACTCACACACACATACAATAAAAGACTAGACTTACTGTTCTAACAGAGACTGGAGAAACCCCAAGATTATGGCCCCTGGACAGCTTTTTAGCTCAGCAGTGAAGTCACTTCTGAGGTTCACCCTCCAGCCAAAGATTAGACAGGCCCATAAAACAAAATGAGGCTAAATGGGCACACCATCCCAGGGGCAAGGGTGAGAAGGCAGGAGGGGACAGGAAAGCTGATAATAGGGAACTCAAAGTCAAGAAGAGTAGAGTGTTGACATGTCATGGGGTTGGCAACCAATGTCACAAAATAATATGTGTACTAATTGTTTAATGAGAAACTAGTTTGTTCTGTAAACCTTCATCTAAAGTACAATAAAAATAAAAATAAAGTAGGGTGAGAGAATTAAAAAAACTCCTACATTAAAAAAGAATGATCTCAAATCAATAACCTAACTTTACAACATAAGGAACTAGAAAAAGAAGAGCAAACTAAACTCAAAGCTAGCATAACATCAGAGCAAAGATAAACAAAACAGCAAATAGAAAAATAATAGAGAAAATCAATAAAACCAAAATTGGTTCTTTGAAAAGATCAACAAAATTGACAAACTTATAGCGAAACTAAGGGAAAAAATGACTAAAATTACTAAAATCAGAAATTAAAGTGGGGATATTTTTACTAAACTGACAGAAATAAAAGGGATTATAAAAGAATACTATGAACCATTATATGGCAATAAATTAGATAAAATGGACAAATTCCTAGCAACACACAAACTGCCAAAAGTGACTCAAGAAGAAATAGAAATCTAAGTAGACCTATAATAAGTAAAGAAATTCAATCAGTAATCAAAAACCTTCCAACAAGGAGAAGTCCAGGAGCAGATACTTCACAGGTAAATTCTAAAAAAGATTTAAAGAAGAATTAACATCAAAACAAACAAAAAAAAAAAAGCAGAATTAACACCAATTCCTTTCTAAAAAATAGAGGAGGAAAGAACGTTTCCAAATTCATTCTGAGGCAAGCATTATTACCCTGATACCAAAGCCAGATAAAGACATCACAAGAAAAGAAAACTACAAATAGTCCTATGAATATAGATGCGAAAATCCTCAAAAAATACTAGCAAACCAAATCCAGCAGCATCTTGAAAGAATTATACGCTTTGACCAACTGAGTGAGATTTATCCCAGGAATGCAAGGGTGGTTCAACGTAAGAAAAACAATACAATAGTCCCCCCTTATCCATGTTTTTGCTTTCTGTGGTTTCAGTCACCCACAGTCAACTGCAGCCTGAAAATTTTAAATGAGTAGCATGATGAAATCTCGCACCATCCAGGTCCGTCCCTCCCAGGGACCGCATTCACATAAGAGTGAACAAAAGAATGAAGTCGAACTCATACCTCACACTATATACAAAAATTAACTCAAAATGGATCAAAGGCCTAAATGTAATAGCTATAATTATGAAACTCTTAGAAGAAAACATAGGGGTAAGTCTTCATAACCTTAGATTTGGCAATGGATTCTTAGAAATGACAGCAAAGTACAAGCAACAGAAGAAAAAACAGATAAATTGGATTTCCTCAAAATCAAAATCTTTTGTGCGTCAAAAGGTACTGTCAAGAAAGTGAAGATACGACCTACAGAATGGGAGAAAATATTTACAAATTATATATCTGGTAAGGATCTAGTATCAAGAATATATAAAGAACTCTTACAACTCAACAGCAAAAAAAAAAAATCCAATTTAAAAATGGGCAAAGAATCTGAATAGACATTTTTCCAAAGAAAATGTATAAATGGCCAATAAGCATATGGGAAGATGTTCAACATCATTATTCATTAAGAAAAATGCAAATCAAAACTATAATGAGATATCACTTTAGGATGGTTATAATTTTTTTTTAAAAAGGAAAATAACAAGTGCTGGCATGGATGTGGAGAAATTGTAACCCTTGTACATTGCTGGTGGGATTGTAAAATGGTATAGCTGCTGTGGAAAGCAGTTTGTGGATCCTCAAAATGTTAAGCATACAGTTATCATGTGATCCAGCAATTCCACTCTTAGGTATATACTTAAAATATCTGAAAACAATAAGTTGTACAAAAATGTTCATAGCAGCAGTATTCCCAACAGCCAAAAGGTGGAAACAAGCCAAACATCCATCAACAGATGAATGACTAAACAAAGGTGGTATACCCATACAATAGAATATTATCCAGCCAAAAAATGGAATGAAATACTGATACATGCTACGATGTGGATGAACCTCGAAATCATTATGCTAAATGAAAGAAGCCAAATGAAAGAAACAAAAGGTCACATATTATGCAATTCCATTTATATGAAATATTCAGAATAGGCAAATCCATAGAGTCAGAAACCAGATTCGTGGATGCTAGAGACTGGTGGGTGAGGACAATGGTGAGTGACTTCTTAATGGCTATGAGGTCTCCTTTGAGGGTGATGAAAATGTTTTGGAACTAGATAGAGGTGATGGTTGCATAGAATTGTGAATGTACTAAATGCCACTGTACTGTACACTTTAAAATGGTTAATTTTATGTTAGACGAATTTTACCTCTATTTGGGGGAAAAAAACTATGTATATAAAGATATATTCTCTAGGCCAGTGAGCCTTCACCTTTTTTACATTGCAAAGCCCTTTGAGCATCTAATGAGAGCTACAGACCCTATCCTCAGCAAATATACACACTTATGAAAAATGTACATATCGTATCGCTCACACACCCACACATACACTTGCACATTATTTTAAACATAATTCCAGGGGATTCATACATTTCCACCTTTAAGAATGAACCCAAAGTGTAAGTGCTCCCCTTTTAACATGGCTCAGCAGCTATTTGTCTCTTCCCCCTTCTCCTTCCACTTTACCGGTTTACATTACAGAGCCCTTTGAGTATCTAATGGGAGCCAGCAGGGATAGCTTCTTCTCCTCTCTGTATTTTCTCTACCTCTTAGCTTCTGCTTGCTCATAATGTCAACCTGCTTATATATCACGGTTTCTCTGGCTTCCTAGGGTACAGGCCCTCTTCCCACAAAAGTGTATATATTCCACTACCCCCTAAACACAAGCAACCTTGCATACCATTTCAGATAGCCCATAGACTTCCTCGGTAGAGAACACTTGATCTAGGTGAATCAGTATGGTCTGCATTTGAGTTTCTTAAGTCTCGCTGAGAGGGCACCGATGTAGGTATGGAAAGGAAGGCAGCAACCCTTTCAGCATACCTAGCTCCTCCTAGGTGCTCTGGAAGTGAGAAAACCTGGACTGGAGAGACCCAGCAGGCTGCATTCCTTAACCAGGTGAGAGGCAGCAGCTGGACTCCAGGGAGGCTTCCA
Organism: Trichechus manatus latirostris; assembly: GCF_000243295.1. Taxonomy (NCBI): domain Eukaryota; kingdom Metazoa; phylum Chordata; class Mammalia; order Sirenia; family Trichechidae; genus Trichechus; species Trichechus manatus. The sequence goes on from NW_004444157.1 coordinate 436,448, forward strand.
CCTGGGCACCGTGAATAAGGGCAGAGAGCAAGCAGGCCTGCGGAAAGGCTCTCCCCACAGCAATCACTTTTTCAGACTTCAAGGAAACTCACAGCTGCAAGGGTCTAAAAGGAATCCCCTTTGGTTTCCAGTAGTGACAACGGCGCGCTCTCGTTTATGCTGAGGCTGAATCATCTCTGTGGGAATTTGGGGGAGGGAGGGAGGAAAGGAGACAAAGGTATCTACTCAGGTCACCAGCTCAGTCACCTGTCCACGTATATTTTTGGAGTGAGCAACAGTCAGGTGTCTGAAGCAGAAGATGAGAGGCTCTGGAATATGGGAGGGGTGGAGGGAGCAGCACCTTCCCCATCTCTTGACAGGGCAGGGAGGATCAGACCATCTTTGCAGCCCTCAAAACCCCAGCTGCCTTGGCCTTACAGCTCTTCCTTTTGCCCAGAGCAAAACTTCTAAATGAAAACAGCTATGGGCCAAATTTTCAAGACTGACCTTGTGGCAGCCATGATATTCCAGCAGGTTTACTTAGCATTCAACAGTTGTTTGAGAATATTAAATAACTCTGTGTGTGTGTGTGTGTGTGTGTGTGTGTGTGTGTTTTAATAGAACAGGACAAAGAAACAACTCTTTGTGAAAAAAAAAATTTTGTATGTAGCCAACCGAATCCATTTTCTATATGGTAAAAATTAATGTTATGGACTCCATTCCGAGGTAGAAATTCTTGGAATCGTATCTGTTATTTTTCTCTTACCATAAACACTTTCTTCCCACAAATGAAAATATATTTAATTCTGGCTTATGAGAATAACCCATGCTGAGGGTAATAAATTAAATTTAAAAATATTAAGAAGAAAATAAAACTCCTATGTCAACACTCTGCTTCTCTATTTGACAACCCACCCTGTACCTATTATGTGAAGGTTCGGACCACAGGTAGAATCAACATAGTGGCTAAGCAGAGAAGCCGACTGAGGAGGTAGGTGCCTTGGGCGGGAGCAAAGAGAGAAAGAAAAAAATTCCTCGGAGATGTACCAATGGCCAGTAGCCCTTGGAGAAGATGCAACCCCTCCCTGCTAACCACGTAAGGACAAATACCACAGGGAGAAGGCCATTTTTTACCTCTAGGGTTGGCAAAGACAAAAATGAGTGACAGGGCCTCCTACGGTGGGGACTGGAGGGGGAGGAGATAGTGAAGGGAGGAGGTCTGCTGGCTCCTGACGCACTTTCTGCTGGTGAGAAAGGAACTGGGGACCCGAGCCCACTGGTGACGTTTCCCTCACGTGATCAGGAGCCGATGTGTGCAGAAGTCCCTTTCCTCCAAGTATCAGCTCCCTATTTGCGTGGAGGAAGGCAGACTTCAGACTGAGGGGCAGAGGGGCAACTGCCCTATAGCCCTGCAGGTCGGTACAAGCCAGGGACTCCTGGGGTGGGGGTGGTGGAGGACAGAGACAACAGAGGATAGGATCTGCTTTCCAGATATCACTCTCCACTCACCCACCATTCATTCTGGCGCATAAGATTGTGTGAATGTTGGGGGTAGGTGGTCTGGATACTATCTCTTATATCCTTGGAGAAGTGCGAGCTTGTGGCAGAAGGAAATGTCAAGAGGGGGAGGCATGACCCCGGAATGCCTACAAATCCCTCGCCGCCTGCAGACCCCAGGGGTGGGGGTGGTGGAGGGCAAAGACCTGAGCGGGTCCAGGACTGGATTCTCTTGAACCCTTTCTCCTACGCCCACCCGTTTGGAGCAAGAAATGGAGGGTTCGTGGGGAGGAGACAGGGAGCACTGAGGGGTTGGGAATGGGTACCAGCTTGGATTTTCTAGGAGGCGGGCAAGCCGGCGGGCGGCGTCTAGCGGAGGGGAAGGACCGAGAGGAAACTGCCGGATCCCTGCAGGGCGGTGTGAGAGGGGCGCTGCTGCTGACCCCTGGGGTAGGAAAGGCAGACCCCTCAGTGGGTCTAGGCCTGCGTTTCCAGCATCTCTTCTTCATCCTCCAACCATTTTGGAGCCAGAAATGGTGGGCTGCGGGGGCAGAGGGTTGGGGGAGGCTGTAGAGGAAGTGGACGGGTTCGGTCTGGGGACCAGCTCCCTATTGCGGAGGAGTGGCATCTGACCCAGAGAGGGTTAAGAGGGGTAGCATAGACCGAAATGTTTACTGAGTTTCGGAATAATTTGTCTCTTATATTGCAGGAAAATGTGGGCTTTCTGTGTATGTGGGGAGGGAGAGGGGGTGGCAGTATTGCTATGGACACGCCTGCCCTGTCCCCTGCCTCTACCATCATAGGTTTTCTGAAAAGTAATGGGCTTTGCCCTATATGGGCACCCTGGGGTGGGGGAGTTGGAAGGCAGAGACCTGAGGCAGCCAGATCTGCCTTCTGAACATCATTGCCCTGCACCCTATTCATTTTTAGTGCAGGAAATGGTTAGGTAGAAATTTGGGAGGGGGATTCAGAAATGTAGAAACACTTTAGAATAAACTTTCCCTCCTATTGCCCCACTAGAAAAATAAGGGCATTAGGGAGGGGCTGGAGAGGGGGAATTAGAGAAGGCAAGGCAGAAGGCAGGCGGGTGGCAGGAGGTGGGAAAGTTTGGACAAGTCTGAAATAACCAGTGTTCCAGGGGCCAGTCATTCACTTCTCAATCCCTCATTCACCACCTTGGTCTCCTGTCTCTGCAGATCTTCAGGTCTGTAGTTGTGGTCACCACACCAGGCAAGAAAAAGAAGGACCTGCAGTATTAGCCCAGGTCAGTGGAAGAGGGCAACTGCTCCAGGACCCCTGCAAGTAGGAGTGGCTTAAGCCAGAGCAGAAGTTGGGGAGGCCACTGCCTGCTGCCCCTCCTCCAGGCCTCCCTATTGCAGTGTCAGGATGAGTGGCCTGTGTCAGGTCCCTAAGGGAACATGGTAAATATAGAGGGGAGAAGAAGGAAGGGAGGGGAGGGAGGGATGGTGTTGTGGATGCCCCTTGAGTATACAAGAGGAGCCCTGAAAACAGACCAGGCCATTGTTCTGTTTCTGTCTGCAGTTCTATGTCTTACAACTGCAGGCAAGGGAGAAAAGAAGGAAACGGTCCAGGATTCCTGCGGGTCCGTGTAAGTTGAGAATGCCCAGTTAAAACTGCAAGGGCATACATAGCCAAGGTTAGAGCAAAGTTTAAGGACCAATCTGTTCCTACACACTTCTCAGCGCACACCAGTAAACATAGGTAGAAGCACCTGTGAAAGCTTCCACAAGGTTGGCTCTTGTGAACGTGTGTGAAGTGGGGAGGCAAGAAGGAAATATAAGCGTGGGAGTGCACCTAGAAGGTGGGATAGGGTCAGTAAAGCCCTAAATCAGGAAAGGCAAGTGCTATCCAGATCTTCATGCCACCCCTTAAATCCTCATTCTCCTTTGTCTCTTGATCTCCTCTTTGTCTCCGAGGACAGGCAAAGAAGGAAAAATCTCAACATGGAAAAGCTCTACAAAGAAAATGAAGGAAAGCTAGAAAACAAAGGAAACCTGGAAAATGAGGGAAAACCAAAAAGTGAAGTAGAGCCAGAAGATGAAGCAGATACAGAAGAGGAAGGAAAGTCAGAAGAGGAAGGAAAGCCGGAGGTGGAGGGGAAGCCAGAAAACCAGGGGAAGCTAGAGGATGAGGGAGAGCCAGGTGATGAGCGACAGCCAGAGGGAAAGAAGGAAAAGCAGGGAAAGCCAGGAGATGACGGGAAACCACAAGGTGAGGGCAAGCTGAAGTCTGAGCGAAAGCCAGAAAGCGAGCCCCGGGCTGCCGAAAAGCGCCCGGCTGAAGATTACGTGCCCCGGAAAGCGAAAAGAAAAACCGACAGGGGGACGGATGATTCCCCCAGGGACTATCAGGAGGATTTACACGAAAGGCACCTGAGCAGTGAAGAGATGATGAGAGAATGTGGTGATATGTCAAGGGCTCAGGAGGAGCTAAGGAAAAAACAGAAAATGGGTGGTTTTCATTGGTTGCAAAGAGATGTCCAGGATCCATTCCCCCCAAGGGGCCAGCGGGGAGTCAGAGGAGTCAGGGGCGGAGGTAGGGGCCAAAGAGGCTTACATGATGCCCCATACCTTTAATGCCTTCGGCTTTCAATTCTGATTCTCCGATGAGAATATTGTGAGCCCCGCTTTCCCTGGCAGGCATTTGCCAGGCTCTGTGCTTTAACCTATGCTGATACTTTGCTTTAGGTGTCACTCTTGTTACCAGCAGCCTTTGACCCCACTGCAGCGCTCTGTGTTTCAGTGGGGGATTTTCACCCATGTGCATGGAAGAGATGTTCATGGTACCTTGTAAAATATTAATAAAAAACAGATTGCAGAACCACATATACAGTATCAGCCCATTTTTATAAAAATATATATTTCCATAATACATCTAAGCACAGGGAAAACTATGACAGTATGAACATCAAAAGGGAAATAATGGATTTCTCTGCATAGTGAAACTGGAGATTTTCATTTTTCTCATCTGTATTTTTTTCCCTAAAAAACACAGACTACTTTTGTCAGAAAAGAAATAAAGAAAAACAAAATGTTTCCTAACAATACATAGTAAGTGATTGAAAGAACTGGTCAGTGAACTTATGAAAGCAGTGGAGGCACTTGAAATTCATATTATCAGAACATAGAATGATAGGCAAAACTCACATTAATGTGGGGCTTGCAGCTGGAGGAGTCCACTTGGCAGTTATTACAGATCCATTGCTGTAAGGGTCAGCCTCGTCATTTGTGAAATGGGAATACTACTTGCCTCTCAGGGCTGCTGAGTGGATCAGATGAGGTACTGAATGTGTGAGCTGTGTTGGCTCCTACCCCCTCCCTTGCACTAGAAGTACTCCATCAGACACTTGGGGGATGGCTGAGGGAGGTCTCACCTGTAACCAGGAACAATTCCAGGCACCTGAGAGGTGGGTGCCACCCTACCCTGGACACTGCCATGTCTAGTAGGCACTGTGCCCCTTCTCCAGGGTCCTAAACCCTCCTAAGGGCCCCACTACTGCTGATGTGCTGGACTCCTCAAGGTAACAAAGCCCCACTGATTTCCTTGGAGTCCCCAATGAGTTAAATCCCCACTATGTTCCCTACTGAAATGTGAAAAATGCTCCTCTTCTAGTTTTATATTTATGTCAATCCTGACATAAAATGTGAGAAAGTAAAATCTTAACTAATATATTTGTCAGGCATTATAATTACCCTACTAGACTTGCCCTTTTTAAAGCAAAGAATTTATCTTACTGATTTTAGTACCCATGACACATAGTAGAAACTTAAAAACTCAATACATTAATTATAATCGAGTCAGAAGGCCTCAGTTCATGGCCAAGTTCTGCCTCTGATTGAATATATAGTCTGGAGCACATAATTTCATTCCTTAACAACTGAAATTTGTCACTCCAAAATGAACACAGCTGCCTGGACTTGTTCCTGGATACAGGTGAGACCTCCCTTAGCTCTCCCCCACAGCAGGAGAGGGATTTCACCACAACTCGTTGCTAAATGATTTTAACACTGGGTATAGTAGTGTTTCTCGAAGTTTGCTAGCTCCTAGCAGACCAACTGCATCAGAGTCAGCTATCTTATTGAAAATGCGGAATCCTGGCTCCCACCTCAGACCCGATGCATCGGAATTTCTTCTGATTTGTCCCCACAATGTGTGTGTGTGTTTTAAATTACGTTGATTTTATCAAAAGGATACATGCAAAAAAGTTTATTATTAAAAGCTGCAGTCTTCCTTTCCATGTCACATTCCCGCTTTCCAGGGGCAACTACTGTAAGCATTTAAATTTTTCCTTCTGGTATTTACCTCCATATTTCTGAATAATACGCTTATACTGTTATTTCTTTTTTTTAAACAGCTTTATTGAGATAGAATTTACATACCATAAAATTCACCCTTTTGAAGTGTACAATTCAGTGGTTTTGAGTATACTAACAGAGTTGTGAAACCATTGCCACTACCTGGTCCCAAAATATTTCATCACCCTAAAAAGAAACGTCACACACATTAGCAGTCATTCCCCATCTGCCCTTCCCCCAGCACCTGAAAAACAATAACCCACTTTCTCTTTCTATGAATTCACCTATTCTGGACAGTTCGTATAAATGGGATCATGCAATATGTGGCCTCTTGGATCTGGCTCCTTTCACTTAGCATAATGATTTCAAGGTTCATCCATATTGTAGCCTGTATCAGTACTGAATATTTGTGTACAAGTTTTTGTGTGTACCTATGTTTCCAATTCTCTTGGGTATATGTCTAGAAGTGGAATATCTGAGTCATATGGTAACTGTATGTTTAACTTTTTGAGGAACTTCCAAACTGTTTTCCCACCAGGAGTGTATGAGGGTTCTGATTTCTCCACCTACTTGCCAACATTGCTGTTGTCTGACTTTTTGATTATACCATCCTAGTGGGTGTGAAATGCTATCTCATTGTGTTTTTTATTTGCATTTCCCTAATGGTTAATGATGTTGAGCATTTTTTTCATGTACTTATTGACTATTTGTATATATTCTTTGGAGAAATATCTATTTAAATCCTTTGTCCATTTTTTAATTGAGTTGTCTTGTTATTGTTGAGTTATAGGAGTTCTTCATATATTCCAGATACAAGTCCCTCATCAGAGATATGGTTTGAAATTGTTATTTCTTGATTTGTTAATTTTAGAGATTATCTATTGACTTTCTGATATGATAATTGAGTAGTTCTCTCTCACCAGTAATCCCCACTATCTCTTTCCTGTCCCCCCAGTATAGCTTCAGCACATACAATGCGTATTTTAACAGGCATCTCAGCATCTGTTGCTTAACTCTGAGGCGTATTTGTGTGTTTTTCAAGTTAGGCTAAGCTTATGCTAGGGTACTTAACAACTGCAAAGCCTCTGTGGCTTAACACAACAAAGATTTATTACTCAAACTTGGTTAGGATCGGTAACAGAGAAGCTCTATTCTCCACAGTCTCTCAGAGACCCAAACTAACCATGATGCCACAATCTGGAACATTGTTAGTCACTGCAGCAGAGAAAGAGAGTGCACAGAGACCTCACACCCACTTTTCTCTACTTTGGCCTAGACATGACATAAGTCACCGCTGTTTACAGCCCATTGCTTCACATTTCTAACTTCTTTAATTCTGACAAGCAATTCTGAGATGGGTGTCATTATCCCCTCTATATAGGTGACTGAACTGAAGCTCAAAGAAGATAAGTGATTTATGCAAGGTGACATACTGATAAGGGGAAAAGCTCAGATTGGAGCCGAGATTTATCTGGCTGTAAAGGCCATAATCCTTAAACACTTTGCTGAACCCAAAGATTTGGATTTTTCCCCTTCACCTTATTGTCCAATCAATTCTTTAGTATGTCAGAAAAGTGATAATGGTTCCTCAGATGATAGCCCTAAAGAGCAAAGCTCACAACGACATTGCTTTCTCCACCAACAGTGCCTCAAAAAGGCAACTTCACACCAATTCACAGCTTGACTGCCCTGGCCCCCAAGTCATGGGCTGGGTGACACCCCTTTTTTCCTGAATTATAGGACCACAACACCTGTGTTTGTGCATATCTCTGTGCCTGAGGTCTCTTGTACTTGTGGATCTGGACTGACTTGAATATCAGAAACACTGAACCAGTCAGACACAGAACTGAAGTCAACACAGAGCCACCGAAAAAGGCCTGGTCACAACCAAGGCTCTTCAGGGAGTTTGAGAGAGGTGGGTTGGGGGTGGATAGAGGTCACTGTCCAAGCCTCATCCCCATGCCAATTGTTCTGGGGGCTAATTCACTGGACTCTGAGAGAAGAGTCTGGTCCTCACACCTCAACCTCAAGTCATAAAGTCAAATCCAGATTGCAGCTGGCTCTGACAAGGACCAATGCTTCAAATTTTTATACTGTAGAGTTTTATTTCCATCACTACAAAATCTCCTTCATATTTCAAAGTGAAACAGAGCAGGAAAATAATACAAATAAAAAAACTTAATTGTCATTGGAGAATATTGATCCTATCACCTGTCCACTTTGAGCCAATAGACAATGGCTGACATTGTTAAGGACAGCCGTATAATAGGAGCTATCCACTTTGTTTCTTCTTCACTCCCTTTCCAGATCCAAGAAATGTATTTGGGATAAGAAGAGAAATGTGCCTGAGAATAGTCTCCATCTCCCTGTCCACTCCAAGCCACTAGATTAAAAGAGTCTGTGTTGCTCATGGTAACCAAAGGAAACTTTAAATTGAATATATTTAAGTTGTAAAATAGACAAGACAATTTCTGGTTTCAGCTCCAAATAGTGAGTTGGAAAGAATGCCACTCACACACTTTCCAGGAAAAAAAGTTGGATAATATGCAAATTATCAAATTTTCTTAAAATGATCAGAGAACTGAGGTCACAGGGCAAATAATTATCCCAAAATCTAGAGAGAGGCACTTGCAGGGAGAAATAGAACCCAAGCATTTGTTTACCTCAGTAGTCACCACCAAAGGACATGTAGGCTGTCATGGATTGAATTGTGTCCCCCCCAAAATATCTGTCAACTTGGCTTGGTCATGATTCCCAGTATTGTATAATTGTGTACCGTTTTGTAATTTGATGTGATTTCCTTATGAGTTGTAAATTCAATCACTATGATCTAATAAGATGGATTAGTGGCAGTTATACTGATGAGTTATACAAGATTGGATAGTGTCTTAAGCCAATCTCTTTTGAGATATAAAAGAGAGAAGCGAGTAGAGACACATAGGAACCTCATACCACCAAGAAAGCAGTACCGGGAGCAGAGCGTGTCCTTTGGACCTGTGTTTCCTGTGCAGAGAAGTTCCCAGACCAAGGGAAGACTGATGATATGGACCTTCCTCCAGAGCCGATGGAGAAAGCCTTCCCCTGGAGTTGAAGCCCTGAATTTGGACTTGTAGCCTACTGGACTGTAAGAGAATAAACTTCTCCTTGTTAAAGCCATCCACTTGTGGTATTTCTGTTACAGCAGCACTAGATGACTAAGACATAGGCCAATAAGAATATTAAGCTAGAAATTGTTAGTCTATTGCTAATGGCTGAATGAAGACTAGTATGATAATGTGAAGCCACTGAAGGTCACAGACACAGAGGAAAGTGTTCCCTCTTTCAGGCTTTTCCTTCACAAACCTCACTAGGTGTTCACAAGGAAGAGCAGGGAGAATATGAGAGTTTACCCTATGGAGCCAGCTAGAGGAGGAAAAAAGCAGTCACTGCTAGAATTCCAACCAGACCCATCTCCCCTATCTCACCTAGGGAATGTAAACTTTAATCTGCAAGAAGAAGGACAACAAAACCCATATCTTGGGGCCACTGGTAAAAACCTACAGCAGCTGGGCAAAGGAAACCAAAAACCCGTTGCCGTTGAGTCAATTCTGACTCATAGCGACCCTATAGGACAGAGTAGAACTGCCCCATAGGGTTTCCAAGGAGTGGCTGGTAGATTCGAACTGCTGACCTTTTGGTTAGCAGCCAAGCTCTTAACAACTGCACCACCAGGGCACCCTGAAAAGGAAAGAGAACAAAAATCGCTCTGCGGGGAGAGGTCAGGAATGTGTGCTAGGTCTAGCACTACATCTGGAAGAGAGGCAGGAACACATGTGAAAGCTACACCACCAAAATTCAGTTCACGGTGCCTGCCTAAGTTGGAGACTTAATCAGAACATCTGAGAATACCCCTCCCTTGCCCCAATACCACACTAACAAACATTAAGAATAACAGTGGAGGACAGCAAGAGACAGATTCTCTCTGGGAAGCAGTGCAAAGGGAATATGCAAAGCCAAGTAGGGAGACCCAAAGACAAACAAGAAGAAAACCTCAAACTCAGCCCAACTTCTAGTAGATTATAACAAACTCCCACGCTAAAAGCCTAGCCGAAGGAAAGTCATGCTCATCTCCAAGCATAAACAATATTTACCTCAGTAACTACTGCCTTATACAAGTCGATCATTCAGGAAAAAAATTATGACAAATTCAAAAAGACAAGAAAAGAAAATATTCTAAAGAGACAAAGCAATCATCAGAGCCAGAATCAGATACGACATAGATTTTGAAACATTCAGACAGAGAATCTAAAATAACTATGATTATTGTTTCATTTCCAGCATGGCAACATGAGTTCCATGGACCCTCTCCGCGAAACTGGTGAAAATGATTTAAAAACAAACAAACAAACCATTTAAAGTCTTTGAAAATGGTCCTAAGGGCATACAGCAAATGAAGAAACATTTATTCAAGAAAACTTACTAAAATTCAGTGTTATAGATTGAATTGTATCCCCCCAAAATGTATGTCAACTTGTTAGGCCATGATTCTCAGTATTGTGTCATTGTCCACCATTTTGTCATCTGATGTGATTTTCCTATGTGTTCTAAATCTTGCCTCTATGATGTTAATAAGGTGGGATTAGTGGCTGTTATGTTAATGAGAGAGGACTCAATCTACAAGATTAGGCTGTGTCTTAAATCAATCTCTTTTGAGATATGAAAGAGAGAAGTGAGCAGAGAGACAGGGGGACCTCATACCACCAAGAAACAAGAGCCAGGAGAATAGCGCATCCTTTGGACCCAGGGTCCCTGCACTGAGAAGATCGCAGTCGGGGGAAAGATTGATGACAAGGACCTTCCCCCAGAGCCGACACAGAGAGAAAGCCTTTCCCTGGAGTTGGCACCCTGAATTTGGACTTCTAGCCTCCTAGACTGTGAGAGAATAAATTTCTCTTTGTTAAAGCCATCCACTTATGGGATTTCTGTTATAGCAGCACTAGATAACTAAGACAGAATTTGGTACCCAGAAAGTGGGGTGCTGCTATAACAAATACCTAAAATGTGGGAATGGTTTTGAAACTGTGAATGGATAGAGGCTGGAAGAGCTTTAAAATGCCTAATAGTAAAAGTCTAGATTGCCTTGAAGAGACTGTTGATGGAATTATGGACATCAAAGGCAATTCTGGTGAGGGCTCAGAAGGAAATGAGCAGAGCTGTTACACTGGTGATGGCACAGATGGCGAGAAGCAGCAGCACAGAAATGGCAACACCAAAATCAGGAGACCAGAGTGAGACAGCACTGGAGTTGACCCACAAAGTGAGAGAGCTGAGTGCCTTCCAGCCGAAGTTTACTGGCAGAGTGGGGCGCCACCAGGCACTTATCGGTGAAGCTAAAGAGCTTTGAAACACTTGTCCCAGCAGGGCAAATGCGGGTGGAGAGGCCCAAGGGGCCGAAAGGCCAAGGAAATAGGAATCAGAAGCTGAAGAGACAAGGAACACAAGAAGCAGAGCTGCCTCAGTCTCGAAGGGTAGGGCTACGAACTCTAGGGTCTCAAAGGGTGGAGTCACCACTCAGAAGGACTAGGAGAATGGGGCCACCCAAATCCGAGGGAGCAGACTTGCCATTCCAGTAGGCCTGGAAGGCAGAGCTGAAGCCCAGGGTTGAGAAGCCTCCACTAAGAATCCGGAGAATGTGGCCAACACCTACAGGCTGGAGGGTAGGGCCATTGCCTAAATAGTCTCAGAGAACAGGATTATCTTCAAGCCTTGAGAGCTAATGTAATGTGTTCTGCTGATTTGCTTGGTGACTGCTATCCCTTCTTTCCCTCCAATTTCTCCCATTTGTAATGGAAATGTCTAGCTTGTGCCTGTTCTACCATTGTACTTTGGAAGCAGATATTTTGTATTCTAGATTTCATGGGTGAAGAGAAATTTTTAGATTTTGGACTTGGAGTTGATTTAAGACTTTTGCTATGATATGATGGGGTGAATGTATTTTACATGTGGCAAGGACATGAATTTTTGGGAGCCAAAGGGTGGAATGTCATGGATTGAATTGTGTCTCCCAAAAATGTGCATCAACTTGGCTAGGCCATGATTCCCAGTATTGTGTGATTGTCCACCATTTTGTCATCTGCTGTGATTTTCCTATGTGTTCTAAGTCCTGCCTCTATGATGTTAATGAGATGGGACTAGCGGCAGTTACATTAATGAGGCAGGACTCAATCTACAGATTAGGTTGTGTCCTAAGTCAATCTCTTTTGAGATATAAAAGAGAGAAGTGAGCAGAGAGACAAAGGGACCTCATACCACCAAGAAACAAGAAGCTAGGAGAATAGTGCCTCCTTTGGACCCGAGGTCCCTGCACTGCAAAGCTCCTAGTCCAAGGGAAGATTGATGACAATGACCTTCTCCCAGAGCCAACAGACAGAGAAAGACTTCCCCTGAAGCTGGCACCCTGAATTCGGACTTCGAGCCTTCTAGACTGTGAGAAAATAAATTTTTCTTTGTTAAAGCCATCCACTTGTGGTATTTCTGTTATTAAAAAAAAAACAAAACCCATTGGCCATCAAGTCTATTCCGACTCATAGCAACCCTATAGGACAGTGTGGAACTGCCCCATAACATTTCCAAGGAGTGGCTGGTGGATTTGAACTGCCAACCTTTTGGTTAGCAGCCATAGCTCTTAACCACTGTGCCACCAAGGCTCCATTTCTGTTATGGCAGTGCTAGATAACTAAGACAATCAGGAAGAATGATAAGAGTCCGTGGCACTTGAACCAACACCCACTCCTTCCGACCTTCTATCAGTTCAACGTGACAGAAATTCCACTCCAGAAGGGTGCAGCCAAAAATAGGGCGTCCCTCTCCCCCAGCTCCAAGTCAGAGGGCTATAACATCTTATTAATAGGAACAGGACATCAACACTCTCATCCTGCTGCCAACTACCTATTGCAGAAACTAAGCTCTAGGTAAGTGCAGTGTAGAGGTGGGCACTCCCTGCTTCTTCTTAGCCCCCGATTGTTGGAAGGAGGATCTAATGCAGGTGCAGCACACTGAGAATACTGAGGCTCCAATTGCATGGGAGCGACAACCTGGAAAAACCTAAGGACACTGCTCCCTCTGCATCAATTGCCACAGACATTAAAGGGATAATAAAGGAATACCATAAACAACACTATGCCCATAAATTTGACAACTTAGATGGAAAGGACCAATTCCTTAAAAGAAAAAAACTATTTAAAAAAAAACACTCAAGAAGAAATAGAAAATGTGATTTTTAAAAAATATTTATTAAAGAAATTGAATTCATTATTAAAGTCTTCCATCCAAAGAAATTCCAGGTCCAGATTATTTCAGTGGCTAATTTTAACAAATATTTGAGAAAGAAATAACACCAATTCTACATAATCTCTTCCAGAAAATACAAGAAAAGGGAACACTTCCTAATTCATTCTACAAAGTGAATATTACTTTAATACTAAAACCAAAGAAAGACATGATAAGAAAACTACAGACCAATATCCCTTATGGATATAGATGCAAAAATCCTCAACAAAATACTAACAAATTAAATCCAGAAATATATAAAAATGTTAATACATCATGACCAAGTCTGGTTCATCCCAGGAATTAAAGGTTGGATTAACATTTGAAAATCAATGCAATTCACCATGTTAAATGACTAAATGATAAAAATCATATAACATTAATAGAAACAAAAAATACATTTGACCAAATTCAATATCCATTTCTGATAAAACATCTTAGCATACTAGGAAAAGAAAGGAACTCCCTTATCCTAAAAAAAGTGACCTCGAGAAACCAAAAGCTACCATTATACTGTATAGTAAGAGACTGAATGCTTTCCCTTTAAGGTCAGGAAAAAGTAAAGGATGTCCTCTCCCTCCACTCTTACTCACATAGTACTGGAAGTCCTAGACCATGCAATAAGACAAAAAAAAAAAAAATAAGGAAAAGTCATGCAGATGGGAAAAGGAAGAAATAAATTTGTCTATATCCACAGGCAACAGAATTTTAAAAAGATTCTAGAACTAACAAGTGAGTTCAGCAAGGTTGCAGGATGCAAGATCAACTTGCATAAATCAAGTGTATTCCTATTTAACAGAATAAATTCAAAAATATGTGCAGAACCTTTTTGCTGAAAACAGCAAATACTGATACAATAAATCAAATAAGATATTTTAAGATGGAGAAATATACCATGTTCACAGATTGGAAGACTCAGTATTGTTAATATGTCAGTACTCCACAGTTTGATATATAGATTCAGTGCAATACCAATGAAAATTAGAAAAAGATTTTTGAAGATATCAACAAGCTAGTTCTAAATTTTAAATGGAAAGTCATGTGAACTAGAATAACCAAAACATTCTGAAAATGAATTACAGAGTTTGAAGATTCACACTACCAATTTTAAGACATACTATAAGGCTACATTGATCAAGATAGTGTGGTAATGGAGAAAAAAATAGACACATAGATCAATGGACAGAATAAAGAGCCCAGAAATAGACTCACACAAATACAGTCTACTGATGTTTGACAAATGTACAAAGGCAATTCAATGGAGAAATAATTCTCTTTTCAACAAGTGATATTGGAACAATTGGGCATCCATATGAAAAAAAATGAACTTCAACTCATACCTAATATCTTATACAGAAAATAACTCAAATGTGAGACTTCCAAGCAACATGGTGCTATAGCCAGAAGCACCATGCCATCCCTCCACAGCAAAGATCCGAAAAACTAAGTCAAACAGAGAAAAATGTCAATCCTGAAACCCTAAGCATCAAATTAAGAGATAAAGAACTCAGCCAGGCACCGAATGGAATAAGAAACTGACAGAGAACAGAGAGCAAGGCGAGATACATGCAGAGGTCCCTTATTAGCTAATGTAGCACGGATCCGCCACCTTGGATGCCTATGGGAGATCGGCGAACAAGGGGTACAAGAAAGCAGCTTCACAGAGCTTGCAGCAGCAGACAGAACAACCACTAACCAGTGAAATATGCTTTCCCACCCCACCCCCCACTTCTTTACCCCCACTCAGCCTCCTCTGATTCCTGTGGTCACAGTCTCTTGGTCAGGAAGCACCAGCTTCATCCTGGTGTCATTTGTATTCTACCCACCCACACTGGCTGGCTCCCAAGTGCCATTTGTTGGCTACTGGTGTTGCTTTTTTCCCCTTCTTTTGGTTTCTGCCATATTTCTCACCACCTCCCCCTCCTTTCTCTCAAAAATCTGGCTCTGTGTACCATCTTTGCTTCTTCCTGAAAGGCTGCGAAACACTACTTGACTGTGAAACTTCTTCCCGGCCTGTGCCACCATGCTGGTGGGATCCCTGGGGCTTTTTTGTTTGTTTTTATTTGTTCTGTTATGATTTGTCTGTTTGTTTTCTTTTTCTTTTCTCAGCTTGGTAGCCCATTCTAGCTGTGCAGTACTGCGTGGCATGGGAGCTACTTCCTTACTCTGCAAAGATATGCAGTGGGATCCCTGGGAGCATTTCTTTTTTCTTGCTTTTTTTTGTGGTTTTGTTTTCTGTGTATTTTTTTCCTTTGTTTTGTTTTCTTTTCCCTTTTTGTCTTTCTTCATTTCTCAGTTTCTCATCTCTCTATACTTACCTTCTCTTCCTGTCTCCTGAATACCTGGCACTGTGTGACACCTCTACACCTTCTAGCCAGGCTGTACTTGACGGCCTGGGAGCAATTTCCCCAGTCCTCACAGCTGCACCGGTGGGATCCCTGAGGACTTTGTTTTTCTTTTTCTTCTTGTTTCTAATTTTTATTTATTCATTTTTTCTTTTACCCATTTTCTTTTTTTCTTCATTTCTCAGTCTCTCATCTCTCCACTCCAGCAGCAAGCTCCCTTAGCACTCTTTTTTGTTTGTATGTTTGTATGTTTTTGGCTCCTGTTCCTCACTCCTCTCTCTCCACTTTCCCATACCCATCTTAGCTCCACATATCACAATCTCCACCCTCCTTCCTGCCTACCCGCACCATGCACTACACATCACACCCCCAAGCAGCAAAGGCACGGCCTATGGGAACCTGCCTATGACTGATTCCAGGCCCACCCTGTTGGCCCTAGTATGTGTCACAAACAACACATCCAAGCAACTCTCCTTCAGCTGCACCTGTACTTCTGTACCATACCTGAGTGACTGACCCTGCCCAATGGAGAAGGAGGCAAAAAGTATCATGCCTACAGATGAGCAAACAACAAAGAATGCACAGCCCACTTGCTCAGATGTAATCAAATTTTAAAAAAGCAGGACAAAACAAAGAAATCTACAATCAATAAATGAGGAAAATAACTACTGAATTCCCCGAAGACAGCAGACAATATCAACACATATTAAAAAAACAGGACGGGATGGTTCCAGTAGGTGTACAAAATAAAACACCAGATGACTTACCAGTAGAAGAAAAAGCACTACCACTTCCTGAAAGGAAATTCAAATCTCTAATATTCAGAGCTATCCAAGAGTTGAAGCAAAAAGCAGACAAAAATGAGGGAAAATAGACAAATTCATGGAAAAGGCAGACAAATTCCTGGCAAATACAGACAAAAAATAGAACAATTCATGAAAATAACACAGGAACAAAATGCCAAAATAAATTAACAACTAGAAATCATACAAAAACAACAATTAGAAATCCAAAAGATAAACAACAAGATTTCAGAAATGGACAGTGTCATAGAAGGGCTGAGAGCAGGTTTGAAACAATAGAAGACAGGATCAGTGAAATTGAAGATAAACACTTGGATACAACTCTGTTTGAGGAAAAATCAGAAAAAAGAACAAACAAAAATGAAGAAACACTGAGAATTACATGGGATACAATCAAAAGTAAAAATTTTCGAGAGATAGGAGTTCCAGAACAGACAGAGAAAACACAGAGAGGATCATTGAAGAACTGCTGATAGAAAACTTCCCCAATATCATGAAAGATGAAACGTTGACCATTCAAGGAGCTCAACGAACCCTATATAGGATAGACCCCAAAAGAAAATTACCAACACATATCATAATAACACTCACTAAAACCAAACACAAACAAAGAATCCTGAGAGCAGCTCGAAAAAAACAAAAAGTCATATACAGAGGAGAAACAATAAGACTAAGCTCAGATTATTCGGCAGAAACCATGCAGGCAAGAAGGCAATGGGATGACATATATAAAACCTTGAAAGAAAAAAATTGCCAGCCAGTAATAAGATATCCTGCAAAACTCTCATTCAAATATGATGGTGAGATTAGGATATTTCCAGATAAACAAAAATTAAAAAACTATGTAAAAACCAAACCAAACTTACAAGAATTATTAAAGGGAGTCCTTTGATCTGAGAACAAACAACAGCAGACCGTAGGCTGAATCTAGGAAGCAAGATCATACCAGCCAAATACGAAACCAGTAAATGAACTCTCAAGGACTATCCAAAGCCAAAAGAATTACAACAGGGAACCAGAGAGGTTAATCTGTAAATGACAACAATATCAGAACAATAAAAGAGGGAATAAATGGTGTAGGTATACAACCTTCTAATGGAGAGGAAGGCAAGGTGATACCAAGTAATAATAGACTGGTTCAAACCTAGGAAGATAAACATAAATTTCAAGGTAACCACAAAGAAAGTTAACAAACCTACTCATCACAACAAAGAAGAAAAACATAAAGTCTCAGTAAAACAAAACCTACAAAAACAAAAGAAATTTAAAAAATCCACAAACAGAAGGAACTCAGTACAGGAGAGTAAGAGGAAGAAAGAAAATGTTAGCACCACAAAAAAGCACTACAAAATGACAGCAATAAACTCACACCTATCAATAATTCCACTGAATGTAAATGGCCTAAATGCACCCATAAAGAGAAGGAGAGTGAATGGATTAAAAAACAAGATCCATCAGTATGCTGTCTAAAAGAGACACACCTTAGAAACAGATGAAAATTTATTAAAAATCAAAGGATGGAAAAAATATATAAAGCAAACACTTACCAAAAAAGAGCAAGAGTGGCAATACTAATCTCAGATAAAATAGACTTTAAAACAAAATCCACCATAAAAGACAAAGAAAGGCACTATATCATGATTAAGGGGATGATCCAGCGTGAAGACATAACCACAATAAACATCTATGCACCCAATGACAGGGCTCCAAAATACATGAAACAAACTCTAACAGCACTGAAAGGAGAAATTGACAGTTCCACAATAATAGAAGGAGACTTCAACACACCACTCTCGGTAAAGGACAGAACATCTAGAAAGAAACTCAGCAAAGATACAGAAGACCTAAAGGGCACAATCAGCCAACTGGACCTCATAGACATATATAGAACACTCCACCCAACA
>NW_004444157.1:455978-457864 GCF_000243295.1 Trichechus manatus latirostris
ACATTGTGCTGGAAGTCCTAGCTAGAGCAATAAGGCAAGAAAAATAAATAAAGGGCATCCAAAGTGATAATGAAGAAATTAAACTGTCCCTGTTTGCGGATGATATGATACTATACATAGAAAACCCAAAAGACTCCATGAGAAAACTACTGGAACCAATAGAAAGATTCAGTGGGTAGCAGGATACAAGATAAACATACAACTATCAGTTGGATTCCCATACACCAATAAAGAGAACAATGAAAAAGAAATCAGGAAAACAATACCATTTATAATAGCCCCTAAAAAATAAAATACTTAGGAATAAATATAACCAGGGATGTAAAAGACCTATACAAAGAAAATTACAAAATACTACTGCAAGAAACCCAAAGGGATCCTCATAAATGGAAAAACATACCATACTCACGGATAGGTATACTAAACATTGTGAAAATGACAATTCTACACAAAGCAGTTTACAAATACAATGCAATCCTGATCAAATTACCAACAACATAACTTTAAAGAGATGGAAAAACTAATAATTAACTTTACTTGGAAAGGGGAGAAGCCCCGGATAAGTAAAGCACTACTGAAGAAGAATAAAGTAGGAGGACTTGCACTACCAGACCTCAGAACCTATTATACAGCTATGGTAGTCAAGACAGCCTGGTACTGGTACTACAACAGATAAATTGATCAATGGAACAGAATTGAGAACCCAGATGTAAATCCATCCACCTATGGTCACCTGATCTTTGACAAAGTCCAAAAATCCATCAAATGGGAGAAAAGACAGTCTTTTTAACAAATGGTGCTGGGAAAACTGGATGTCTATCTGCAAAAAAATTAAACAGGACCATACCTCACACTATATACAAAAACTAATTAAAAATGGATCAAACACCTAAATACAAAGCCACAAACTGTAAAGTTCATAGAATAAAAAATAGGATCAACACTAAAGGCCCTAACAAATGGCATTAACAGGATACAAACCTTAACCAACAACACACAAACTCCAGTAGATAAGCTAGATAACTGGGATGTTCTAAAAATTAAACACTTACGCTCATCAAAAGACATCACCAAAAGAGTAAAAAGAGAACCTACAGACTGGGAAAAAAAATTGGACATTATAAGTCAGACAAAGGTCTAATCTCTAAAATCTACAAGAAAATCCAACACCTCTACAACAAAAAGACAAATAATCCAATTAAAAAATGGGCAATGGCAGGGCGAGGCCAAGATGGTGGAGTAGTCAGATGCTTCTGGTGCACCCTCTTACAACAAAGACGCCCCCCAAAAAGTGAATCAATTATATATGGAAATCTGGGAGCCCTGAACATCAAAGGGAGAGTTGAGGAACTGGACTGAGTGGCAGGTGGAGGGAGAGATAGTTTGGAAGCAGCAAGTAGTTGCCAGACCTGACCCAGTGAGAGCCTGAGCCCTTCAGGCATGATCAACTAGGGGGTGAGCGGTGAAGCAGGCAAGCAGCAGTGCTCCGGAGGCGCGTTTTCTGCACCAGGATAGACCCGGCATCAGAGAGTTTACATAGCCAACCAGAACCAGTGAGAAGCAGCCCTGGATCTGCAAAAGATAAATACTTGTGTACGGCCTACCGTGTGTATCAAAAACACCCCCCTTAGGGAAAAACCTCTCTCCCATTTACCTCCCCGCTCCCTGCTCTGCACTGGGTCCCAGACCTGCTTCAGCAATTGCCAAGTCCCCTAGGCCAGAAGTAAGATCTATCACATGCCCAGAGCTAGTCTCCCTGCCTTGGAGAGTGAACAAATTAGCAAACAGGGGAGGAAACAAACTGCCGGCTCTCCTAAGCCAGGAACTCAGGGTAGGCACAGCTCCTTTGCCTAGGCACAGGCATAAGGGATCCATGGACTTTGAGT
>NW_004444157.1:460003-461404 GCF_000243295.1 Trichechus manatus latirostris
AACACACACAAAAAAGACATCAAAATGACAGCATTAAACTTATGCCTATCAATAATTAAGCTGAATGTAAATGGACTAAATGCTCCAATAAAGAGACAGAGAGTGGCAGATTGGATTAAAAAAAAAAACACGATCCATCTGTATGCTGCCTAAAAGAGACACACCTTAGACTTAAAGACACAAACAAACAAAAAATCAAAGGATGGAAAAAAATATATCAAGCAAACAACACTCAAAAAGAGCAGGGGTGGCAATATTAATCTCTGACAAAATAGATTTTCAAGTAAAATCCACCACAAAGAATAAGCAAAGACATTATATAATGATTAAAGGGTCAATACACCAGGAGGACCTAACTATAATAAATATTTACACACTCAATGACAGGGCTCCAAAATACATAAAACAAACACTAACAGCACTGAAAACGGAGATAGAAAGCTCCACAATAGTACCAGGAGACTTCAACACGACACTTTCGGTGAAGGACAGAACATCCAGAAAGAGGCTCAACAAAGACAAGGAAGAGCTAAATGCTACAATCAACCAATTTGATCTCGTAGACATATACTGAACACTCCACCCAACAGCAGCCAAGTATACTTTCTTTTCCAACGCACATGGAACATTCTCCAGAATAGACCACATATTGGGCCATAAAGCATGCCTTAACAAAATCCAAAGCATTGAAATATTACAAAGCATCTTTTCAGACCACTAAGCCATAAAAGTAGAAATCAACAACAGAAAAAGCAAAGGAAAAAAATCAAACAAATGGAAATTGAACAACACCTTGGTCAAAAACTACTGGGTTATAGAAGAAATTAAGGATGGAATAAAGAAATTCACAGAATCAAACGAGAATGAAAACACATCCTGCCAGAACTTTGGGACACAGCAAAAGTAGTGCTCAGAGGTCAGTTTATAGCAATAAATGTACACATCCAAGAGAAGAAAGGGCCATAATCAAAACATTAACCCTACAACTGGAACAAGTAGAAACAGAGCAGCAAAAGAACGCCTCAGGCACCAGAAGAAATAAATAATAAGAATTAGAGCAGACTTAAATGAAATAGAGAATATAAAAACAATTGAAAGAGTTAACAAGTCCAAAAGCTGGTTCATTAAAAAGATCAACAAAATTGATAAAACATTGGCCAAACTGTCAAAAGAAAAACAGGAGAGGAAGCAGATAACCCGTAGAAGAAATGAGATGGGTGTCGTGGATTGAATTATGTTCCCCAAAAAATGTGTGTATCAATTTGGCCAGGCCATGATTCCTGGTATTCTGTACTTTTCCTATAAATTGTAAATCCTGCCTCTATGATGTTAATAAGGGAGGATGCGTGGCAGTTGTGTTAGTAAGGCAGGACCTGATCTACAAGACTGGATTGTGTCCTG
>NW_004444157.1:463291-464477 GCF_000243295.1 Trichechus manatus latirostris
ACTGAAACAAGACCCATACCTCACACCATGCAGAAAACTAACTCAAAATGGATCAAAGACTTAAATATAAAATCAAAAATGATAAAGATCATGGAAGATAAAATAGGGACAACGCTAGGAGCCCTAATACATGGCATAAACACAATAGGAACCATAAGTAACAATGCACAAGCACCAGAAGAGAGACTAGATAACTGGGAGCTCCAAAAAATCAGACGCTTAAGCTCATCAAAACACTTCACCAAAAGAGTAAAAAGACAACCTACACACTGGAAAAAACATCTTGGCTGTGACAAGTCCGATCAGTGTCTAATCTCTAAAATCAGCAAGTGACTGCAAAACCTCAACAACAAAAAGACAAATGACCCAATTAAAAAATTGGCAAAGCATATGAACAGACACTTCACCAAAGAAGATATTCAGGCGGCTAACAGACACATGAAGAAATGCTCACGGTCATTAGCCATTAGAGAAATGCAGATCAAAATTACAATGAGATATCATCTCACCCCAACAAAGCTAGCATTAATCCAAAAAACACAAAATAATAAATGCTGGAGAGGTTGTGGAGAGACTGTAACATTTATACTCTATTGGTGGGAATGTAAAATGGTACAACCACTTTGGAAATTGATTTGGCGCTTTCTTAAAAAGCTAGAAATAGAAGTACCATACTATCCAGCTATCCTGCTCCTTGGAATATATCCCAGAGAAATAAGAGCCGTCACACGAACAGATATATGCACATCCATGTTCATTGCAGCACTGTTCACAATAGCAAAAGGATGGAAACCACCTAGGTGCCCATCAGCGGATGAATGGATAAACAAATTATGGTATATCCACACAATGGAATACTACGCAACAATAAAGAACAACGATGAAGCCGTGAAACATAACATGGAGGAATCTGGAGGTCATCATGCTGAGTGAATTTAGTTAGCCACAGAAGGACAAATATTATATAAGACCACTATTATAAGAACTCGAGACAAGTTTTAAACACAGAAGAAAACATTCTTTAATGGTTATGAGGGTGGGGAGGGAGGATGAATGTTATTCACTAACTAGATGGTAGATAAGAATTGTCTTAGGTGAAGGGAAGGACAGCACGCACTACAGGGTAAGTTAGCACAAGTGGACTAAACCAAAGCTAAGAAGTTTCCTGAATACAGTCAAACACTTT
>NW_004444157.1:466379-487169 GCF_000243295.1 Trichechus manatus latirostris
CGGCTACCACCACTGACTGCTCTGACCAGGATCACAACAGAGGGTGCCGGACAGAGCTGGAGAAAAATGTAGAGCAAAATTCTAACTCAGAAAAAAAAAAAACAGACTTACTGGCCTGACAGAGACTGGAGAAACCCCGAGAGTATGGCCGCCGGACACCCTTTTAGCCCAGTAATGAAGTCACTCCAGAGGTTCACCCTTCAGGCAAAGATTAGACAGCCCCATAAAACATACAAGACTAAATGGGGCACAACAGTCCAGGGAAAAGGACTAGAAGGCAGGAGGATACAGGAGAGCTGGTAATAGGGAACCCAAGGTTGAGAAGGGACAGTGTTGACATGTCGTGGGGTTGTTAACCATTGTCATAAAACAATATGTGTACTAACTGTTTAATGAGAAACTGTTTGTTCTGTAAACCTTCATCTACAGTACAATTTAAAAAAATAGTATAATTAAAAAAAGAAAATAACTCAAATGCATCATAGACTAAATGTAAAATGTAAACTCATAAAATTTCTAGAAGAAAATCTATATGATCTTGGGTTTGGAGATGAGTTTTTAGAATAATACTAAAAGCTAAAAACTTGATAAACTGGACATTATAAAAATTAAAAACTTTTTCTATATGAAAGACACTTATGAGAATGAAAGTTTGTTCTGAAAATCAGAAAGCCACAGACTGGAAGAAAGTGTTTGCAAATCAAATTCTGAAATTTTGTCAAGAAGATATAAATGACTCTTAAAATCCAACACTAGAAAAACAGTCTCCAAAAATGGGCAGGGGGTGGACAAAAATATAAACAGATACTTTATTGAAGTATGCTGATAGCAAATAAACAGGTGGAAAGATGGTCAGCATCATTAGTCATTAGGGAAATACATTAAAATCAGAATGGGAAACTATTATACACTCATTAGAATGGAAAAAACAAGCAACCAAAAAAATAGCAAATGATGTTGAACGTGAGGATCATAAAGAATTCTCATTCATTGCTGGTGGGAATGCAAAATGTTACACCAGTTTAGAGAACATTTTGGCAGTTTCTTATAAAGTTAAACATACAATTACCCAACTATACCACTTTAAGTTATTTACATGAGTGAATTTAAAACTTACGTTCACACAAAAATCTGTACACAAATGTTTATAGTAGTTCTATTCATAATTGTCAAAAACTTTAAACAACCAAGATGTTCTGCAGCTGATGAATGGATAAACAAAATGTGGTACATCCAGACAATGGAATATTACTCAGTAATTAAAAGGAACAAATGACTGATTCATGCAACAATATGTATGTATCTCAAATGTATTTTGCTAAGCAAAAGAAACCAGACTCAAAAGGATATGTATTGTATGATTCCACTTACATGACTTTATGAAAAGGCTAATCCATAAGGATGTAAAACAGAGGATGTCAGGGTTGGGATGGGGGAGTGATTGACTACAAAGGATCCACACAAGGGAAATTTTAGGGTGATAGAACTTTTCTGCATGGTACTCTGTGGTGGATGCATGACTCTATGAAATTGTCAAAATCTACAGAACTGCACACAGAAAGGGTGACTTTTTCTCTATATCAATTAAAAAAATAAAACAGTATGTAGGGGAAACCCAAAATGGAAAGCATATTGTGACAAATGAATCTCACTATTACAAATGTATGACATAACTCACTGAAAAGGATGGGGAAGAAAGGAGCTGACCAAATTTACTTTGGAAAATGGTGTTTTGAGTGAATATTGTAAGGCTCAAGACAGAACTACACATAAATGCTGTATTCTGGTTGAGAAATTTTTTTTCCCCATGGGTGTATGTGTATAGCAATTCTGAAACTACTTGACTTGTATACTAGGGTTAAATAAATAAAAATTATAGGTAAGGAGAACCAGGTTTCTCACTGTCAGAGATAAAAGTTAAAAACAGATGGATACTTGTGGTGATACAGTAGAGTCATATGTATCAGTATGTGTGTGTGTGTATATATATGTACATACAGATAGATACAGCAATAAATATATATGTGTGTATACATGACTTAGTATACACACATATAGTTCCTTGCTCTACAGCTGAGAAGACCTAGAACCAATGACACCACAGTAGCAACTAACACACCCAGCACCCAGATCTTGATTTCTAAATATAATTACCTAATAAAAGGAACATCTTGTTGTGCCAGAAAGCAAGGAAATGCTCAAAAAATCAAAAGGATGGAGATTCTATTAACGGTGATGGAAATGGATAGTGGTGATGGTTGCACAACATGATGAGTGTAGTTAATGTCACTGAATTGTACATGTAAAAAATGTTGATATCGCAAAAAGAAAAAAAAAGGATAGGGAGATGTCAACCAGCTTCCAATGGCCAAGCCTGAAACAAGTTGAGTAAAACCAATGTCTTAGTTATCTAATGTTGCTATAACAGAAATACCACAAGTGGATGGCTTTAACAAAGAAAAATTTATTCCCTCACAGTCTAGGAGGCTAGAAGTCTGAATTCAGGGTGCCTGCTCCAGGGGAAGGCTTTCTCTCTCTGTTGGCTCTGGGGGAAGGTCCTTGGCATCAATCTTCCCCAGTCGAGGAGCTTTCTCAGGGCAGGGACCCCGGGTACAAAGGACGCACTATTCTCCTGGCTCTTGTTTCTTGGTGGTATGAGGTCCCCCTGTCTCTCTGCTCACGTCTTTCTTTTATTATCTCAAAAGAGATTGACTGAAGATACAACCTAATCTTATAGATTGTGTCCTGACTCATTAACATAACTGCCACTAATCCTGCCTCATTAACATCATAGAGGTAGGATTTACAACACATAGGAAAATCACATCAGATAACAAAATGGTGGACAATCACATAACACTGTCAAGTTGACCCACATTTTGGGGGGACACAACTCAATCCATAACATTCCACCCTTTGGTCCTCAAAAATTCATTTCCTTGCCACATGTAAAACACGTTCACCCCATCATATCATTGCAAAAGTCTTAAATCAACTCCAAGTTCAGAATCAAAAAATTCCTATTCATCTGTGAAATCTAGAATACAAATTATCTGCTTCCAAAGTACAATGGTGGAACAGGCACAACCTAGACATTTTCATTACAAATGGGAGAAATTGAAGGGAAAGAAGGGATAACAGGGACCAAGCAAATCAGCAAAACACATTACATTAACTCTCAAGGCTTGAAAATAATCCTGTACTCTGAGACCATTTAGGCAATGGCCCTTCCCTCTAGACTCTTGGTGTTGGTCACGCTCTCCAGATTCTAAGTGAAGGCCCCTTGGCCCTGGGCTTCAGCTCCGCCTTCCAGACCCACTGGGACAACAACTCTGCTCCCTCAGCTTTAGGCAGCCCCATCCTTCTAGTCCATTTGAGTGGCGACTCCACTCTCTGAGACCCCAGAGGCCGCGGCCCTATCCTTTGAGACTGAGGCAGCTCTCCTTCCGTGCTCCTTGTCTCTTCAGCTTCTGCTTCCTGGTTCCTTGGCCTCTGGGCCTCTCCACTCGCGTCTGCCCTGATGGGGCAAGTGTTCCAAAGTGCTTCAGCTCCACCGATAAGTGCCTGGAGGCAACCCACTTTGCCAGTAACCTTCACAGGAAGGCACTCAGCTCTCTTGCTTTGTGGGTCGGCGAGCTTAGCTCCACTGATAAGTGCTCAGAGGCATCCCACTCTTCCAAGAAGCCTCTTGTGCAAAGGCACTCAGCTCCCTCGCTCCGTTGGTCAGCTCCAGTGTCCTCTCGTGCTGGTCTCCTGGTTCTGCTGCTGCTTCTCACTGTCTGCGCCATCTCCAGTGTAACAGCTCTCTTCATTTCCTTCTGAGTCCTCAACAGAATTGTCTTTGATGTCCATAATTCCACCAACGGTCTCTTCAGGGCAATCCAGGCTTTTACTATTAGGCACTTTAAAACTCTTCCAGCCTCTATCCATTCACAGTTTCAAAACAGTTTCCACATTTTAGGTATCTGTTAGAGTAGCACCCCACTCTCTGGGTACCAAATTCTGTCTTAGTTATCTAGTGCTGCTATAACAGAAATACCACAAGTGAATGGCTTTAACAAAGAGAAATTTATTCTCTCATGGTCTAGGAGGCTAGAAGTCCGAATTCAGGGTACCAGCTCCAGGGGAAGTCTTTCTCCAGTTGGCTCTGGAGAAAGGTCCTTGTCATCAATCTCTCCCTATTGAGGAGCTTCTTAGCGCAGGGATCCCACGTCCAAAGGATGCACTATTCTCCTGGCTCTTGTTTCTTGATGGTAGGAGTTCCCCCATCTCTTTGCTCGCTTCTCTCTTTTATACCTCAAAAGAGATTAACTCAAGATACTACCTAATCTTGTAGATTGTGTCCTGACTCATTAACATAACTGCCTCTAATCTTGCCTCATTAACATTATAGAGGTAGGATTTACAACACATAGGAAAATCGTATCAGATGAAAAAATGGTGGACAATCACACAACACCGGGAATTGTGGCCTAGCCAAGGTGACATACATTTTGGGGGGACACAATTTAATCCATAACAACCAAATAATGTCAGCATTGGATTATAGCCCAAAGAATAAAATGTCCATGAGTCATACTGATTGTTATGGATTGAATTGTGTCCCTCAAATATGTGTTGAAATCCTGACCCCTGTACCTGTAAAGATGACCCTGTTTGGAAGTAGGGGTTTTCTTTTGTTATGCTAATGAGGTCATACCAGAGTAGGGTGGATCCTAGAGCTAATCACTTCTGAGTTATAAACAGACAGAATAAACAGAGCTACACAGGGGAAAAAGGAAGACATGCATCTACAAGCCCAGGAATGCCAAGGATTGCTGCTGGTAGCTAGCAGAAGCTGAAATAATCAAGGAGGGACTTCCCCCTAGAGCTACGCCCTGAATTCAGACTTTTAGCCTCTTGAACTGTGAGAAAATAAACTTCTGTTCTTTAAAGCCATCCATTTATGGTATTTCTACTAAGGCAGCAATAGATAACTAAGACACTGATATAAATAAATACTTGTATTAATAAATAAATGAGGAGAAGTGGCAAATCTTCCTAACTGAATAATTTGAAATATTAAACATAGAAGGAATCAGGGATATTTAAAAAATCACCATTAGAACACTGACATAATAATTGCTGTGGACAAAATCCAAGGATATTTGTATAGTCTCAAATTTTACCCCACTACCTATTGCTATAGAGTCTATTCCAACTCATAGCAACCATATAGGACAAGAAGAACTGCCCCATAGGGTTTCCAAGGCAGCCGAGCTCTTAACCACTATGCCAGCAGGGCTCCAGTCTCAAATTATCTCAATTTATCTTCCCCCAAATGCTTATTAATTACTGTGGTTGTTTTTGAACATATATTCACAAATTCTTTGATACTCCTCCCTCCAGAAGAAGTGTGCCAAGTTTGCTTACACTCCGAACGGGCAAATCATTTCAAATGGAGGCTGCAAGTGTCTAGACTATGTAGCCAAAGCCATTGGATCTAGAGCAGATTTTGCTGTGCTGGGAGCGATGTTTTCGAGCCATACAAAGCGTGCTGGAGAAACTGATGGAGAGGAATGGTCAGAAGCTCAAGCCTTTCTTGGGATGAGCTCTGAAACAGCAATGAAGAAATATGCAAGAGGAGTCTTTAGAGTCTTTAGCTTATAGAATATGCACAAGACTATGGAAGTGACTTATAAAGGGAACATAGAAAACACTATTCTGGATAGCCTAGTCTTGTATAAGAGCTTTCTGGATGCTTCTGAATGGTAAAATGCTGCCTCTTTTCTCTTCCCCTCACATCACCTAGAAAACTTGGGGCTTTGGAGCTATCCCTAGTGCCCTCTTGGTGCATAAAAATAGGGCATTGATTGGCTCAGAGGTACGGGGTGTTTACTGCCCAGAAATCATATCCTCATTCTTAAAATTAATGTGTGCCTGTTTTTCTTTAAAAAGAAAATAGTTTTTACTTTAATATAATGCTATTATCTTTTAAAAGTTGACTTATACTTAAAATCTGTTGTGATTAACTTAATTTCAAAGGTAGCTGGGAATTATAACACATCGATGGAGGGAAACTGCCCAGGAACAAAGATGAAGATGAAGGCCTGTACTATCTAGCCTTTTGCCAGGTGTGCACTGGTAAACTGGCTGACCTCTCTCTTGTGCAAACTTGGGAAAACAGAATTTGGTTATGAGATCACCAGCATATAAAAATAGAGCAAATGTAACATGATTTTTATGGAGCTATTGGCAGAGGCAGGAGCTCTGGTGGCACAGTGGTTAAGCACTCAACTGCTAACCTAAAGGTCACCCACCAGCCTCTCTGAGAGAGAAAGATGGGAAAATTTGCTCACAAGGAAACTGTACACGGATCAAGAGGCAGTCCTTCAAACAGAACAAAGGGATACTGAGTGGTTTAAAATCAGGAAAAATGTGCGTCAGGGTTGTATCCTTTCACCATACTTATTCAGTCTGAATGCTGGGCAAATAATAGGAGAAGTTGGACTATATGAAGAACACAGCATCAGGATTGAAAGAAGACTCACTAACAACCTCTGATATGCAGATGACACAACTGTGCTTGCCTTGAAGACAACTTGAAGTACTTACTGATGAAGATCAAAGACTACAGCCTTCAGTATGGATTACACCTCAACATAAAGAAAAGAAAAATCCTCACAACTGGACCAATAAGCAACATCTTGACAAATGGACAAAATATTGAAGCTGTCAAACCAAAAAACAAACAAACAAACAAACCCAAACTGCCCCCATAGGGTTTCCAAAGAGCTGCTGGTGGATCCAAACTGCTGACGTTTTGTTTAGCAGCCGTAGCACTTAACCACTATGCCACTAGGACTCTCTTTTTACTTGGATCTACAATCAACGTCCACGGAAGCTGCAGTCAAGAAATCAAGCGACATATTGCTTCGGGCAAATCTGCTGCAGAAGACCTCTTTAACATGTTAAAAAGCAAATACGTCACTTCGTTGACTAAGGTGAGCTTGACCCAAGCCACCGTATTTTCAATCGCCTAATATGCATGAGAAAGCTGGACAATTAAAAAGGAAGATTGAAGAAGAACTGATGCATTTGAACTGTGGTATTGAAGAATATTAAATATACCATGGACTGCCAGAAGAACAAACAAATCTGTCTTGGAAGAAGTACAGCCAGAAAGCTCCTTAGAAGCGAGGATGGTGAGACTTCATCTCACTTAACTTTGGACACATCATTAGGAGGGACCAATCCCAGGGGAAAGACATCATGCTTGGTAAGGCAGAGGGTCAGCGAAAAAGAGGGAGACCCTCAATGAAATGGATTGACACAGAGGCTGCAACAATGGGCTCAAACACAGCAACAATTGTGAGGATGGCGCAGGACCAGGCAGTGTTTCGTTCTGTTATACATAGGGTCACTATGAGTCGGAACCAACCTGACAGCACCTACCAACAACAACGACATATTTATGTTAAAAACTCTCCCTCAGACCATGGTCTCGGGGAACATCTAGCTCAATTGGCATAACATAGTTTATAAAGAAATTGTTCTACATTCTACTTTGGTGAGTAGTGTGTGTGGTCTTAAAAGCTTGTGAGTGGCCATCTAAGATACTCCACTGTTCTCACCCCATCTGGAGCAAAGGAGAATGAAGAAAACCAAAGACACAAGGGACAGATTAGTCCAAATGACTAATGGACCACAAGTACTACAGCCTCCACCAGACTGAGTCCAGCACAACTAGATGGTGCCTGGCTACCACCACCGACTGCTCTGACAGGGTCACAGTAGAGGGTCCAGGACAGAGCTGGAGAAAAAGGTAGAGCAAAATTCTAACTCACACACACACAAAAAGACCAGACTTACTGGTCTGACAGAGACTGGAGAAACCCCAAGAGTATGGCCCCCGGACAACCTTTTAGTTCAGTACTGAAGTCACTCCTAAGGTTCACCCTTCAGCCAAAGATTAGACAGGCCCATAAAACAAAACGAGACTAAATGGGCACACCAGCCCAGGGGCAAGACGAGAAGGTATGAGGGGACAGGAAAGCTGGTTAATAGGAACCCAAGGTCGAGAAGGGGAGAGTATTGACGTGTCATGTAGTTGGCAACTGATGTCACAAAACAATACATGTACTAGTTATTTAATGAGAAGCTAGTTTGTTCTGTAAGCCTTCATCTAAAGTACAATTTTTTAAAAAGGGGGGAAAAAAGCTAGAAATAGAAATACCATATGATCCAGCAATCCCACTTTTAGGAATATATCCTAGAGAAATAAGAGCCATCACAGGAATAGACATATGCACACCCATATTCATTGCTGCACTATTCACAATAGCAAAAAGATGGAAACAACCTAAGTGCCCAGCAACAGAAGGATAAACAAACTATGGTACATACACACAATGGAATAGTATGCAGCAATAAAGAACAATAGGAAAAAAAACTCTCCCTCAAATAATAGAAAATTTATTCCTCAGCTGTGAGATAAATTCTTCATGCCTGAATATAAATTATAAAACATTAGGCCAGCAAATATATTTATTTTTTTCCAACCCTTCCTTCTCCCTGGTGGGCTCTATTTTGGCATAGGCATCCTGCTATGAAGACTCTAGACAAGAGACCCCCCTCTGCCTCCTTCCCCTGACTCTCCAAATGGCTCTAGTGGCCAGATTACCATTTCAGGCACCACCACACCTCCAAGTACTAGTGGATTCTGGGTTGCAGGGGTACCAGTTTCCTCTTTAATACGTGTATTTTTTTACAACGATATTCTCTCTGCTTTACAATCACAAGAATTATGCATATTGATAGTTCCTTTTTTTTAATGGAACAGAGTGAATGGTACCAGAGCGCCATGAGTTAAATGAAAATTCCACCTGCTAAGCCTTACACCCAATGGTGAGATAGAGAAAATTTTCTCCTTTCTGTGTGTTTCATGCGTGTATGAGAACTATTTTCCGACAAACATCTTCCTTTGAGTTCAAAAAAAGTCCACTTTGTGGAAAACAGGTTTTGCTGTGGATTTATCTGATTAACAAGGCACTGGATCCCACAGAGGATCTGAGGGAATGAGCTCTGTCTGAAGCCATCCAGCAGTTATCAATGAAAAGCTCAGACATCTAACACTTGATAACTTGACTTCAGCCAGAAAGAGATAAAGTAGTGGATTACTTTTATAAAACTACTAAGAAGAGAAAATCAAGCCTCTTTCCACTAATTAACTTGGGAGTCAATTTTTAAAGGTGATATTTTAATATGTATACATATATTTATTCTAATACATCAATATGTTGTGAATACTGTCATTCCATTCGTAGCCGTTAGAAAATTCTTCCAAAGTGTTATAAATTGACGTAATTAATTTGTCCTCCATCCAGAGTGTTAAATATTGGTTATGAAGTATAGCTTTCTAAATATTTAAGTGTACTGATTGTTTAAAACATAGAATAAAACTAAAAAAACTATTCAAGAGGATTCGTAAAAAAAAAAAATTCCTCATTCTCACTCCTAGTTTCCTTTCCAGATCCTCCCAACCTCACCTCTCACCCATTTAAATGCTGGTTGCGACTCCAGCGGAAACGGTGAAGGTAGGATCTTGGGGGAGGGGAGATGGGGTATTGGGAGGAGACGAAAGAAATGATTCCCCAGAGAAGAAAGAAAAATGGTACTTTAACTCCCAAGAGGCTGTTTCTCCTGGGTAATCCGAGAAAGGCGAATAGAAATTCCAGGGAAAAGATACCAGTTTTATTGTCTCTGAAAGGCAAACGCGAAAAAGATTGACAGTATCAAGTGGAGAGAATGCAGGGGGCGGGCTGCGGTGCTAATGGGAGGGTAGCTGAAGACTCGAGCTCACTGATGACGCAACCCTCACGTGACCAGGAGTCGACGTGTGCAGAAGTCCTTATAGTCCAGGGCCTGTTTCCCCGTAGCAGCTTCGTATTGCTGGAGAAGGAGAAAAGTGCCCCGGATCCCTTCAGGTTATTTGAAGGTGGGTGCTGCCTGGGGGACCCTGGAGTCGGAGGCAGAGAGCAGAAACCTATCCGGGCCGGCATTGCTTTCCCTACACTAGTGTTCCGCCAAACTCCCATTTTGTGTAGGAAATTTGGGGCTGTTTTGGGTGGGTGTAGAAGGGAGGGGGAGGGTAATCAATTGAGGTTTCGGCGAGAGACGCAGAAACAGTTTGGAAATAACTTGCCTCTCCCACTCCCTGCTTGTAGAGAAACGGTGGACACGGGGGCAGGGGTTGCTTTAAGAGAAGGAAATGAGGGGGACGAGGACGCAGGAAACTTTAGACGAACCAGGCCCAGAATCGTGAAAGGGGCCCGTGATCCAGGTAGCCTGTTCACCAAGCACTCCTGTTCGTCTGCAGGAATCTTGGTCTTTTGGGCGCGGCACAAATCGAGGTGAGGGAAGAGGGAGGAAAATCCCCTGGATCCCTGCAGGTCAGTGTAAGAGTGCAATTGCCTCACATCCCCTGGGGTGGGGGTGGGAGTGTGGATGACACCAAAACACATCCTGGGGTCGCCACAGCTTCTCCCCATCCGGATTAAGCGCCTGAGGCCTGTGCAGAGCCTGCAGCGGAAATGGGGCGGGAAAGGGGGGGAGGACAGAAGAGACGTGGAAGGGGGAGGGGAGGCCAGAGACTGGACCAGCAGTCTCTGGGAAGTGGCTGGAGGTTGGGGTGGCCTGGGAAAGCCCGAAAGGGCGGGAGTGGTGGAGACCCGAGGCAAGGGAGGGATTAGTTTCTTCCGCGCTGCTCCCTTTCCTGTGCTAGGAGAGGCCTGTAGCAGGGCCTGCTGGGAAAATGGTGGGCTGGAGCAGGAGGAGAAAAGATGGAGCTGGAAGCAAGAAGGGGAGGGAAGAGAGGTGGTGGAAGGGGTGGAGTTAGAGGAGTTACAAGCATGAGAATCTAGCCTTGTCTAGTTGGAAAACTTTGACAATTAGGGATCTGAATCAGTAATGGCCAGTCGCTGTGGGGACCCATATCCTGGCTGCTGGTCAGTTTGGCAGTTGTTGTGTTTCCTTGTTTTCTAGGATTAATTTATTCAAAAAGGAAATAATAGGAAAATACTCAACATGCAAAAATCTTGCGAAGAAAATGAAGGCAAGCCACAGAATATGCCAAAGGCCGAGGAAGACCACCCTTCAGAAGATGTACCACAGGAGGCAGACGGAAATCCTCAACCTTCCCGAGAAGGTGTAAGCCAGGAAGCACAAGAAAACTTTAGGGGAGGGCTGGCTCAACCTGGCCAGAGATTTAAAGAGGACGCTCCTGTTAGGCATTTGGACCCTGAAGAAATGATAAGAGGAGTAGATGAGTTGGAAAGGCTTAGGGAAGAGATAAGAAGAGTAAGAAACAAGTTTGTGATGATGCATTGGAAGCAAAGACATTCTCGAAGCCGGCCTTATCCCGTATGCTTTAGGCCTTGAATTCTTCTTTGTCTGATATTAAGATCTGGCCCCTGCTTTCTTTTTGTTAGCATTTTCTGATGTATCTTTGATCTTCATTTTACTTTTAATAATCTGGTGGTATTTTGTTTTAGGTAGTTCCTTGTTACCAGCATCTCATTGGATTTTGTATTTTAACACATTTTCCAGGTCTGTTTTTCAATTGGGAAGTTCCACACATATGCATGGAAAGATGCTCATTCCATATTGTAAAGTAAAACATAACACGTTACAAAACAGTATATTTAGTATCTGCTCACATATGTAGGATAAAATCCCACGTTGTGTGTGTGTGTGTGTATATGTGTGTGTGTACATACATATATCAAAAACTAAACTGTGCTTATTTCTGTGTGGTGTGAGTTTTTGTTTTTCTGCTTTTTGCTTATATGTATTTTTTAATGAACACATTACTTGTGTCATACAAAAAAATTAAAGATTTTTTTTTATAAGTAAGATTCAATCAAATAATTTGCAACCAGCTTATAAGGGCAATGGGGGCACTTAATCTCTTAATGAATGAGCTATTAAAAAATAAATGTAAATGTCAAATTATCTCTGGATCTCTTAGCCAGAGGAATAAAACTGGCAGTTATTACAGCTACTCTCGTTTAAGACTCAGTCTTTTCACGGGGTAAATAGTTGCCTCACAGGGCTGCTGTGGGGAAGACGAGTTAGTAACTCTTGAGCTGTGTTTGGTGGACTCTTGTGTGTACAGGACTCCAGCCCACTATAGTACCATCAGTGATTTGAGGGAGGGCCCTGGCATGACTCTACCTGTGCTCAGGTACAAGTCCAGTAGGCTGGGAGGTGGGGGCTTCCATACCATTTTTCTGCCATTGAGCTCTACCCCTGCCTTCTCCCCTGGGTCTTGCCATGCCTGCTGGCGGGGCTGCCTCTTCTGCTGGGTCCTTTACTCTCTGCTGGCCTCCACCACTGCCGATGGCAAAACTCCACTGGGTTCTCTGGAGTCCCCAGTGCTTCAAATTCCCACCTTGCCTTCTAAAGCCTCTATCACGACAGGTGGGTGCTACTCCAAGGTTTCTTGGGCCTTGATGTCTTATGGTTCTTGGCAGAACAGCCCTCTCTGTTTTCAATCACAGGACTTCCCCTCCATAGGATGCAGATGTGATTAATCCATTTGAGAGTTGAGCGGGGTTCAAGTTTGAGTGACAGCATGCTGTAGCCAGAGGTGCTGCCATAGGTCTAAGGTTCTGACTGCCTTCTCTTGTGAGATGATGTCTCACAAGATTATCTCTCCCTGAAGGCTCTCATGTGACTTTTACATAAATTGTACAAGGTGATGCAGAGAACCGATCGAAGAGAACAGCCCCTTCACCCCATCCCATCCCCACCTGAAATGTGAAAAAAAAAAAAAAAAAAACTTGCCAAGGCACGAAGTACATTATAAATTTACTTGACGTAGAATGGCTATTAACGTAAATGTTAGGGATTATGTTTCCCCAGTAGAATGAACAAAAACTACCTGTTTCCTTCTGATCTCCTCACATACTTGTGTATAGCTGAAACATGGTGTTTTCATATTTAATTGATTTTTTGATTGATTGTTACTAAGCAGCCAGAGGTTATGTGCAAATTCTGTTACTGACTGAATAATCATCTGTGAGTCTTTTCATTTCTCTAGAGTTATGATAGGCAATTGAATGGATTGTACCCCAAATGTTTTATCAAAGTATTTTAAAGAATCACCTGCATCAGAATCACCTGGGGAACATGTTCAAAATGCTGATTTCTAGGCCCTACCTAAGACCCACTGACTCACACTCCCTGGAAGTGAGCTGGATAAGCAGCATAGTTAACAAGCTCCAGTTAATTATGATACACACTGAAGGATGAAGACCACTGGTATATACAATATGCCTTCCATCATTATAAATATGAACCATAAAATAATTAGAAGAAAATACTGGTGAATGTTTATTGTAATTCAGGAAGTCGAAGGCCTATACGAGCATTTCTTTAAGTATGAACTTTTAACGGAAAAGACTGACAGATTTATACATAAATTTAAAAAGTTCCTTTTAACAAAGAAACACAAGTTAAAAAGCCGAGGGAATGTAATATAAAATGCAGTTTTCTAACCAAATACCATGTAGAGCCATGAAATCTCTCCTTCCAATATGAAGTAAAACATCAGAGAGAAACTCAACGTTCTCTTTATGGAATCAGCTGACAAAAAAAAAAAAAGAAAAAGAAAAAAAGAAACAGTGAGCCAGCCCTCTGCCCTTGACTTTGTTTTCTGTTTATATTATTTTCATTCTCTGATGTGTCTCTTCATGTTTCCAGACCATTCTTCAAGGTTGTGGCAGCCTGATAGATGCTCTTGGGGCTGGAATTCCAGCTAGAGTGAGATAAGGTTCCAGAGGTCATTGTGCCCTTATACAAAACAGGGTAAAACCAACCCCCTGGTGCTCAGAGACCCTGGTGGTGCAGTGGTTAAGCACTCGGCTGCTAACCAAAAGGTCGGCAGTTCGAATCCACCAGCCGCTCCCTGGACACCATATGGAACAGTTTCACTCTGTCCTGTGGGGTGGCTATGAGTCGGAATCTATTCAATGGCAATGGATTTTGGTGCTCAGAGGGGTGGGGCTCAGACAGGATGTGGACAAGCTCCTCCAAGTTACATGCCTTTCCAGGGTGGGTCTGACCTTGGTGTTTCTGCTCCAGCCTGCAGCAGGCACCAGGCCCACCTAGGCTGATGGCTGGGCTGTCCTGAACAGACATACCTGGAGGAGGACTGTCCCTGCTGCAGTTAGGAGCACTTTGCCTTTCCCTCCTTTTCCCTTCCTCTTTTCGGGAACTTTAGGGGAGGAGATGAAACTCCAAAGCTTCCTAACTGGAAACATTGGTTGTGATAGTCTTACCAAGCAGTTGTCTGAACTAGGTCTGACCAGATTACTTGGGGTTGAAGCAGAAGGGACTGTCCCTTCTCTCAGAGTCCAGGGAAGCAGCCCCTAGAACAATTGGCATGGGGATGGGGTTGGGACAATGACTTCCCTACCCTTCACCCACTGTCTTAGTTATCTAGTGCTGCTATAACAGAAATACCACAAGTGGATGGCTTTAACAAAGAGAAATTTATTCTCTCATAGTCTAGGAGGCTAGAAGTCCAAATTCAGGGTGCCAGCTCCTAGGGGAAGGCTTTCTCTCTCTGTCAGCTCTAGGGGAAGGCCCTTGTCGTCAATCTTCCCTTGGACTAGGAGCTTTGCAGCGCAGGGACCTCGGGTCCAAAGGACGCACTATTCTCCAAGCTTCTTGTTTCTTGGTGGTATGAGGTCCCCTTGTCTCTCTGCTCACTTCTCTCTTTTATACCTCAAAATAGATTGGCTCAAGACACAATCCAATCTTGTAGATTGAGTCCTGCCTCATTAACATAACTGCCACTAATCCCATCGCATTAACATCATAGAGACAGGATTTAAAACACATAGGAAAATCTCATCAGATGACAAAATGGTAGACAATCATACAGTACTGGAAATCATGGCCTAGCCAAATTGATACACATATTTCTGGGGGACACAATTCAATCCATGACATATCTCAAAGGAGATTTACTCAAGATACAACCTAATCTTGTAGATTGAGTCCTGCCTCATTAACATAACTGCCTCTAATCCTGCCTCATTAACA
This sequence comes from Trichechus manatus latirostris, assembly GCF_000243295.1. Lineage (NCBI taxonomy): Eukaryota > Metazoa > Chordata > Mammalia > Sirenia > Trichechidae > Trichechus > Trichechus manatus. The sequence goes on from NW_004444157.1 coordinate 481,470, forward strand.
GAGTTAGAATATATAACACATAGGATAATCACATCAGATCACAAAATGATGGACAACCACACAATACTGGGAATCATAGCCTAGCCAAGTTGACACACATTTTTTTGGGATGCAATTCAGTCCATGACATTCCACCCTTTGGCCCCCCAAAATTCATGTCCTTGCCACATGTAAGACACATTAACCCCATCATATCATAGCAAAAGTCTAAAATCAACTCCAAGTCCAAAATCCAAAAATTCCTGTTCATCTGTGATATCTAGAATACCAGTTATCTGCTTCCAAAGTACAGTGGTAGAACAGCCACAAGCTAGACATTTCCATTACAAATGGGAGCAATTGGAGGGAAAGAAGGGATAACAGGCATCAAGAAATCAGCAGAACACATTACATTAGATCTCAAGGCTTGAAAGTAGTCCTCTGTTCTCTGAGACCATTTAGGCAATGGCCCTGCCCTCCAGACTGGGTGTTGGCCACACTCTCCAGATTCTGGGCGGAGGCCCCTCGGCCCTGGGCTTTAGCTCTGCCTTCCAGGCCCACTGGAACAGCAACTCTGTACCCTCACATTTGGGCGGCCCCATTCTCCTAGCTAGCTGAGTGGCAACCCTCCCCCATCGGCCCTGGCAGGCCCCATTCTTCTGCCCCTTGGGCATGGCAGCCCCGCCCCCTCAGTTTTGGGCAGCAGATCTGGCCCCATCCCATTGGCACTCGTGAAAGGCAGCCCCACACTCCGGAACCGAGCTGGCGAAGATATGACTCTTTGAAACCTAGGAGGCTATGACTCCACCCTTTGAAACCCCAGAGGCCATGGTTCCACCCTTTGAGACTCCAGAGGTCGTGGCCCTACCCTTTGAGGCTGAGGCAGCTCTGCTTCCTGTGTTCCTCTTCGGCTTCTGCTCCCTGGTTACTTGGCCTCTCGGCCCCTCAGGCCTCTTCGGCTGCCTGACATCTGCCCTGCTCGGCATGTGTTCCAAAGCTCTTTAGCGCTACCGATAAGTACCCTGGAGGCACCCCACTCCACCAGTAAACCTCAGCTGGAAGGCACACAGCTCTCTTGCTCCGTGGGTTGGCAAATCTAGCTTCACTGATAAGTGCCTGGAGGCACCCCACTCTGCCAGGAAGCCTCCTGTGCAAAGGCATTCAGCTCTCTCACTCCATGGGATCAGCCTTCTCAGTTCTATGTCTGCCTGGTTCAGTTCTTCTGATATTCCAGTCAGCCCAGGCCCACAGGTACAGAAAACCTCAGGCACAGGGAGCTTGAAAAGGCATGTATGTGGTCTTACAACTCAGGAGAAAAGGGGTGTCACCTCCTGTCTGAACACCCAGATGCACTGCACACTCAGCCCATGACTTGGGAGCCAGGGTAGCAAAACTGAATTGGTGTAAAGATACCTTTTTGAGGCATTATTGGTGGAGAAAGCAATGTCATTGTGAGCTTTGCTCTTTAGGGCTATCATCTGAGGAACATTACCACTTTTCTGACATACTAAAGGATTGGTTGGGCAATAAGGCGAAGAGAAAATCCAAATCCTGGGGTTCAGCAAAGTGTTTAAGAATTATGGCCTTTAGAGCCAGATAAACCTGGACTCCAATCTGAGCTGTTCCCCTTATCAGTATGTCACCTTGCATAAATCACTTATCTTATTTGAGCCTCAGCTCGGTCACCTACATAGAGCGGATAATGACACCCGTCTCAGAATTGCTTGTCAGAATTAAAGGAGTTAAAAATGAGATACCATCTCACCCCAACAAGGCTAGCATTAATCAAAAAAACACAGAATAATAAATGCTGGAGAGGTTGTGGAGAGACTGGAACACTTATACACTGTTGGTGGGAATGTAAAATGATACAACCGCTTTGGAAATCGATTTGGCGCTTTCTTAAAAAGCTAGAAATACAAGTACCATACGATCCAGCTATCCTGCTCCTTGGAATATATCCTAGAGAAATAAGAGCCGTCACACAAATAGATATATGCACACCCATGTTCATTGCAGCACTCTTCACGATAGCAAAAAGATGGAAACAACCTAGGTGCCCATCAACAGACGAATAGATAAACAAATTATGGTATATTCACATAATGGAATACTACACAACGATAAAGAACAAGGATGAAGCCATGAAACATAACATGGAGGAATCTGGAGGGCATTATGCTGAGTGAATTTAGTCAGTCACAGAAGTACATATATTGTATAAGACCACTATTATAAGAATTCAAAAAAAGGTTTAAACACAGAAGTAAACATTCTTTGATGGTTACGAGGGTGGGGAGGGAGAGGGTTATTCACTAACTAGATAGTAGACAAGAATTATCTTAGGTGAAGGGAAGGACAGCACACACTACAGGGAAAGTTAGCACAACTAGGCTAAACCAAAGCTAAGAAGTTTCCTGAATACAACCAAACACTTCGAGGGACAGAGTAGAAGGGGCGGAGGTCTGGGGACCATGCTTTCAGGGGACATCTAGGTCAACTGGCATAACAGTTTATAAGAAAATGTTCTGCATCCTACTTTGGTGAGTGGCATCTGGGGTCTTAAATGCTAGTGAGGGGCCATCTAAGATGCATCAATTGGTCCCAACCCACCGGGAGTAAAGGAGAATGAAGAACACCAAAGTCACATGGAAAGTATTAGCCCAAGAGACAGAAAGGGCCACATAAACTGGAGACTGCATCAGCCTGAGACCAGAAGAACTAGATGGTGCCCGACTACCACCAACGACCACCCTGACAGGGAACACAACAGGAGAAAAGTGGGGTGCAGAACTCAGATTCTAGTAAAAAGACCAGACTTAATGGTCTGACCGAGATTGGAGGAACCCCAGAAAGCATGGCCCCCGGACTCTCTATCAACCCAGCATGAAAACCATTCCCGAGGCCAACTCTTCAAAGATTAGACTGGACTACAGGACATAAGATGATATTTGTGAAGAGTATGCTTCTTAGCTCAAGTAGATACATGGAACTAAATGGGCAGCTCCTGTCCGGAGGTGAGATGAGAAGGTAGAGAGGGTCAGGAGCTGGTTGAACAGACACGGGAAGTCAGGGGTGGAAAGGAGGAGTGTGCTGTCATAGTATAGGGAGAGCAATTAGGGTCACATAACAATATGCATCAATTTTTGTATTAGAGACTGACTTGAATTTTAAACTTTCACTTAAAGTACAACAATAAAAGAAAAAAAGAATTAAAGGAGTTAGAAATATGAAGCACAAACAATGTGGTTTCCTTGGCCCCACACTATCTTCCAAATACAAAATTCATGCTCTTTCCTCTCACCTACTTTCTTGGATACCAGGCCATTCATGTGGTCCCCAGACACAGTACTCTTAGATCAAAGAGAAAATTTCATCTCCACTACCACTACCACCGTCATTGATATCATCATCATCTAGAGGAATGTTGAGTGAACGCTCATGGATTTCTGTTGGGCACACACCACATACTGTGAAGGTTTGAAACAATTAGTTGCTATCATGGATTGAACTGTGTCTCTCCAAAATGAGTGTCAATTTGGCTAGGCCATGATTCCCAGTATTGTGTGATTGTTCACCATTTTGTTATCTGATGTGATTTTCCTATGTGTTGTAAATCCCACCTCTATGATGTTAATGAGGCAGGATTAGAGGCAGGTATGTTAATGAGTGTCATAGATTGAATTGTGTCTCCCAAAAATATCTGTCAATTTGGCTGGGTCATGAATCCCAGTATTGTATGACTGTGTAAACTGATGTGTTCTCCTTATGTGTTGTAAATTCTATCACTGCGATGAGGTTATACTGATGAGGTTTACAAGATTAGATAGTGTCTTAATCCAATCTCTTTTGAGATATAAAAGAGAGAAGCGAGCAGAGACACATGGGAACCTCACACCACCAAGAAAGCAGTGCCGGGAGCAGAGTGTGTCCTTTGGACCTGAGGTCCCTGTGCGGAGAAGCTCCTAGCCTGGGGGAACATTGATGAGAAAGCTGACAGAGAGAGAAAGCCTTCCCCTGGAGCAGATGCCCTGAATTTGGACTTGAAGCCTTCCCTTGGAGCTGATGCCCTGAATTTGGACTTGTAGCCTACTGGACTGTGAGAAAATAAATTTCTCTTTGTTAAAATCATCCACTTGTGGTATTTCTGTTGGAGCAGCACTAGATCACTAAGACAGAATTTGGTACCGGGAGTGGGGTGCTGCTCTAAAAGATACCTAAAATGTGGAAGTGGTTTTGAAACTGTGAATGGATAGAGGTGTGGCAGCGGCAGAGGACCAGCAGCAGCAGAGAACCTGCAGCAGCAGAACCAGGAGACCAGCATGAGATGGTGCTAGAGCCAACTCACAGAGTGAGAGAGCTGAGTGCCTGTGCACAGGAGGCTTCCTGGTGGACTGGGGTGTCTCCGGGCACCTATCGGTGGATCTAGGCTTGCTAACCAATGGAGCAAGGGAGCTGAGTGCCTGTGCGCAGGAGGCTTCCTGGCGGAGTGGGGTGCCTCCGGGCACTTACTGGTGGAGCTACCAAGCTTTGGAACACTTGCCCCAGCAGGGCAGATGCGGGCATGAGGCCCAAGGGCCAAGAGGCCACAGGAAGCAGAAGCTGAAGAGACAAAGAACACAAGAAGCCGAGCTGCCTCAGTCTCCAAAGGTATGGCCATGACCTCAGGGGTTTCAAAGCGTGGAGCCATGGCCTCTGGTGTTTCTAAGGGTGGAGTTGTCACTGTGATGGACTAGGAGAATGGTGCGCCTGAAGCTGAGGGAGCACAGTTGCCGTCCCAGTGGACCTGGAAGGCAAAGCTGAAGCCCAGGGCTGAGAGGCCTCCACTCAGAATCCGGAGACTGTGGCCAATACCTACAGTCTGGAGGGCAGGGCTATTGTGTAAATTCTCTCAGAGGACAGAAGATTATTTTCAAAGCCTTGAGGGCTAATGTAATGTGTTCTGCTGACTTGCTGGGTGTCTGTTATGTCTTCTTTCCCTGCAATGTATCCCATTTGTAATGGAAGTCTCTAGCTTGTGCCTGTTCTGCCATTGTACCTTTGGAAGCAGATAACTTGCATTCTAGATTTCACAGATGAAGAGGAATTTTTGGATTTTGGACTTTGAGTTAAGACTTTATTATGATATGATGAAATGAGTATGCTTTGCGTGTTGCAAGGACATGAATTTTTGGGGGCCAAAGGGTGGAGTGTCATAGATTGAATTGTGTTCCCCCAAAATATCTGTCAACTTGACTGGGTCATGATTCCCAATATTGTATGATTGTGTAATCTGATGTGATTTTCTTATGTGTTGTAAACTCTATCACTATGACAAGGTTATATGTGATCTCCTTATGTGTTGTAAATTCTGTCACTGTGATGAGGTTATACTCATAAGGTTTAGAAGATTAGATAGTGTCTTAATCCAATCTCTTCTGAGATACAAAAGAGAGAAGTGAGCAGAGACACATGGGAACCTCATACCACCAAGAAAGTGATGCCAGGAGCAGAGTGCATCCTTTGGACCTGAGGTCCCTGAGCGGAGAAGCTCCTAGTCTGGGGGAACATTGATGAGAAAGCTGACGGAGAGAGAAAGCCTTCCCCTGGAGCTGATGCCCTGAATTTGGACTTGAAGCCTTCCCTTGGAGCTGATGCCCTGAATTTGGACTTGTAGCCTACTGGACTGTGAGAGAATAAATTTCTCTTCGTTAAAACCATCCACTTGTGGTATTTCTGTTG
>NW_004444157.1:488460-493546 GCF_000243295.1 Trichechus manatus latirostris
AAAAAAAAAAAAAAAAAAAAAACTGCCACTCATTTGGAATTGTAAAAGCAATAATTGAATTCTACGTATGTTTAATTATGTATGCACTCTGGTGCCATTTCTGTATTATAGAATGAGGGAAAAAAATCCTCTTCACATTTCCATTTTATTTAGTTACCTGCCAGAAAATATGAAATCATGGAGAAAATTCTAGTGTCATAGATTATAAAATATGATGCAGAAACACATCGACATGGAAAGCTATTCCTGACATACTGTTTCATGAAAAAGCCAGTTGTAATATACACACAGAAATTAAGGATAAATATCAAAATATTTGAAGTGCATATTTCTAGATGGTGTTATTATGGGAAGTGTATAGCTTCATCTTTATACTTCTCTGTATTTATTTTTTTAATTTTTTCAATGAGCATGTGTAAATTTTATAATTAGAAAAAATCATAAAGGTGAAAACAGTATAATTCCATTTTCACCTGTCTCTTAGGCTGAGATAGGGGCTGTTGGCTCTTCCGGTTCCTCATTTGCTTCCTATTCCATCTTACTTCTGAGAAGAGCCTGATATAAGTGTCAGACTTGGGTGGGTCCTGGCTGAGAAGCTTCCCCTCTGTATAATCCCTCCTTGCCACTCTCCCTTGTCAGCTTATTTCATGCTGTAGTTCTGTCTTTGGTCACAGGTGGCACTTCATATCTTGTTGTTGTTAAGTGCCCTGGAGTCAGTTCCGACTCATAATAACCCCATGTACAACAGAATGAAACACTGTCCGGTCCTGCACCATCCTTACAATTGTTGCAGTTTGATCCCATTGTTGCAGCCATTGTGTCAATTCATCTCGTTGAGGGCCTTCCTCTCTTTCGCTGACCCTCTACTTTTCCAAGCATGATGTCTTTCTCCAGGGACTGGTCCCTCCTGATAACACGTCCAAAGTACGTGAGACAAAGTCTCACTGTTCTCGCTTCTAAGGAGCATTCTCGCTATAATTCCAAGACAGATTTGTTTGTTCTTCTGGCAGTCCATGGAATAGTCAATATTTTTCACCAACACCATAATTCAAAGACTTCAATTCATATCTACTTTCTGAACATTCTCCAATAAAGAGATTTTAATATTGCAAAAATAAAATAGTAATAAACATTACATTCAAAGAACATTACAAAGCTCTGATTCCTAATTCTAAATAAAAAGTACACAGGTACAGAAAAATACTAGAAGGATACACCTTCAGTTGCATTTGCTAGAGCTTCTCAAATTTACATTCCATCTATTTACTCATTCAACAAATATTTACTTCATGCCTACTGTATGTCAGACAGTGCTAGCTAAAATCCATTTATCCAACCAAGACTTCTCTCCTGAGACCCTATATCCAACTGCCTGCTATAATTGGTCCACTTGGACCAAGATAAATGTTATTATCCAACCATATAGGCATGACCCTTCATCGACATATACTCATTACTTTCACCATCTGTCCCTGAATCCTGGAGGCTCACCATGTAACGTGAAAGCAGTATGAAAAGGCAGGTAAAGCATAAATTTCATGGTCAGAAAAACCTGTGTTAAAATAGCCATTTTCTTATATCTGAACCGTGTAACTGATCAGTGGGATCTTAGTAACCCAGGAGGTAGATTAATAATATCAGGTTTCAAATACAAGAGATACCTATACTATCTAGAGCTGAGGGTCAAAAATCCCCATTATGCATTTGACAACCATTGATGGAGATGATTTCCAAGGTCTGCTTCTCTTTTTTTCAACATTTATTGAGCTCCTGTTAAGTGCCCTGAGACCTATCAGTGAACAAAACAAAGTTCCCGCCTTCATGATGATTATATTCAGATTTACATTCTTTTTAAATGATGAGATAAAATTTAAATGCAGTGAAATGAACAGAACTTAAGTGTATACAAGAAGATGAGTGCCAAACAGGACATTTCCATCACTCCAGAAAGTGTCCTGTCCCTTTTCCTAGCCATCCCCCCAAGTAACCACTCAGCTGATTTCTATCAAGATTAGTTTTATCTGCCGTAGAATCTCATATAAATGAAATCATACAGTAGGTACTTGTCATGGATTGAATTATTATGTCCCCCAAAAATATCTGTATCAATTTGGCTGGGCCATGATTCCCGGTATTGTGTGATTTTCCTATGTGTTGTAAATCCTGCCTCTATGATGTTAATGAGGAAGGATGGGCGGCAGTTGTGTTAGTGATGCAGGACTCAACCTACAAGATTGGATTCTGTCTTGAGGCAATCAAGAGATATAAAAGAGAGAAGCGAGAGGCGGGGGCCAAGATGGCGGAGTAGTCAGACACTTCCGGTTGACCCTCTTACAACAAAGACCCGAAAAAACAAGTGATTCGATTATATGTGGCAATCTGGGAGCTATGAACATCAAAGGCAGAGTTGAGGATGGACTGAGTGGCAGCGGGAGGGAGAGACTGTTCGGAAGCAGTGAGGAGTTGCCAGACCTGACCTGGCGAGAGCCTGAGCAGCACATGAGTGAACGGTGAGGGAGGCAAGCAGCGTGCTCAGGAGGTGTGTTTTCCGCACCAGGAGAGACTCAGCACCAGAGAGTCTACAGGGCCACCCAGAACCAGTGAGAAGCAGCCCTCAATCCAGCAAAACATAACTAATTGCATACGGCCTATCGCGTGGATCAAAACCACCCCCCTTAGGGAAAAACCTCTCTCCCATTTACCTCCCTGCTCCCTGCTCTGCACTGGGTCCTGGACTGGCTTCAGCGATTGCCGAGTCCCCTGGGCTGGAAGTAGGATCCATCACATGCCCGGAGCCATTCTCCTGGCCTTGGAGAGTGAACCAATTAAACAAACGGGAAAAAATAAACTGCCAGCTCCCTTAAGCCAGGAACTCAGGGTAGGCACAGCTCCTTTGCCTAGGCACAGGCATAAGGGATCCATGGACTTTGAGTGCCTTTCCCCTGCAAAGACCTGTGTGGGCCCATTTCAACACCGTACGCCCTCATTACTGCAGTACAACAGGGTATATACTAGAAGTCTAACTTCAAATGTTTCAGCTGTGAAGTGGCAGGTTCCCGACATTTGACACTGCTCTGCCCATTAAGCGGGGTCTTCACCTACCCACATCAGGGGCCTGAGGACTGGTGGCTCCACCCACACCACCTAGCCACCTGTGATAGGGGCCCACGAATAAGAGATGCACCCCAGTCCTTACAGATAACAGCATTAGGTGCTCACAGTCCAGCTGCAAAACCCACCCACTTACGTGCTCTAGGGAACAGGGACATGCTTTCCTCCCAGACACTTGGGGGCGGCTGTCAGCCCCCTGCCTCGCTCAGAGTGTGTCCTCCTGTTGCAGACAGATACCTGTGTCTACACCAAACACCCATGCCTTTCTAGGACTGTAAAGTGAGAGCCTACACCACACACTTGGTGGCTAACTACCTGGGCACCTGAGCTGAACCCATACAGCAGGAGTGGGCAGACTCCTGAGCTCACATACCTAGTAACAGATCTAAACGCCTGGTGACAGGACATTAGAGCTGCAAAGGTCCCAATAATCAACCTACCGAATAAGAGCAGCCTATCTGGGCATATCAAAACAAAACACTGTGAAAATGTCAATTATACCCAAAGTGATCTACAGATACAATGCAATCCCAATCCAAATTCCACCGGCATTTTTTAAAGAGATAGAAAAAAAAATCACCGACTTCATATGAAAAAGGAAGATGCCCCGAATAAGCAAAGCATTACTCAAGAAGAAGGACATAGTGGGAGGCCTCACACTATCTGATTTAAAACCCATTATACCACCACGGTAGTCAAAACAGTCTGGTACTGGTACAACAACAGATTCGGAGACCAATGGAACAGAATTGAGAATCCAGACATAAATTCATCCACCTATGAGCAGCTGATACTTGACAAAGGCCCAAAGTCCGCTAACTGGGGAAAAGACAGCCTCTTTAACAAATGGTGCTGAAATAACTTGATATCCATCTGCAAAAATCTGAAACAAGACCCATACCTCACACTATGCACAAAAAATAACTCAAAATGGATCAAAGACTTAAATATAAAATTGAAAACGAAAAAGATCATGGAAGAAAAAATAGGGACAACACTAGGAGCTCTAATACATGGCATAAACACAATACGAACCATAAGTAACAACGCACAAGCACCAGAAGAGAGACTAGATAAATGGGAGCTCTTAAAAATCAAACATTTATGCTCATCAAAAGACTTCAACAAAAGAGTAAAAAGGCAACCAACAGACTTGGAAAAAATTTTTGGCTAAGACAAATCCAATCAGCCTCTAATATCTAAAACCTACAAGAGACTACAAAACCTCAACCAAAAGACAAATAACTCAATTAAAAAATGGGCAAAGGATATGAACAGGCACTTCGCCAAAGAAGATATTCAGGTGGCTAACAGACACATGAAGAAATGCTCATGATCATTAGCCATTAGAGAAATGCAGATCAAAACTACAATGAGAAATCATCTCACCCCAACAAGGCTAGCATCAATCCAAAAAACAAAATAATAAATGCTGCAGAGGTTGTGGAGAGACTAGAACACTTATACACTGTTGGTGAGAATGTAAAATGGTACAGCCACTTTGGAAATCAATTTGGCACTTTCTAAAAAAGCTAGAAATAGAAGTACCATACTATCCAGCTATCCCGCTCCTTGGAATATATCCTAGAGAAATAAGGGTTGTCACATGAATAGATAACACGCACACCCATGTTCACTGCAGCACTGTTCACAGTAGCAAAAAGATGGAAACAACCTAGGTGCCCATCAACGGATGAATGGATAAACAAATTATGGTATATCTACACAATGGAATACTACACAACGATAAAGAACAACGATGAAGCCTAGAAACATAATATGGAGGAAGCTGGATATCATTATGCTGAGTGAATTTAGTCAGCCACAAAAGGACAGATATTGTATAAACCACGATTATAAGAACTCAAGAAAAGGTTTAAACACAGAAGAAAACGTTCTTTGATGGTTACAAGGGTGGGGAGGGAGGGTGAGGGTTATTTACTAACTAGATAGTAGGTAAGAATCATCTTAGGCG
>NW_004444157.1:494840-498458 GCF_000243295.1 Trichechus manatus latirostris
TCTCTTGGGTAAATACCTACGACAAGAACTGCTGGGTCATAGGAAAGGTGAATATTTAATTTTTTAGAAAATTACCAGGTTTTCAAAGTGGCTGTAGCATTTTATACTCATACCAGCAATGTATGAGACTTTCAGTTGCTCCATATCCTCACCAAAGTATCAATGCCATGAAAGAAAGAAGAAAGCTAGAAAACTGTTCTAGATTAAATGACATACCAACTAAATGCAACGTTTGAATGAGTACTGTACATTGGTTAATAGTATTATATCAGTACTAAATTTCCTGAATGTAATCATCGTATTGTGGTTGTTTAGGAGAGTGACCTTGCTGTTAGGAGATAAAATGCTTCAGTATTATGATACCTACAATAAACTTTAAAATACTTGTTGCCGTCAAGTTGATTATGACTCATAGAGACCTTACAGAACAGAGCAGAACTGCCCCCACAGGGTTTCCAAGGCTGTAAATCTTTACAGGAGCAGACTGCCACATCTTTCTCCCACGGAGCAGCTGGGTTTGAACCTCCAAATCTTCAGTTAGCGGCCGAGTGCTTTAACCACTGCGCCACCACGGCTCCTGGCTTTAAAATAGTTCAGCAATAAAAGAAATATATACATATATATATATATAATCTCAAGACAGAAATAAGGCAATTGGCAAAATATTAATTGGTGAATCTAATCTAGATGAAGGGATTGAGTGTGTGTGTGTTTATTACTCTTCAAACTTCTTGTAGGTTTAACTTTTTTTCAAAATAAAAAGTTGAGAAGCGGCAGAGAGATCTAGTCATCCCTCCAGAAGAAAAGGAGGCTGAATAAGAATCTAGCATCAAAGCTGACAAATTTGGTGATATGCAAGCATGAGGTGCTAGATTACACAAATACCCTTAGAGGAACATAAAGACAGGGACAACAGACTGAACCCTGCTTCTGGCAGGTTTAAGAAGTCATTCCATAACCCAGGAGCCAAAAGGTCATTCATAAACGTCACTCAACCAGCTGGCCTTTATGAAGTGCCTGAGTTCCCACCATGCATTTTCAGATCAGACTCTCCATCATCCCCTTCCTCTAGACAGGTGAGAGATCATTGCAGCTCCAAATTTCATAAGGGGCACAGAGTTATCCTTAAATATGTTTCCCAGTTGAACATGCAGGGATTCAGATGATTAAATAATATAAACATCAAATAAACAATCTCAGAGATTTTGTAAAAATAAGCTGGACAAGTTTGTTCATATACATCAACTGGCAATCAGTGCATGCTGTCAAAATTTCCAAATAATGCCATGTGGAGGCACTGTGGTGAGGAGACAAGCACCCCGAGCTAGGTGGTCCCAGCTCTGCCACTAACTGGCCATGTGACCTTGGGAAAATCACTTTCCTACTCCTGTTCCTTATCTGTGAAAAGAAGTTTGGACTGAAGAAGTGACTTTCAAATTTTTGACTGTGACCCACAGTGAGAAATATATTTTCTACGGAAACCATGTTTAAAACTTAAACAAGTTTCTCAAAAGATTTATTAACACTACCCATGGGTGATGGACTCTGACATGTTTTCGTTGTTGTTTTAATTGCTAGTTATGACCCACAGAATTAATTTCACAAACCATAATGGGTGGTGACCAGAATTTTGAAGAACACTAGACTGGAGGGTCTTTAAGAGTTTTATCTGCTCTAATGTTCAAAAAATGGAAGTGCCTGCACTGGAAATGGAGCCCTAGTGGTGCAGTGGTTAAGAGCTCAGCTGCTAACCCAAAAGTAGGCAGTTCAAATCCAACAGGTGCTCCTTGGAAACCCTATGGGGCAGTTCTACTCTGTCCTCCTATAGGGTCACTATGAGTCAGAATCGACTCAAAAGCATCGGGTGCCCCCCATCCCCCGCCAGTACTGGAAATATAGAAAAACACAGTTAATTCATTCTCAGCCTCAATCTTGCAGTCTTTGACCTTCCTCAGCTTGTCCACAGTTATAAAAGTCAGGTATTCTGCATCTGCAGATGACAAGGTCCCACAGAAAATGAGGTAGGCCTGATTCCTCCTCCCAAGGTACACAGCAGGAGGTAGTCCACGTACTTTTAACATCTCTAAACCCCAGTGCACTCATCTGTAAAGGGGGAGAATACAGCCCTTACAGATTGTGATAAGGATAAAATGAGATGCAGGGCATAGTGCTGACATGGGCCATGAACTCTAGATCCCTCTGACTGTATGTGGCCTTCCGACACACCGTCCTGCACAGTGTACACCCTCCAGTTTGTCACTATCCCAACCACTCCTATGGGCAGTCTATTTGAACGTCTTATACTTTTCCTGTTGAATGTTTTGCCCATTGAATTTAGATATTCATTCTTGCTATTCTACTTACTTTATTATTTACACTTAATAGGACACAATCTACACACATATGTATACTGATATATATACACACCAGTGGTTCTCAGAATTTGATGTACATCAGAATTTCCTGGGGAACTTGTTAAAAATGGAAATTCTGGAGTCCCACTCTGTGAGTCTAGAGGATGGGTGCCAGAGGTACATTCTCAAAAAGGTCCCCAGATGTTGGTGTTTTTATGCAGATGGTGGACTAGCACTCTTTAAAAACACTAGGACATACATTCTTAAAATGATTATCAGATGTTGAATTATGAGTAGAAACTTCCTTACTGACTGGTTGGAGACAAGCAAAAAATAGTCAAAGACAACTGAGATTTTGAGTCCATGTAACAGGGAGAAGAAAGGCAACATTAACAAAAAATAAGAACTGGAATGGAAGAGGAAGATGATGGGATATAGACTGCCTTTTAAACTATTAATTTCACAATATGAAATTTATATCTTTTCCTAAAAACGGGTGAAATTGCCCTGCAGACAGACACTTGCAGACTGACACAATATTCAATTAGAAACTGGTAAGTGGAAACACCAAAAGGTTGACAGCAAAACTAAATCACAGCAACACAAGTTGTAAAGCAGAAGCCACATTATTAACCTCAGGGAAAACCGTACGTAGTATTCAAGGTATAAGGCAAAAGTCATCATGATTGTCAGGTTCAGGGATTTGGGGGCACATATAATGCCTCACCTGCTGCTCCCTAATCTTTCTCCTGATTTCCATCATCTGCTCTGTGAACCTTTCTACATCATCTCCCACTTCACTGTGATCAGTATGCCTATTAGGTATGCCCCATCGAAAATCAGGGGCAAGTCGCCAAACCCGCCCCCGCTTGACATTTCCTCCAGGCTCCCGGCCTTCACCCCCTCCCAAAGGGCGGGCCTCCTCTCCATTCTTCACAGGGGCCTGCTCCCCTCCTTCATTTTCCTGGAGGTTATTTTCCACGTTGAGATTTTTTCTCGCTTGTTTCTCTTTGGACTTCATTACTCCTAGGACACAAAGGCGAGAGAAGGGACTGAATGCTTCCTGGACAGATCAGCACCGAGGACAGAGGCCCTACTATGCACCTTTTACCATTCAGAGCCCTGGATATTCAAAGGTTTAATTTCATTTTTCCCATCCAAGCGACTAGGGCGCCCTCTAGGGGGCTCCCAGTCCTCTCCCCTCCCTCCCCCAAGCCCACCATTTTTCCTGCCGCTCCTTGGCCAGGCATCTGCAGACACGAAA
>NW_004444157.1:501889-507855 GCF_000243295.1 Trichechus manatus latirostris
GAAGTCCAGGTGGTTTCAATCAGTCTTGCAGCTATTCATTCGAAATGTCCCTTGAAATCCTTTCTTCTTTAGAAATGTCAGTTTTGCTAAGAAGAATGATGCAGGTTTCCAGGTCCTCAGTACCTGCCGGCACAGGTTTCCAGATGGCTAGGCGCCTGTTGGTCTGGAATGTAGGGCCCAAAGACTCAGGATGTCGTTTACACATGCATCTAAAGAAACAAGCTAGTTATTACCTCCAAAGTTTAGGTTATGTGTTATCTTAAACTTTTGCCCTGAGAAGCCAGGCAATGGCCATGTTCTCTGGGTTTGGCATAACTGTCTCCATCCTGTTTTTAGCTTCCACAGATAAAAAAGAGAACACTACAAAAACCTCTACGCACAACCCCCGAGACTACGGCCCCTGGACACACTGCTAACTCAGAACCGAAGCCACTCCCGAAGTCCACCTTTCAGCCAAAGATTAGACAGGCCTATAAAATAAACAATAATACACCTGAGGAACGTGCTTCTTAGTTCAATCAAGATTATGAGACCAAATGGGCAACATCTGCCCAAAACCAAAGATGAGAAGGCAGGAAAGGACAGGAAAGCTGGAGGAATGGAGACGGGGAACCCAGGGTGGAAAGGGAAAGGGGGAGAGTGCAACCAATGTCACAAAAAAATTCTATATAAATTTTTGAATGAGAAACTAATTTGTGCTGTAAACTTTCACCTAAAGCACAATTATTTTTTTTCGAAATGCAATATCTGAAAAGTAAAAAAAAAAAAACTCTACACACATAAATATGAATACTTAGATGACGTGAATGAATTCCTCAAAAACCACAAACTATCAAACCACAATCAATATGAAACAGAAAATACGAATAGTCCTATAAACATTAAACAAATAATATTCAAAATTTAAAAACTCCCCAGAAAGTAATCTCCAGGCCCAGATGCTTTTACTTCAAACATTTAAAGAATTAACACCAATTTTACACAGTCTCTTCTAGAAAACAGAAAAGGAGGGGACATCTCCCAACTCATTTTATGAAGCCAGTTATTACCCTGATATAAAAACCAGACAAAGACACAGTGCAAAAGTAAAAATAAAAATTTCAGACCAATACCTCTCATAAACTTGAACACAAAAACCCTCAATAAAAACTGACTCTAAAATGTCACAGATGAGAAAACTAATAAAACCAAAAAAACCAAACCCATTGCCGTCGAGTCGATTCTGACTCATAGCAACCCTATAGGGTAGAGTAGAACCGCCCCATAGGGTTTCCAAGGAATGGCTGGTGGATTGGAACTGCTGACCTTTTGGTTAGCAGCTGAGCTCTTAACCACTGCACCACCAGGGCTCCGATCAAATTAATAGATGAGGACATTACAATCGTTATTATACCATATAACCCATGTCAAAGAAGCTAGAGGCAAGCCTGAGCATGTGTAAAAGAGATTCATGTAAGATAATTTAAAAAAAGACCCAAATCAAACTTCTAGAGAGGGAAAATACAATCTCTGAGATGAAAAAGTACATTTAATGGGATTAACTGCAGGTTACACTCTATCTAGGGAGGAGAAGTGAAGGGAGATTCTGGAGGAAGAGGTTACAGAGGGGCACAAAAAGGATGGGTGATGAATATGTTCATTATCTTGATTTTGGTGAGGGTTTCCCGGTCGTATACATATATCAAAACAGGCCTAACTGTATAGTTTCAACATGTAAAGTTTATTGAATGTCAAATATACCTCAATAAAACTGTTAGAAAAATACAATGCGATATCGCTACTCACCTATTAAAATGGCTAAAATAATAAATACTGACAATACCAAGTGCTGTCGAGCATGCAGAGCAACTAGAACCCACGTACATTGCTGGTGGAAATGCAAAATGGTACAGCCACTCTGGAAAGCAATTTGGCAGTTTCTCATCCCCATAGGGTTTCCAAGGCTGTAATCTTTACAGGAGCAGATAGCCAGCCCTACATCCACATTAGGAGTGCACATGACCTGGGAGTCTGGGACATTCTTGGAGCTCCAGGAAGAGGTGACTGTGGGTCTGCAGGGAGGGACACTGGAGCGAGAGTCAGGAGGTCTGCGTGGGTCCTAGTGCCTAAACCATTCCAGTGTGAGTTCTTTCGCCTGCCTTGGCTTGCAACATCAAACAGGTGTTCACTGAGCATCTGCCATTGTTCACACCTCCAGTGGTCCAGGGGATGGAGAGGCACAGTATTGGCACACAAGGTCCCAGTCCTTGTGGGAGTTATAGTGACCTCTGTAGAGCCATCTTGATATATACATATGCATATACATACATACACACACACACACACACACACACACACACACACAAACATATAGATAGAAAGCCTCAATGGAATCCTCAGAGATTCTTCAAAGAGGAGCTGGGGTTTGTACAGGGGGGAACATTTATGGGGGGCTGGATGGGAGAAGGGGGACAGTGAGTCTAGCTTGACTGGACTGAACAGTGGAGGCTTCCTAGATGAGCAGAGATAACTGGAAACTCCAGGTGTTTGAGATCATCCAGGTTTAGGACCTATTGAGGGATTATTATTTCTTTGCTTCTTTGTGATACTACAAGAGTTTGCAGGCAGTCTGGATTAGATCGAGGCCTTGCACGGGGGAAGGGACTCTACTCATCCAGGGGGGTGTTTTTGTGTGTAAGGAAGTGAGACAGGCAGATCCTAGACTGTGACAGCCAGTTAAGACTGAGGACCAGGTTGGGATAAGTGAGTGTCATGAATTAAATTGTGTCCCCCCAAAATATGTGTCAACTTGGTTGGACCACGATTCCCAGTATTATGTGGTTGTCCTCCATTTTGTGATTGTAATTTTATGTTAAAGAGGATTAGGGTGGGATTGTAACACCCTTACTAAGGTCACATTGCTAATCCAATGTAAAGGGAGTTTGCCTGGAGTGTGGCCTGCACCACCTTTTATCTTACAAGAGATAAAAGGAAAGGGAAGCAAGCAGAGAGTTGGGGAATCTCATACCACCAAGAAAGCAGTGCCAGGAGTAGAGCACGTCCTTTGGACCTGGGGTTCCTGTGCAGAGAAGCTCCTAGTCCAGGGGAAGATTGATGGCAAGGACCTTCCCCCAGAGCTGACCGAGAAAGCCTTCCCCTGGAGCTGGCGCCCTAAATTTGGTCTTCTAGCCTACTAGACTGTGAGAGAATAAATTTCTCTTTGTTGAAGCTATCCACTTGTGGTATTTCTGTTATAGCAGCACTAGGTGACTAAGTCAGTGAGGTATGGCTGTTTATGCTCACAGAGTGCGTCGTGACACACGCCTGGGATTTCTACCGGGGAAAGCTTGCCATGAATGAAGTTTTCAAAACAAATTTTCTCACGCTCAGTTTAGTGCTCAGTATATTAAAGTATGAATACATCATACTTTTTCCAGTGGAAAGTCAACTTCCCTCCCATTCTGGACATTCACCTCTGCACTCTATGCCTCCTGCCAAATCATTTCTTTACCCAGCACCTGAAGATGGATTGTCTGTATGGGAGGAAAAGGGTTACTTTGTATTCACCCATATTTGTTTTGAGAATGAAAGGGATGATGTTTAAACTGGGTCTTGGTGCATCACCAAATTAGGTAGATTCAAGGGGTTTGTTCAAGTTTCCCATGAGTGTGAATGAAGACAGTTTAAGTTTGGCCTCAATTTCTATAGTTTGCCTTGTTGCTGTTAGCTGCCATCGAGTTGGCGCCCAACTAATGGCAACTCCATGCACAATGGGATTGGACCATTGTGATCCATAGGGTTTTCATTGGCTGATTTTTCAGAAGTAGGTCACCAGGCCTTTCTTCCTAGTCTATCTTAGTCTGGAATCTCCGCTGAAACCTGTTTAGCATCATAGCAACATTGAAGCCTCCACTGACAGACAGGTGGTGGCTATGCTTGAGGTCAGTGGCATCACTAGGGTTGGTGTCACCCAGTTCAGTAACTCATGGCGTCACCCCATTCCCCTGGTGGGTAGAGCAGCCCAGCCCCGTCCCACCCCCACAGAGGGTAAGCATCTAGCCACTCAGCCCTACCCCTCCAGGCCCTGCTCCCCGCAGCTTCTCCCCTCTCCCACTGGCCAAGGTAGAGACCCTCCTCTCCACCCAGTGGCCGGCACTGCTACCTGGCTACCCGCACCCTGACTGGTGAGTGATAGGGGGACAGGGGGAGTGATGACCAGTTACAACACTGGGTGAAACTAACCCTAATAACTGGTGGGCGATAGAGGGGAGGGGGTTGATGAGTTACCGCACTGGGTAATGGGTGACACCAACCCTGGTGATGCCACTGCCTTGCTGGTCCCTCCCCCAGCAGTAGGCGGGACACTGTCCTGCCCCCGCAGCCGCTGCTGCCACCACAAACCCTGGAGTCATTTTGGTGTCACCTCTTCTGACAGTGCCAGGGGGTGCAATCCACATCCCCCTCCCCCCCACCCCACATTCCCCTAGTGACACCACTGCTTGAAGTGCATCAGCTGGGAATCAAACCCAGGTCTTCTGCGAGGAAGGTGAGAATCCTACTTAGCTATAAGCAAATCTCACTTACTCTGGACATGCTATCAGGAGGAACCAGTCTGTGGAGAAGGACATCATGCTCATTAGAGGTGAGGATGGTGAGACTTCCTCTCACATACTTTGGACATGTTGTCAGGAGTGACCAGTCCCTGGAGAAGGACATCATGCTTGGTAAAGTAGAGGGTCGGTGAAAAAGAGGAAGACCCTCGACGAGCTGGACTGACACAATGGCTGCAACAATATGCTCAAACATAGCAGCGATTGTGAGGATGGCGCAGGACCGGCAGTATTTCCTTCTGTTGTACAGAGGGTCTCTATGAATCGGAACCAACTCGACAGGACCTAACAACAACAACAACAACTCTTAATCGATGCAATTTGCCATCAAAACCTGCTCTAATTCCACAGTTTCTAGATGTAATAATCAGTGACTTTGGTTACATTCCTCACGCTGTGTCAATATTCTCATTATTTCTGTTCTAGTTGTTTCACTTCCATTTACTTAAACTCCCCACCCCCAACTATCTCATCTATGCTTTAAAATAGCCGTTGACCCTTTGGTACATAGAGTTTTTTGTTTTTAAGCGCAATACTCAGGGTCACAATCTTTACTCTTTGGGCTAAACTGTTACTTATTTTAAAGGTGACTTCAGGGATGAGTTTCAATTTAAGCTTTGAAGAGCAACTCAGAGCCATAGTTTCAAGGACTCCTCCAGCCTCAATAGGTCCAGTGAGTCTGTATTCTTTAAGAATTTGTAGTTCTGTTCCACATTTTCCTCCCTTTTTATCAGGATTCATCTACTGTGTCCCTGATTCGAACGTTCAGTAGTGGTAGCTGGGCACCATCTAGTTCTTCTTGTCTCAAGGTGGAGGAGGCAGTGGTTCATGGAGACAATTAGTCCTGTATTCCAGTTCCTTCTTTGATTCTTGGGTTTCTTTCCTTCACTTTTCTTCCAGAAGAATAAAGATTATAGTTGTATCTTATAGATGTCTGCTCATAAACTTTTAAAGACGCTATTCACCATCCTGGGAGGTAGAACATAAGCTTTAAGGACTATATTATGCCAGTTGACTGGATTGTCCCACGAGACTATGGCCCTAAACCCCCAAACTAAGAGAACGAATCCCATGAGGTGATTGGTTATGTCTAATTAGTATCAGCATCTGTAGCCCCCCGCCCCACTTTTGGGCTGTTGTTATTATTACAAAACCGTACACACCCTAGCATTTGCCCATTCATCCCTTTTCCCTGTGTACAGCTTATTGACATCAATTACATCAATCATACTGTGAAAACTTCATGCACATTTGGTGCTACCTTTCCCATTACTGTAAACAAACAGTGACTACTACCTAGGGAGTACTTCTCCCTATCCCCCCACCCCCCACCTCTGGTAACCACTAATGAACATTAGTTTCTGTATATTTACCTAT
>NW_004444157.1:510216-511895 GCF_000243295.1 Trichechus manatus latirostris
GGCCACATGGACTGGCTTGTCCATGAGGTGGTTTGTGGGGCCCAGAGAGAAGCACAAGAAAAGTGGCCAACCTGGAGGGAAGGTAATTAACATGACAAAATTACTATAAGCCAGAGATAATTAGATAATTTACATGATAGCTCCTTTAAGCCAAACAAGTATCCAGTTATTGTTCCCATTATTCACAAATGTAGAATTAGGTCTAAAGCTTTTTCCATTGTGTCCTGAAGCCTTCAAGGTTTTGAATGCTGGAATTCCCAATGGGGATCTGGTATTTGATGCAACCCTGTGTATTACTCAGTTTTCTTCTGCTGTGAGTTGCATGATTTTAAAATTAAAAAAATGAAAATTTAAAAGGAATTTCTGTACTGTCAACAGAAAAAAAAATTTTAATTTTAACATGTGAAGAGCTGGGAGTAAATATTTGCAAACAGCGTTACAGACTCTGTTCTAATATGCATGATCGTAAAGGGCTTGTATTAGTCAGTAGAGGAGAAACGGAAAAGTTTATCAACAAATAATTCACCTAAAAAGCAAAATGTTTCCCCGGTAAATGTCTGGAGAGTTGTCAAAGCACATTAGCTGAAGAAATGAAAATGAGAGATAGCATAATAAGTGGGAAAAAAAAGATTGCAGAAAATTATTTATATGATTACAAATTTAAAAAATATATACATACCTATTAAACCCTTACAAATATTTTAAGGTAGGCAAACACACTACCTAAAGAGAAACACATCTGCAAAATGTGCACCAGTCTATTTACAGTTGATATCTGTGGGTCACAGTGAGGGGATCTTATAGATGGGAGATGCAGAATTATTCTCCAAGTAGACTTTTTAGTATTTAATATTTTGTAATTAGGCAAATTTGTTGAGAAAAACACTTGGAAATATCTAATAACCAATTGATAAAGAGGTTCACATGTATATATTGGTTTAGAAAAATGTTCACAGCATAGTGTTTTATTTTTTAAAAAATACAATTTTTGATTTGACAGTTTCTCTGAGTATGTGTGTGTTTCTGTCTTATTCTACCCTCACCCCAAATGTTTACACACTCTTATATGCAGATTTATTTTCTCCTCACTCAGGGGCTGGACTTCCTCTCTCAGAACTGGGCTTCCCCTCTCAGGGGATAGCGATCCAGGAAGGGGTTGCTGCCAAAAAAACAAAAAAAAACAAAACCCAAACCTGTTGCCATTGAGTCGATTCCGACTCACAACAACCCTATAGGACAGAGTAGAACTGCCCCATAGGGTTTCCAAAGAGCAGCCGATTTTAACTGCCGACCTTTTGGTTAGAAGCCGAGCTCTTAACCACTGCGCCACCAATTCCAGAAAGTTCTGGCTGATGCAGAGGCACCCAGGTACTGCCTCCCCCTTGCAAAGCCTCATGGCCTGAGACTTTCAGAGCTACAATTCTGGCTCTAACCACCAGGGGGAATCTATCTACACTGAGTACATTTTTTTTTTAAAGGAAAAAGCATGCCTTTACCTACTCACCACCCCACCCCACCCACACCCCCACCATCACATTCCAGGGACCTACCAAAGTCTGTTATTGCTTTTATAGATTCCAGGTCTGTTTTGTCATATGTTCTCTCTGGGATGGCTGCAGTTATTTCCTGCCATGTGGCTATTTGAGATCTTTCTGTTTCTTTGCCCTAATGTAAGAAAA
>NW_004444157.1:512728-515189 GCF_000243295.1 Trichechus manatus latirostris
TGGTTCCACATGGAAAACCTCTCTTCCTGGTCATGGCTGAGGTGAAATCTTCCCCCTGATTGAGGGAAAGGCCTGAGTCATGTGTTTCAGAGTTTGGGGAGTGGAGAGGGTCACCTGGGTGGGAGGTGTTGAAAATTAACATTCTTGGGATTCATACTGGAGGTGGGGGAGGGCTGGGAACCCACATTTACCAGCCATTCAGGTTAGATTGCATTACTCCCATAGAAGTTTCTAGAGGCTTGTGTTATGGCCCAGCATATGACCTATTCTGGAACGTTCCATGTGTAGTTGGTATGTGCAGTGTTCTATGTCAATTAAGGAAATTGTATTTTTCATGTTGTCTTCTCCTTCTAACTGCTTTTGGGTTTACTTGTTTCATCTGTCACTCAGTTAAAATGCCCCACTGTCACTGTGGACATGCCCATTTCTCCATGTACTTCTGTCAGTTTTTGCTGTGTATCTTTTGGCTCTTTGTTAAATAAAACAACAAATTTACAGTTGTTTTATTATTATATTCTTGTAGAATTAAACCTTTTATCATTATGAAAACTCCCTCTTCTCTAGTAATGTTTTTGTCTTAAAGTACCATATACTTTTTGTCTTATTAATATGCATATACAAGTTTTCAGTCAGTTACAGTTCAACTTATATATCTTTTGCTATTTTTTTTTAAATTTTCTAATTTTCTATATCATTAAATTTTACATGTGGCTCTCTTAAGGAGCATTCAGTGGATTTTTTTTAAATCTGTTCTGACAGCATCTAACTTTTAATTTCAAATATTTAGTCTCTTTACATTTTCTGTTAATTACAGATATAATTTGGTTTAAATATACCATATTACTATCTGCTTTATATTTATCTGTTCTAATTTCCTTTCTCTCTCTTTTCTTTTGAAATAAATAATTTTCTTAACTCTTTCATTTCTACCTCATTTGGCAGGTTAGTTAGACATTCTCTTGTCATTCTCATAGTGCTTATTCTTGAAATTACAATATTTACTATTAATTATAAGTTACTTCTTTTACATCCTCTCAGAAAACAGAGACTTTAGACACTTTAACTCCATTTTACACCTCTCAAGTTATTTTCATGCGTTTTAATTCTCTATATATTTAAACCCCCAGAAGAAATTGTTGTTGTTGTTGTTGGGAGCCGTCAAGTTGGTTCCAACTCATGGCGACCCTGTGTACGACAGAACGAAACACTGTCCTGTCCTGTGCCATCCTCACAGTTGTTGCTATGTTTGAGCCATTGTTGAAGCCACTGTGTCAGTCCATCTTGTCGGGGGTCTTCCTCTTTTTTGCTGACCCTCTGCCTTACCAAGCATAATGTCCTTCTCCAGGGACTCTTTCCTCCTGATAACATGTCCAAAGTATGTGAGACGAAATCCCACCATCCTCACTTTGAGGAGCACTCCAGTCGTACTTCTTCCAAGACAGACTTGTTCATTCTCGTGGCAGTCCATGGTATATTCAATATTCTTTGCCAACACCATAATTCAAAGGCATCGATTCTTTTTCGGTCTTCCTTATTCATTGTCCAGCTTTCAGATGCATATGTGGAGACTGAAAATACCATGGGTTGGGTCAGACACACCTTAGTCCTCAAAGTGATATCTTTGCTTTTTAACACGTTAAAGAGGTCTTTTGCAGCAGACTTGCCCAATGCAATACATCTTTTGATTTCTTGACTGCTGCTTCTATGGGTGTTGATGGTGGATTCCAGTAAAATGAAATCCTTGACAACTTCAATCTTTTTTTTCTCCGTTTATCATGATGTTGCTTATTGGTCCATTTGTGCGGATTTTTGTTTTATGTTGAGGTGCCATCCATACGGAAGGCTATATAGTCTTTGATCTTCATCAGTAAGTGCTTCAAGTCCTCTTCACTTTCAGCAGGCAAGGTTGTGTCATCTGCATACAGCAGGTTGTTAATGAGTCTTCCTCCAATCCTGATGCTGCATTCTTCTTTATATAGTACAGCTTCTCAGATTGTTCAGCATACAGATTGAATAGGTATGGTGAAAGGATCCAACCCTGAGGAACACCTTTTCTGGCTTTAAACCACACAGTATCCCCTTGTTCTGTCCGAACAACTGCCTCTTGATCTATGTACAAGTTCCTCATGAACACAATTAAGTGTTCTGGAGTTCCCATTCTTCTCAGTGTTATCCGTAATTTGTTATGATCCACACAGTTAAGTGCTTTTGCATAGTCACACACAGGTAAAGATCTTTCTGGTATTCTCTGCTTTCAGCCAAGATCCATCTGACATCAGCAATGATATCTCTCATTCTATGTCCTCTTCTGAATCCAGCTTGAATTTCTGGCAGGTCCCTGTCGATGTACTGCTGCAACCGCTTTTGAATTATCTTCAGCAAAATTTTACCTGTGTATGATATTAATGATATTGTTCAAAAAATTTTTGCATTCTGTTGGGTCATCTTTCTTTGGAATGAG
>NW_004444157.1:525861-531537 GCF_000243295.1 Trichechus manatus latirostris
CGGAGGCATGTTTCTGATGCGTAGATTAGGACGTGGCCTTGTGTGGTCAGTGTCTCCACTTTGGTCCTGATGGGTGTTGCCTGTCCCTCCTCCACCCCAGGTGCCTTCATGACAACAGCTGGGACTACACCAGAGCCTCACAGATTTTCACTCTGTCCACAGTGAGGTCTGGGAATTCAGGCCAAGTGAGCGGAGGCCGGGTGACCTTGGGATGACACTCAGGGCTCCTGGCTCTGATGATGCCCCATCTTCTCCCTTTCCTCCCACCAGCCTGTGATCAAGATCCCAGAAGACCCCTTCATGAAGTGATCCACCATCCTGACAACAAAAACTCCAAAGGAGCCAAGGTTCTGGTCATCTTTATCATCCTTGTTGTTCTCCCTCTTTTCTCTGGCCTGTGACTGAGGTGAGAGGCCCACCGTGGCCCAGGAAGCCAAGGCTGACCTCTTCAGGCTGACATGCATTCACCCAAAGGGTCATTGTTCTATGTATTTGTCCCACCCAGTTTCTCTGTTTCTTTTAAAAATAAAGAGCGACGTTGCATGTTATGTCAAATCCCTGCGGTATCCATTGGAGGCAAGCATTATCATCACTGACCTGCAGAGGGGAAAGGGAAGGTCCCAGAGGGTAAGGGACTTTCTGGGAAACTGCAGAGAAGAGACTCAAATCCTGGACCCACCCTAAAGCCCAAGCTGTGGCTTCAGGGGTGGGGTCGCTTTCTAACCCTGATAAACCTGGGGGCGTGGATTCTATGTCCCTAGTGTATTAATCAGTTATTTTTATATAGAGAACAGTACTGCTTTCTTAGCCATATGAAGCTATTCAAGTTTAAAAACAACTGTTTGGGGAAATACAGCATTCAAGAGCACATGAAATGCTGGGAAGAAAAACGTTCACATGTAAGACTGACATAGGATTAATATCCTTGATATGTAAAGAAATGAGTAGGGATATAGGAAAATGGTATCAACCTAGAATTCTTACTGAAAGCAGAAGTTATGCCCAACAAATCCATGAAAAGCTGTCTGACCATAATAACTCCAGAAACACAACTGCAGACTTTTAGGTAATAAATGAGGAAAGACAGCTGAAGATTGCTGTTCTCAGAAAAATACACCGTGCATGTGTGTCCATATTGATA
This sequence comes from Trichechus manatus latirostris, assembly GCF_000243295.1. Classification (NCBI taxonomy): domain Eukaryota; kingdom Metazoa; phylum Chordata; class Mammalia; order Sirenia; family Trichechidae; genus Trichechus; species Trichechus manatus. The sequence goes on from NW_004444157.1 coordinate 527,003, forward strand.
TACTGTGTACAGGATGTGTATAAAAGTTATTACTTGTGAAAGTACATCACCATGTCAGGTAAAAATGTCTGGAGATGACTCACTTGTGAGAGGCAGGCATGTTCTTCTTTCCTTCAGGGTCCCGCTCTTTGGTATGTAAGATATCCTCAGAGTGGGGGAGATGGACAATCCTTTATATGAGGCAGGCCCTTCAGGGTCAGTTCTGGAAGGGGTCCACTGCAGACCCTCCCCTGAGGCCCAGGAGCAATGGGGAAGGAGGGCTCTGATCGAGGGGCAGCCCTGGTGCCCCTGGATGGGGAGGGAGCTGGTAAGGCCCAGCCCTTCAGTCCTGTACTTCCTGGGCAGCCCCCAGCCTGCTGCTGTCTGCAGCTGAGAGCCAGGAATGCTCTTGGTTAGAACCATCCTGGGCTCCTGAAGGGCCCAGCACAGGGCAGGTAGCCAGAGAGGGCCCAGTACTTCTCTGCCCACTTCACCCCTATTCTCTCTCTTCACCCCCCTGCATCCCCACCCTCGCTTGGGGCTCATTCCTAAATAGCGCTGTAATACTTGGCAGTTGAATCCTCACTCCTATCATTCACTCTTTGGACGGGTAGTAGGAATAATAATAATGACAACAAAATAAAAGACACCAACAATTATAGAGCACATAGTAGATAAAAATGCTTGCTCATGCAGTCAGTAAGTATTGGTTCCCAGGGTCAAATCCTGGTCCTTCAGACCCCAAAACTCCTAACCACTGTTTCTATAATGAGTGTTCTTCTGTATTAGGGCTGAGGCCAGCACAGGGGAAGGAACTCGCCCAGGTTTTCTGTGGTCGGTTGATGGGTCTAAAAGCTGAGACAAAGGTTTAATGACTCCCATCTTCTGTCTAGCTGGCCTCTTATTATTCTTTGCTGGTTTCTATTATTTCTTCTTTCTGGGGATCAATAAGAAACTGTTCCACTCATGCCAAATGAGAAGGAAAATAAGGAGATGGGCAAGCACGTGGAATAAAAGGAAATGATGAGACCAAAGTCCACTTTCTGTTACGTTTCTAGTTGTTCTCTGTCTCAAATCTTGTATTTTATGGGATAGAGGAGACAGAGTGAGCCACAAATTGCATATATTGGAGTCCTACCATGTGCCAGACGTTCTTTCAGGTTTTCTCATTACAACTCTGTGAAGAAGAAACCAGTAGTCCCATTTTACAAATGACCAAGCTCAGATTCATGGAAGGTATGTAAACTTTTCCAGGGTCAAACATATACTCCTTGCTCTCTGCGCAGGACAACCAGCAACCTCCCCTTTAGAGGATGGGTTTCCATGGGTTGAGGACTGATGGTGGGAAATTCCCCTGATATGGAACCTGGGCTATGTCATGCCTCTGCTGATGATCACTCAACAACCCCTCTTGGTGATGAAGATGACAGTGGAGACGAAATCCTGCCCTATGGGCCAAGAGGCCTGGGTGTGAGGGCCACATGAATTGGCTGATTCTTGAGGTGATGAACTGGATCCAGGAAGCAGCACAAGCTGTTGCCCTTTGGAAAGGGATCCTGAATGGGAGGATATTAACATTACTGAAAAATGCTCTCAGCTAGCTAGGCTACTATACTCATGCCAAAAGCATGGCATTCACAGAACGAAGGAGGTAAGGTGGAATGGGGAACTAACATTTGCTGAGGCCTATGGATGCCATGGTGCCCTGGTGCCATAGCGGTTAAGAGCCACAGCTGCTAACCACAAGGTCGGCAGTTCAAATTCACCAGCCGCTCCTTGGAAACCCTATGGGGCAGTTCTACTCTGTCATTATAGGGTCCCAATGAGTTTGAATCGACTCGACTGCAAAGGGTTTGGTTTTTGGTTCATAGATGCCACGTGCTGTGGGTTTTTATTTTCAGACTTTTTCTCTTCAAATCCTCAAAGCAGTGCTCTGGGGCAGGCATCATTACCTCTCTTACGGATGGGGAAATAGGCTCAGAGAGTAAAGGGCATGCTCAAAGAACTCTAGGGAGGTTTCAAATGGACACAGAGGCCAATTTGAAGGGGCTTCCACTGGCCACTTCGGGGACAAAATGAGCATCAAAATAAATGATAGTAACAGTTGGTAAACTTTACTGATATAAACCAATACATGAATGAATAAATAGGGGAGAAGGGAAAGCTCTATCCTACAGTTAAATGCTGACTAATAAATCTAGAAGGAATGATGGAATTAGAAAAGGTACACCTGTGAGTTGCGTCTGGGGTCTTAAAAGCTTGCAAGCTGCCATCTAAGATGCATCAATGGGTCTCAACCACCTGGAGTAAAGGAGAATGAAGAAGACCAAAGACACAAGGAAACTATTATCCCAAGAGACAGAAAGGGCCACATAAACCACACAGTATCAGCCTGAAACCAGAAGAACTAGATGGTGGCCGGCTACCACCAATGACTGCCCTGACAGGGAACACATCAGAGAGTCCCTGACAGAGCAGGAGAAAAGTGGGGTGCAGAAATCAAATTCTAGTAAAAAGACCAGATTTAATGGTTTGACTGAGACTGGAGGGACCCTGGAAGATGTGGCCCCCGGGCTCTCTGTTAGCCCAAAACTAAAACCATTCCCGAAGCCAACTCTTCAAAGATTAGACTGGACTATGGGACATAAAATGATACTGGTGAAGAGTGTGCTTCTCAGCTCAAGTAGATACACGAGACTAAATGGGCAGCTCCTGTCCAGAGGCGAGAGGAGAAGGCAGAGAGGGTCAGGAGCTGGTTGAATGGACATGGGGAATCAGGGGTGGAAAGGAGGAGTGTGCTGTCACAGTACAGGGAGAGCAATTAGGGTCACATAAACCAGGGGAAAACAAACAGCAGGCCTGACTTGGTTCCTAATATGGGCTAGGAAAGCAATGAGACTGAGAAGTTGCACAGTAACTACCTCAAGTATTCCTCACAATAAATACTCCTGGCAGCTGCAGTGATACATGCACACACGCACGCATACACACATGCACACACGCTAGCTCTCTTGAGCACTCGCTCTCTCTCCAGCTGCGGAGATACCAGGGCTTTGAACCAGTATACTGAATCAGAACCAATGCTCTACTAGTGGTTCTCAGAATTGGTCCCTAGCCAGCAGCTTTAGCATCACCTGGGAACTTGTTAGAAATGCTAAATCTCAGCAGGAGTTCGAACTGAAATGAACCTGTTCAAAGCCCTGCAATGGAGACTGACTTGACAGTGAGAAGAGCAGATTCCTTCTTCAGGTGTTTGGGACTCAGCAGAGGGGGAATGTGCTTCTGCCACGGGTGTAGGGAGACCAAGGGGTCCCAGGACCAAGGGGCCTCTTTCCCGCTTTGGGACTCGGTGTCTTGCTGTCTGGTCAGGGAGAGAGACGGGCCGTCGTGGTCCTGCTCCAGAGGTGTCCTGGAGGTGCTGTCCATCCACAGGCACAGGCAATGAGAGAGGGTCTTGGATAGAGAGAGACAGAGTGGGGAAGAGAGCATTGTACATGTATGTGCGTGTTATCTCTGCAGCTGGAGAAAGAAGGAGAGCATGTGTGTATGTATGTGTGTGTACTGAAAAGTCCTCATGGTCGCCATCTTGATGTCAGGTTTCTATGGCAAGTCCCTTGTGTTTCGCTGAAAGCAGAACACCTGTGCCCTTCTGACCTCCGCCTGACCAAACCAAACCAAACCCAACCAGCTGCCATCAAGTCGACTCCAACTCACAGCGACCCTATAGGACAGAGTGCGACCCTATAGGACAGAGTAGAACAGCCCCATAGAGTTTCTAAGGCTATAATCTTTACAGAAGCAGACTGCCACATCTTTCTCCCACAGAGCGAATGGTGAGTTCGAACCACCGATCTTTTGGTTAGCAGCTGAGCGCTTAACCACGGCATCACCAGGGCTCCGTTCCACCTGACAAAACATTCTAATTAGAGCAACTAGACTGGGACTCAGGCGACCGGCAGAAGTCTGCCCGGTTTGGTGGAAGAAAGCATGTTCCTTTGCCAGTAACTTTGTTTGCTTCATAAAGAGACAGCAGGGGAGTATTATCCATTCGCAGTGAGGTGTCCCAGGGTTCCTGGAGATAAGGTAGCCCTCTGAGGGTGAGCATGTAAAAATCACACACCATGCAAAGCAGTGACCCATCTGTGGCAGAAACCTAAGAGACCGTCTACAATGATGTGACTGAATGATCTAGGAACACCTACAAACACAATTTAAGGAATCATAGAGTTATTTCAAGGAGACAGGCCTAGAATATTAGTCATTTAGTAAGCAGAAACCTAGTCAATTGAAACATACAAAAGTTTGTCTGGTGGAAATTCTTAACCTTTGTTCCTGATATTTTCTTCCACGTGGCAGGACATTCATGACCAAGGGATTTCTAGCCTCTACACACTCCTTCTCTATCTCAGGAATGACTTACCTGAATGGTGAGTTGGCAAGAAGAACCAGGTTTGCATAGCACTGGCATTTTCCCTTTGAAACTCTTAAAAGCAAGCTGCCCTTAGGGAGCATGGATTCTGTTTTCCCCTCTGGGGTGGGTCTCACAATGGGCCCAC
>NW_004444157.1:531725-545769 GCF_000243295.1 Trichechus manatus latirostris
AAAAAAAAAAAAGTTTAAGAAGTTAGAGGGTTGACATGTTGTGGGGTTGTTAACCAATGTCATAAAACGATATGTGTACTGACTGTTTCATGAGAAACTATTTGTTTTGTAAGCCTTCACCTGAAGTACAATTAAAAAAAATATATACCCCTGCTCCACATCTGAGCTCTGAATCAACTAAAAAATATGACAAAAGAATGGTAACAATATTATTGACTTTATTCCTTATATTGGTGATATTAAAGAATGTGCCTTACACCTGCAAGCAAGTGGGCTTCCTATTTCTGACCCCCAGAAACGGAGTGATACTCTAAATTGTATCTCCTTAATCTTAACATTTATTCAAGTTACCTACTATGAAAACCACAATTCAGATCAGGGTATAGAAAGTTAGGCGAGGTTAAGTGTATCAGGAAAACCACTTTGTGAATGTCTGCTCAGCAGTGAAACCTAGAATTACTCTAAAGCTTTTCTCATTGTGTCTTGGACCCACCAGTGCTCTGAATGCCCTGATCTCTCTGGGCACTGGCATTCGATGCTACCCAGGGTAGCTGGACAGTGAATAAGGAAGACCAAAGAAGAATTGATGTCTTTGAATTGTGGTGTTGGCAAAGAATATTGAATATACCATGGACTGCCAGAAGAACAAACAAGTCTCTCTTGGAAGAACTACAGCCAGAATGCTCATTAGAAGCAACGATAGCAAGACTTCATCTCACGTACTTTGGACATGTTATCAGGAGGGACCAGTCCCTGGAGAAGGACATCATGCTTGGTGTCATGGATTATGTCCCCCAAAAAATGTGTGTATCAATTTAGCTAGGCCATGATTCCCAGTATTGTGTGGTCGTCCTCCATTTTGTGATTGTGATTTTGGGTGGGATTGTAACACCACCCTTACCCAGGTCACATCCCTGATCCAATGTAATGGGAGTTTCCCTAGGGCGTGGCCTGCACCACCTTTTATCTTACAAGAGATAAGAGGGAAGCAAGCAGAGAATTGGGGATCCCATACCACCAAGAAAGCAGTGCCGAGAGCAGAGTGCGTCCTTTGGACCTGAGGTTCCTGTGCAGAGAAGCTCCTAGTCCAGGGGAAGATTGATGATGACTAGGATCTTTCTCCAGAGCTGACAGTGAGAGAAAGCCTTCCCCTGGGGACCTCATACCACCAAGAAAGCAGTGCCAGGAGCAGAGCATGTCCTTTAGACCTGAGGTTCCTGCGCTGAGATTTTCCCAGAACTAGGGAAGACTGATGACAAGGACCTTCCTCCAGAGCCGACAGAGAAAGCCTTCTCCTGGAGCTGACGCCTTGAATTTGGACTTGTATCCTACTAGACTGTGAGAGAATAAATTTCTCTTTGTTAAAGTCATCCACTTGTGGTATTTCTGTTATAGCAGAACTAGATGACTAAGACACTTGGTAAAGTAAAGGGTCAGCGAAAAAGATGAAGACCCTCAACGAGATGGACTGAAACAGTGCCTACAAGGACGGGCTCAAGCATAGCAATGATTTTGAGGATGGTGCAGGACTGGGCAGTGTTTCTGTTGTATATAGGGTCTCTATGACTAAGAACCGACTGGACGGCACCCAACAACAACAACAGGGTGGGGAAGTGTCACGGATTGAATTGTGTCCCCTAAAAATATCTGTCAACTTGGATTGGCCATGATTGCCAGTATTGTGTGATTGTCCACCATTTTGTCATCTGATGTGATTTTCCTATGTGTTGTAAATCCTATCTCTATGATGTTGATGAGATGGGATTAGTGGCAGTTATGTTAATGAGGCAGGACTCAATCTACAAGATTGGATTGTGTCTTGAGCCAATCTCTTCGGAGATATAAAAGAGAGAAGAGAGCAGAGAGACATGGGGACCTCATACCACCAAGAAAGCAGCGCCGGGAGCAGAGTGCGTCCTTTGTACCCAGGGTTCCTGAGCAGAGAATCTCCTAGTCCAAGGGAAGTCTGGTGACAAGGACCTTCCTCCAGAGCCTACAGAGAGAAAGCCTTCCCCTGGAGTTGGCACCCTGAATTTGGACTTTTAGCCTCCTAGACTGTGAGAGAATAAACTTCTCTTTGTTAAAGCCATCTACTTGGTGTACTTCTGTTATAGCAGCACTGGATGACTAAGACAGGAAGGTTTTGCTTAGGGGGCACTGAGTTTTATGTTAATGATGGTGGAGTATTTTGGAAAAGGACAGTGATAATAGTTACACTACAGGAAGAATTCAATCAGTGTCACTGAATTGTACATATAGAAATTGCTGAATTGGCAAATGTTTTGGTGTGTATTTTTTTACCAAAATAAAAGAAAACCCTATGGATCACAAGAAAAAAAAAAAAAAAAAAGGAAGAAACCATCAGCAAGGACATAGAAGAACTAAACATCATCATGGACCAACTGGAACTAACTGACATCTATAGAACACTCCACGCAACAGCAGTAGAATACGTGTTCTTTTCAAATGCACATGGAACATTCTGTAAGACAGGCTACATCCTAGGTCATAAAACAATCCCTAATGAATTTAAAGAACTGAGATCAGAGTGTCTCTCTGACAAAAACAGTATAAAACTAGAACTCAATAATAGAAACATAACACAACAATCTCTAAGAAATTGGAAACTAAACAACAAACGTAATTAATTTATGGGTCAAAGAGAAAGTCTCAAGGAAAATCAAAAGTACACAGAACTGAATTAAAATGAAAAAAAAAAACCAAACCAAACCCATTGCCATCGAGTCGATTCCGACTCATAGCAACCCAATAGGACAGAGCAGAACTGCCCCATAGGGTTTCCAAGGGGCACTTGGTGGATTCGAACTGCCGACCTTTTGGTTAGCAGCCAAACTCTTAACTGCTACGCAAACTAGGGTTTCCAGTTAAGATACAGAGTTGCCATAATAAAAAATTTTTTAAAAAACCCTTTGCCGTCAAATCAATTCTGACTTACAGCAACCCTATAGGATAGAGTAGAACCGCCCCATAGAGTTTCCAAGGAGTGGCTCGTGAATTCGAACTGCTGATCTTTTGGTTAGCAGCTGAGCTCTTAACCACTGAGCCACCAGGGCTCCAGAGTTGCCATATTACCCAGCAATTCCACTCTTAGATATTTATCTAGGAGAAATGAAAACACATGTCCACATAAAAATTTGTACACCATTATTTTTACCAGTATTATTCATGATAGCAGAAATGTGGAAACAACCCAAATGTCCATCTACTGATGAATGGATAAACAAAATATGGTATATAGATACAATGGAATATTATCAACCCTATAGGGCAATTCTACTCTGTCCTATAGGGTTGCTATGAGTCAGAATCGACTCAATGGCAACGGATTTGGTTTTGGTTTTTGATAACTGTACCCCAGGCCTGCTGTCTCTATGTTCTGTGCTCCTCCAAGGAGTGATACTTCCCCCATGTGATACCTGAGACTGTGCTTGTGTGCAAAATTCAATTTACTTTTGATCACTTGCACATCTTCCAACCGTGTTAGTGGCTTGAGTGTGGTTCCAGGTCAGAGTCCAGGGCCTGCCCTTAATCACACGGTGTCAGCATCACTATTTTCTTCACTGCTCTGTGGCCTTTCTCACATGACTCCCCTTTGGGGAGTCTAACTTGGAACTGCCTTTCTAGGTGTCTCTATGGAAATACTTATCCAAAAGCTACACAGGTGCCCACCTTTGCAGCATCAATTCCCCTTTTAGAAATTCATGTTCTGGACATAGTTAAGGATGTTCATAATTTGGTCATAGGACTACCTTGACTTCTGGGCCTGAAGGGAGACCAAATGGGAAGCAAAGCCATGAAGGAGCAGAAGGAAGCAGAGGGAAGTGTTGTTGTTGTCACCACACTCACACACACACACACACACACACACACTCATACACTCCTCAGGTTGTTATCACAACATTAGAATTCTCCCAAGACGGTTTGCTGGGGCCAAGAGGACACATGAAGCTCTCCAGTGCAGATGGCCATGTGAAACGCACCCAGAACTGCACCCTTTAGCAGTGTACAGAAACTGAAGGATGCCATCCACACATTGTTGAAAAACTGATGAGGCCACATGCATAGGATGGAATTGCAGTCAGGCATTAAAGATGAGTTGTTCTGAAAACAATGATGAGAGATGGCTTGTTGCCTGTCAGATTAGCAACACTTCACATTCTTTCCTGTGTGTGGAGAAACAGGCACTTTCATAGAGAGTTGTTAGGGATATGAATTAGTTACAGTATTTTGAGTACAGTGTATTTAGATGAAATTTTATAGGCTCCACTGTTTGGAAACAACATTTTTCAGAAGCTTACAAAGAAATGCTTACAAAGATATTTGCATATGTATGAGCAACGATGTTAAAGTATACTATTGTTTGTAATAGAAAAACTGATACAGAATGTAAATTTTCATCATGAGGGTACTGGTGAAATACACTTGGGCATCCATGCAGTGTAACACCAGGTCAATGTTTAAAAAAAAAAAAAAGCTTGAAATTTTGTTGTAATGGAAAATGTTATCACAGAAATGTATTTACATGGAAAGATCGTCATAATAAGTGCAAAAGCACGTTACGAAGGTGACAAGTGGCATAAATCTAGCTATTTATCTAGAAGTCTCAAAGCACAAAAAATAAAAATGATCTTTTTGTTCCACTCACATAGAGCTTTCTCTTCAGCATAAAAAGAGAATGTACTTCCCGTTTGGAGGCCTTCTGTATTCCTGTACCCTGGGTATGCCTCCTTTGCCACCCAGCCTTCCAGAAAGCTCTCTCGGATGAGTTTGGGCCACGGCCCCTCCCTCCCACTTTTCTGTTCTCCCAAGTTCAAGCTGCAGTTCAGACTTCTGTCACGAGGTGGCGCCGAGGTACCGCCACTATCAAACTTCTCTACAGAAGGGTTGATAAAAGGAGCAAAACCCACAACATCCTGTCTTAAAACCCAGGTTATGAACCTATGAACAGAATAATTCTGATTCTGTCTGACAAAGGTACAGGCAGAAGACTATAGAAATACATGCTCTGGGCACCCAGAGGCTGAACCACCACGTAGCTGCAGCTAGTGCGCCTTCGTGCGCCAGAGGGCGGCACAGTGCAGAACTGAGCGGGCAGGAAGTGACTGAGAGGATGCGAGCACGGGAGCGGGGTCTGGGCAGCTGTGTCCAGAGTGGCCTGGAGAAGGGTGACAGAGTGGGAGAGTGTCTGGGAAGCCTTTGCAGGGGTGGGGTAATGGAGGGTGAGCCCCTGTCTCTTGGAGGTGGTCTCTCTACAGTGTAGACGTGTTAGCTAACACTGATGGGGGAACAGATAAATCAATAAATGAGATGGAGATTTGAGGTTAACAACAAATGGAACTGCTTTAACATACGTATAAATTTTTCAAACAGAATTGGTATACAGTAAACAAGCTGTTTCATGACGTTTGTTTCACTATGCAAAATGCACTTTTCGTTAAAAAAGAAAAATAAACGAAAATGAATGCCACCTGTTGGTCAGAGCCAGGATTGCAACTCTGAGAGTCTCAGACCAGGGCACCCAGGAAGGATAGACTGATGGAGGTTGGGATCTTGGCTTAATTGTAGCAGCCAGTTTTCTGGAATTTTTTAACCACTGGCAACAATCTCTTTGTATCCATCATTTTCTGGGATATTCAAGCCTGAGACTGGAAATGAACTATCTGAGCAGAATGTAAACCTGGACCTGTGTTTATCTGGGGTGAGAGAGTAGAAGAGACCTAGAAACAAACACACACACAGTCAAAACAATTATTTTTATCTACTTCGTTTCTCCATAAATACAGTGAACCTATATGCACATTACTTTTATCAATCTGTTCACAAGTATTTTGTTTTCAAATTTGTAAAATAGTTTATTTCCTGAATACAAGATTTTAAACGCTATACAAAAGTGTATTTATAAACTGAAACTACCCTGCATCTCTCACTAGCCCGACTCATGCCCGCCTGACCCCAAGAGGTCTGTTGTCAATAGAATGGTGCATGTTCTCTAGATTGTTCCTGTCGGTGAGGGAGACACATACATATACACCTACAAAGCCATACCCAAAGAGGAAACACATTACTCATTTCATTTGCAACTTGTCTTTTTCACTTAATTATTAAATTCTCAGGATTTATATTTGCATCTTATTAGTTCTTGTGGTCTTGGCACATTTTAACATGCTTATTGTTCATGTATATTTTAATGTGAATTCTGTTGAAATTACTTGCCAATCTCTGTTAGTAAGTATGCTTCACAAACCATGAATATTACTAACTCAATATTGAGATGCACCGGTAGTTAACAAATGTTTTCTCCCTGATTTTCACGTAATTCTTGGTGTGTTTTTAAAGTTTCAATAATATTGTATTGAATAATAACAATAGTATTATTAGTTAATTCAATAATAATATTGAAAACTATACAGGTCATCATTTAAAAAAAAAAAAAGTTAAACACCACCCCAGAAACCCTGGAGGCTTGAAGACAAAATGTGAAAACTTTAGAATAATTCCAGTTAGGTGCTAATCTGGAGACAACAAAGTTGTTTCATGATTTACTTAAACTCCCCTAAAGTCAGCACACTCATCTGGATACAGGGTATAATAATGGGTAACTTGAATAGCTGTTAGGATTCAAGGAGATAATTAAAGTGTATCTTGCAAAAAGTAGTTCTGTGCACATTAATGTCTTTCTCTCTAGATCACCTGCCCCAGGGCAACACCTGTGACTCTGCCTGAGCCCCACTCACCACTTCAGGGATGGGACAATTGATGTGGCCCCACCCCCAGGTCTCTTGGCACAGAGGGTGGGAGTTCATCTGCACTATCATCTTCTTGACCAAGTGGTTGAGTGGGTACTCATGGGGCCACAATAGCAGGGGGTGTAAGAGGACCATTTCTCAAGCCCTAAAAGCCCGCATTCTAAAGGGGAGGCTGCTCGGTGTCTTCTAGGGAGGGCAAAGGATGGAACCTCACTGGAATCCTGCTACTTATCTGGAGAGGTGACTCAGGTTCTGTCACCCTGAGCTTGTTCTTCTGCGAAATTGGACTCACCGTACCATCGGAGCAGATGCCCTCAGATCACGCATCATCAGGCCACATCACAGCATGATGTCAGCCACCCGCTGCCTCACAGAGATGAAAATCCAAGAATCACTAGCATTTTTTTGATAACACAATTTTCCATTCTTCCGTTCATTAATAACGAAATATGCACCGAGCTTAAAACCCATAGTATTCCATTGGAAGTGTCTCATTAACTCTAAGGTGGAAGTAAGAGGATTCTAAGGGAAATGAGGAGCCCTGGCGGCACAGTGATTAAGAGCTTGGCTGCTAACTAAAAAAAAAAAAAAAAAAAAAAAGGTCAGCAGTTCGAACCCCCCAGCCACTCCTTGGAAACCCTATGGGGCAGTTCTACTCTGTCCTATTGGGTCGCTATGAGTCAGAATCAACTTGATGGCAATGGGTTTGGTTTGTTTTTTGTTTTTTGTTTTTAAGGGAAATGAACAAATGGGCAAAATTGAGGGTGAAATCTGTGATGTCTCCTTCGCATCAAAATGGGGATCGCCCCTAAGCCAAAGGAATTAGGTAATAGGTTAGTCCCAGAATAATTTATGAATCTATCCACATGACAGTCCCGACTGAGCGGCTTCAGGGAAAATACAGATGTCAAGAAGGGCAAGAATGTCTCTCAAATAAACTTCACAAACAACACGTCTACTTTCCAGGATTTTAGTGAAGGTCATGAGATGAAAGTAGCTTCACAATATACTTCCTTCTGTATTCTCCCAAATAAAGCCCCTTGAATTGAAAGCAGGCTTATCTGTTTAACCAGGTAGTTAGCCAGGCAGTGAATGCCACAGGGGAGGGGAAGGGTTCATCTGCAAGAAATTGTCCCACGCTCATCTCCACAGCTCCCGCAGGAGGAGAATCTGTACACAGAGGCGTTCAGATTAAAAGTTTTGTCAGTCTCATTCAGTGAGGGCCCAGGAGCAATCAACACATGTGAATTAAAACACTTTTGAAGTACCTTACTTGCATGATTACAGATAATAAAAGGAAAGGACGATAACCACATGCCCAGGCCTTGTAATGCAAAACCAGCTCCAGTTCTAAATGGGATGCATCCCTTGACCAACCAAGGATTTGGGTAGCAGCTTGGTGACATGAAAACTAACTCTGTGCAATCCCTGTCTTCTTTCAACAGGTTGGCCAGATTAGGCTCCAGACGTACAGGCTAGATGAGTAGCAGTGTGCATGAAAAGACAGAAAATTAGGCCTGGACAAACGGGCAGATGTTTCATGTTCAGGATACACTGAGACATGTTTTGGGCTAGCTGGCACCTGGGAAACTCTAAGACTTTGAACACATCAGGGGAAAAAAGTGACTGAAAATTGTACCTGCAGATTCTGTTAGTGCTCCCTCCAGCATATAAGCTGAGAAAATGGGTGTGTCCGTTTTCGGAGCTCTGAATGAGAACACACATGGCAGGGAAGGCAGAGATGGCAGGTCTCACTGCTGAGACGTTCATGGGTATTTGCTCTCCTTATGTTTCTTCCTCCTTGTCCATGAAGTAGCCAGGCATATACAGACAAAAATATGCAGGAAAACAATACCATATTGCATTTAGGGATATATAAATATGTAGTAAAACTATCAAGAAATGCCCTAAGAATGAAAAACCTAAGTTCACATATATACACCCACTCCTCACTTATCGACATGGTTAGGTTCTAAAGACCAGGTTGTTATGCAAAAATCGGCATTGTACAGAGGATTACCACATCAGACCACAAAATGTAGGATGACTACATTATTACGTAACTGCCAAATCACTGAGAATCATGGCCCAGCCAAGCTGACACACAACATTAACCATCACAGTCAGTGTTACTCTTGCCTCACGCCTCGGCATTCGTTACTGCCAGACATACGCCATTAATGTGCAAAATAGTTGGAGAGCAGATTTTTTACTATTGTCATAAGTGTGAAATGTCGGATAATGAAATAGTAGATAAGTGAGGAGAAGGTGTACATTTCGCAAAGTTGAGATCACAATTCATATATTTTTCAATGACTTGCCTTTTTCACTAGCATGATATCCCAGGATGTAAGTTTCATTTCCTTAGTTATTGTAATTTGGCATATTTTTGAAGGCTTTATGGATATGTACATTGCTTTTTATGTAAATTACATGTTAATATAATTTTATTTTATGAAATTTTGCAACTCTGACCTTTTGTGACCCTGATCTTCGCCATTTGTAACATATAAAATTACATGTTAATATAATTTTCCTATCTATTCATTAGTAAGAGTACTTTAATATAAAAAATATTAAGTAGTAAAAGCTAGCGAGCAGCCATCTAAATGCATCAATTGGTCTCAACCCACCTGGAGCAAAGGAGAATGAGTAACACCAAAGACACAAGGGAAGTATTAGCCCAAGAGACAGAAAGGGCCACATAAACCTGAGACTTCATCAGCCTGAGACCAGAAGAACTAGATGGTGCCCGGCTACCACCAATGACCACCCTGACAGGAAACACAACAGAGGATCCCTGACGGAGCAGGAGAAAAGTGGAGTGTAGAACTCAAATTCTAGTAAAAAGATAAGACTTAATGGTTTGACTGAGACTGGAGGGACCCCAGAAGACATGGCCCCCAGGCTTTCTTTTAGCCCAAAACTAAAACCATCCCGAGGCCAACTCTTCAGACAAAGATTAGACTGGACTATAGGGCATAAAATGATACTCATGAAGAGTGTGCTTCTTAGCTCAAGTAGATACATGAGACTAAATAGGCAGCTCCTGTCCAGAGGCAAGATGAGAAGGCAGAGAGGGTCAGGAGCTGGTTGAATGGACATGGGAAATCCGGGGTGGAAAGGAGGAGTGTGCTGTCACAGTATAGGGAGAGGAATTAGGGTCACATAACAATGTATGTATAAATTTTTGTATGAGAGACTAACCTGAATTGTAAACTTTCAGTTAAAGCACAACAAATTTAAAAAAAGGAAAAAAAATTAAGTAGGATTCTTAAAGAGTTAGAAATTAATGAGTTAGAAAACAAAACTACAGTAGAACTTATACATAATGTAAAGAAAGGTTTATTTTATGGAGGAGTCAAGAAAATGAACAAATCACTGGATAAAGTAATCAAGAAAACAGGGGGAAAGGACAAATACAAATCATTTAAAATGACAAGGGAGAAATAGTCATCAAAACAAAGGAAATTTGCAAGACTTCTTTTTAGTTGTAGTAAAATACATACAACAAACATTTGTCATTTCAACCATTTGTACGTGAACAATTCAGTGACATTCATTATGTTCACCATGTTGGACAACCGTCACCACCATCTGTTTCCAAATTTTTCCATCACCTTTAACAGGAACTCAGTGCCCCTTAAGCAATAACTCCACTTTTCCCCCTTCCATCTGCTCCTGGTAATCACTAATAAAATGTCCCTGGGTGGCACAAGTGGTTTACGATCAGCTGTTAACCTAAAGGTTGATGGTTTGAACCCACCCAGTGGTACCACAGAAGAAAGACCTGGCAATTTGCTTCCATAAAGACTATGGAAACCAAGAAAACCATATGGAACAGTTCTACTCTATAACACATGGGGTCGCCATGTGTCAGAATCAACTCAACTGCATTTGGTCTATATTCATTTGTGTCTATTCTAGATATTTCATATAAGTAGGATTCTACAATATTTGTCCTTTGTGTCTGACTTATTTCACTCAGCATAATGTTTTCAAGGTTCATCCAAGTTGTAGCATGTTATCAGAACTTCATTTCTTTTTATGGTTGAATAATATTCCATTGTATGTATATTCTACATTTTGTTTATCCATTCATCTGTTGATGGTTTCCACCTTTTGGCTACTGTGAATAATGCTGCAATGAACATTGGTACAAGTGTCTGTTTGCACCCCTGCTTTCAAGTCTTTTGGATATATACCTTGGAGTGGAACTGCTGGGTCATATGGCAATTCTCAGAAGCCCTGGTGGTGCAGTGGTTAAGCGCTCAGCTACTAACCAAAAGGTCAGCAGTCAGAACCCACCAGCCACTCCGTGGTAGAAAGATGTGGCAGTCTGCTTCCATTAAGATTATAGCCTTGGAAACTCTATGGGCCAGTTCTACTGTCCTATAGGGTCACTATGAGTCAGAATCAACTTGACAATGGGATGGTATTTCTATGTTTAACTTTTTGAGAAAACAAGACCCTGAAGTGAATAACTTCACAACTCTATGCAAAAACATCTGAAAACATAGATAAAATGGATAAATTTCTAAAAAAATACAACTGAATAAAATTGACCACAGAGACAATTAAAGAAAGTCCAAACAGACTAATTACATGAAGCAATAGAGAAATTGGTTAAAGAGCTCTCCTCTGCAAACATACCAAGCCCAGACGTTTACACAGGAGAGTTCTACCAAATCTTTAAAGGTAAAATAATCCTAATGCTACTTAAGCTACTCTAAGGGCATAGAAAAGATGAAAAAGTTCCAAATTATTATGATGAAGGAAATACATAATTTATTCCAAAGCCTAATAAAGACTGTGCCAAAAATGAAAATTACAGAACAATCTCATATGAAGTATCCTTAAATAAAATATTAGTAAACACAATCTAACGCTGCACACATAAACCATAGATAATGAAATAAAAAAACAGATCATCCCAGGAGACAAAAGGGCCACATAAACCAGAGACCCCATCAGCCTGAGACCAGGAGAACTAGATGGTGCCCAGTTACCACCAATGACCGCCCTGACAGGGAACACAACAGAGAGTCCCTGATGGAGCAGGAGAAAAGTATGGTGCAGAACTCAAAATTCACATAAAAAAAAAACAGACTTAATGGTCTGACTGAGACTACAGGAACCCTCGAAGACATGGCCCTCGGACTCTCTGTTAATCCAAAACTAAAACCATTCCTGAAGCCAACTCTTCAGACAAAGATTAGACTGGACTATAAAACATAAAATAATATTCGTGAAGAGTGTGCTTCTTAGTTCAAGTAGATACAGGAGACTAAATGGGCAGCTCCTGTCCGGCGGCAGGATGAGAAGGCAAAAAGGGACAGGAGCTTGTTGAATGGACACGGGAAACCCAGAGTGGAAAGGGGGAGTGTGCTGTCACATTGTAGGGATTGCAACTAGTGTCACGAAACAATATGAGTATAAATTTTTGTAGGAGAAATTAACTTGAACTGTAAACTTTCACCTAAAGCACGATTAAAAAAAAAAAACAAAACAGATCATGACATTGCGGGGTTTATTCCAAGAACAAAAAAATGTTTCAATATCGAGAAATCCATTAATATAATCTATTGTATTAATAAAGGAGCCCTGGTGGTGCAGTGGTTAAGAGCTCAGCTGCTAACTGAAAGGTCGGCAGTTCGAAACCACCTCCTGCTCCATGGGAGAAAGATGTGGCAGTCTCCTTCCGTAAAGATTACAGCCTTAGAAACCCTATGGGGCAGTTCTACTCTATCTTATAGGGTTGCTGCAAAAACAGCATGGGGGCAGTGTCTGACCTTCTCCAACCCCACAAGGGGGAAGGAGAACCAAGATCAACAGTGCAAGACTGACTCCTGTAAGGCAGAGGCCAGACAAGCTTCCTCTCTCTGCCATCTCTACCAACTCTGACACCAACCGTCCTTCCCACAGCACTCTCTACTTCTCTGCTGGGTTCGATAATTCATTGAAATGGCTGCACAGAACTCACAGACCATACTCACAATTGTGGGGTTTATTAGGGAAGTAACAGTTACAATTCAGGCTCAGGAACACTCAGGATACAGTTCTTCCATCAGGACAGCTCTTTCCAGCCGTGCTCACAGGCACACCTCTCCCTAGCCCAAAGTCTCTGCCCAAAGGCCCTCAGATTTCTCTCTCCGTGGGCTGGGAAGCTCACCACGTCATCTCCTACTGCCAGGTCTCTGCTGCCGGTCTCGCCTCCCGTGGTGTTAGTGTGCTCTTCCTCTCTGCTCTGGAATTGGCTCTCTTTTAAGGCAAAACTGACCAATCCCCTTGGATTACCCTATCACACAGTCCTGCCCAGTCACCCAGGTTATAGTTACAAGACCATGGCTAGAAAGGCCACACAAAAGTATTCAGTAAGTAATCAATCACACTGCAGTCAATATGAGTTGAAATCAACTCAACAGCAATGGGTATTGTATTAATAGAGCCAAGGAGAAAAATTATATAATCACCTCCATAGATATAGAAAAGGAATTTGTCAGCATCAACACCCACTCATGTTTGTTTGTTTTTTAAAATTCAATAAAATAGTAATTGGTGGATACTTTCTTAAAATGACAATATATGTACATACTTCAGCTAAAAAGCCGGAATCCTATTACGTGGGGAAATAGTAGAAGCTTCCTGCTAAAGATAAGAACAAGACAAGATGCCTACTATCTCTTCTAATATTTGACACTGAGTGGGAGGTATTATACAATGCATTGGACAAGAGCAAGCAACAGGAAACAAAGAAAGAGGTGAAATCACTCCATATTTGCTCATGATATGACTGCACAATGGAAAACCCAAACAATGGAAAAATTACGATAAACAAAAAGAGAATTTAGTAAAGTAGCAACTTAAACTAGCACCATCAAAAATCAACAGCCTTCATATATGTGCAAACAAAAAAATACATATCAGAAGATATAATGGATGAGAAGAATGGATGGGGAAGCCAGCGCAGTTTGTCCAAGGCAAGGTCATGGAAGCTCCATAGACACCTCCAAACTCCCTGAGGGGCTGAATTACTGGGCTGAGGGCTATGGGGACCATAGTCTCAGGGAACATCTAGCTCAACCAGCATAACATAGTTTATAAAAGAAATGTTCTACATTCTACTTTGGTGAGTAGCATCTGGGGTCTTGTAAGCGGCCATCTAAGATATTCCACTGTTCTCACCCCATCTGGAGCAAGGGAGAATGAAGAAAACCAAAGACACAAGGGAAAGATTAGTCCAAAGGACTAATGGACCACAACTACCACAGCCTCCA
>NW_004444157.1:546703-594937 GCF_000243295.1 Trichechus manatus latirostris
TTTTTTTTTTTTTTTTTGAGAACTCTACAGTCAAGGATGCAGAACTGGATTCTGTTACCGTAAGTCTTAGCCTAGACATCGGAAGAGCTCATGGTCAAATTCTGACACTGACTCTTCTATAGCTCCTGAGCGCCTTCTTGACCATTGGGCAAAAACTCTTGAGTCCCATGACAAATAGCACTCTTACCCCTAATACTTTTAAATATATTAGTATAAAAATATGTCCTGAAAACTCTACCAATTCCTGTCCTCTCTCACTCTTTAAGATTCTGATCAGGAGGAGACCTTGGGAGAGACTTGAACTGGGTCAGCAGCACCACAGCAGTACCAACGGACCCCCTGGTAGACCATGCCAGGGCTCAGAAGGGCCTGGGCCAAGATGGGAGGCTGCAAAGAGAGGCCTTGCTGAAAGCCTAGGGAGGCTGTGGTAATCGCCCTATTACCTTGAGTTAGGGGAGGCTGTGGAAGGAGGAGAGACCAAATCCCCCTTCTTTCACCCCATTCCTTAGGGTAGTTGTATAGTTATGTAGCAAGCGACAGTGGCATTGGCAGTGTCAGACCTATCCATGGGCCACAGGCTCCACCTGTGGTCCCGGGTAACCTTCAGAACCTAACTGGTCAGCAAGACCCTGGGAGAAGAAACTCAGTAGCTAATGGCACGCTCCAGATCTACTGTGAAAACTCTTCCCCTCACCCCCAACTGTATCTCCTTCTTCTGCACGTACCTGTGGCCCACCTTAGCAGCAAGAAAGCTGGTAGGAGTTGAAAGGGAGCCTTCTGTCTCTCAGGTAGTGAGAATAAAATCTACAGGGAAGGCCATGTGGAGCTGAGCTGACCTGGCCACAAAGTCTAGCCCAGCAAGGGCTACCTGCTGGAACGCTTGTTTAGATGAGAGAGGCACCTGGCCCCATGCTCCTTAATATGGCTCTCTGCAGCTAATGAGGCCTTAGGTTAGGTGTTAGGGATCAAGTTGAGTCAAGAATCTGAGGCCAGTGAGTGTGACCAGAGATGACCAGGAATTCTCTGCCAGGAGAACAAGGCATGTTGCCAGGGACTGCTGACAAGTCTGTCCAGTGGTTCTGTCCATTTTCCTTTCAGTTCTCCCAGCTGTGCCTCATGTATACTAACACTATGTTGTTAGGTGCATACACATTTAGGATTACTATGTCTTCTTGGAGAATTGACTTCTTTATTATTATATAATGCCTTCCTGTATATCTCTGATAAAATTCCTTGTTCTGAAGTCTACTTTGTCTGAAATTAAGATAGCTCTTCCAGCTTTCTTTTTTTGTGTGTTCTAAAATTTGCTTAGTCAGAATTTATTTTTCTATAAAAATGGTTTACAGTAGTTAGTTTTTGTGTGTGTAACTTATTGACAGCAATTAAATAATCAGCTATGCAACCCTACCCTTAATAAATGAGATTTTTCCATCACTGTTAACCCCCCTCCCTCCCACCTCTGATAATCACTAATAAACTTTGCTCTCTATACACTTGCCTTTTCTTGTCTTTTTATATAAATGAAGTCATACAATATTTGTCCTTTTGTGATTGGCTTATTTTGCTCAGAGTAATGTCTTCAAGCTCCATCCATACTGTAGCACATATCATGACTTCACTTCTACTGGCTGAGTAGTATTCCATTGTATGTACATATTGCATTTTGTTTATCCATTCATTTGTTGATGGGCAATTAGGTTATTTCTATCTTTTGGCTATTGTGAATAGTGCTGCAATGAACAATGGCGTACACATCTCTTTTTGAGTCTCTACTTTCAAGTCTTTTGGGTATATATCTAGGAATGGAATTGCTGGGTCACAAGGTAGTTCTGGAGCCCTGGTGATACAGTGGTTAGAGGTTAGCTGCTAACCAAAAGGTCAACAGTTCAAGTTCACCAGCTGGAAACCACCAGCCACTCCTTGGAAACCCTAGGGGCAGTTTGTCGGAATCAACCCAACAGCAATGGGTTTGTTTTGGTTTAAGTTGTTGCTGTTAGGTGCTGTAGAGTTGGTTCCAACTCATAGCAACCCTACGTACAACAGAACGAAACACTACCTGGTCCTGCGCCACCCTCACAATCGTTGTTATGCTTGAGCCCACTGTTGGAGCCACTGTGTCAATCCATCTCGTTGAGGGCTTTTCTCTTTTTCGCTCACCTTCTACTTTACTAAGCATGATGTCCTTCTCCAGGGACTGATCCCTTCTCATAACATGTCCAAAGTATGTGAGACGTAGTCTCGTCATCCTTGCTTCTAAGGAGCATTCTGGTTATACTTCTTCCAAGACAGATTTGTTCGTTCTTTTGGCAGTCCATGGTATATTCAATATTCTTCGTCAAAACCACAATTCAAAGGCGTCAATTCTTTGGTCTTCTTTATCCATCGTCCAGCTTTTAATCGTGTATGAGGCGATTTAAAACACCATGGCTTGGGTAAGGCACACCTTAATCTTCAAGGGGACATCTTTGCTTTCAACACTTTAAAGCAGCCTTTTGCAGGAGATTTGCCCAATGCAATGCGTCGTTTGATTTCCTGACTGCTGCTTCCATGGATGTTGCCATGGATTGAATTATGTCCCCCAAAAAATGTGTGTATCAGTTTGGCTGGGCCATGATTCCTGGTATTGTGTGATTTTCCTATATGTTGTAAATTCTGCCTCAATGATGTTAATGAGGGAGGATGGGTGGCAGTTGTGTTAGTAAGGCAGGACTCAAACTACAAGATTGGATTGTGTCCTGAGGCAATCTCTTGAGATATAAAAGAGAGAAGTGAGCAGAGAGACAGGGGGACCTCATACCACCAAGAAAGCAGTGCCAGGAGCAGCGCATGTCATTTGGACCTGGGGTTCCTACGTGGAGAAGCTCCTAGTCTGGGGGAACACCGATGAGAAGAAGGTTGACAGAGAGAGAAAGCTTTCCCCAGGAGCTGATGCCCTGAATTTGGACTTTCAGCCTACTTTACTGTGAAGAAATAAATTCCTGTTTGTTAAAGCCAGCCACTTGTGGTATTTCTGTTACAGCAGCACTAGATGACTAAGACAGAATTTGGTACCAAGAGAGTGGAGTGCTGCTCTAACAGATACCTAAAATGTGGAAGAGGTTTTGAAACTGTGAATGAATAGAGCAGTGGCAGCAGCAAAGCACCACCAGCAGCAAAGAACCTGCAGTGGCAAAGAAGTGACAGTGGCAGAGAACCAGTGGCAGCAGAACCAGACCTGTGGGAGACGGCACTGGAGCTGACTCACGCAGCACGACAGCGGAGTTGCCTGTGCGCAGGAGGCTTTCTGGTGGAGTGGGGTGCCTCCGGACTCTTATTGGTGGAGCTAATGAGCTTTGGAACACTTGCCCCAGCAGGGCAAATGCCGGCGTGAGGCCTGAGGAGCCGAGAGGCTAAGAAACCAGGAAACAAGCTTAAAAGACAAGGGACACAAGGAGCCGAACTGCCTCAGTCTCAAAAGGAATGGCCATGACCTCAGGGGTTTCAAAGGGTGGAGCCAGGGCCTCTGGTGCTTCTAAGGGTGGCGCTGCCACTCAGATGGACTGGGAGAATGGTGTGCCTAAAGCCGAGGGAGCAGAGTTGCTTTCCCAGTGGGCCTGGAAGGTGGAGCTGAAGCCCAGGGCCGAGGAGCCTCCACTCAGAATCTGGAGAGTGTGACCAATACCTAGAGTCTGGAGGGCAGGGCTATTGTGTAAATTGTCTCAGAGAACAGAAGATTATTTTCAAAGCCTTGAGGGCTAATGTAATGTGTTCTGCTGACTTGCTTGGTGCCTGTTACCCCTTCTTTCTCTCCAGTTTCTCCCATTTGTAAATGGAAATGTCTAGCTTGTACCTGTTCTGCCACTGTACATTTGGAAGCAGATAACTTGTATTCTAGATTTCACAGATGAAAAAGAATTTTTGGATTTTGGACTTGGAGTTAAGACTTTTGCTGTGATATGATGGGGTGAATATGTTTTCCATGTTGCAAGGACGTGATTTTTTGGGGGCCACAGGGTGGAATGTCATGGATTGAATTATGTCCCCCCAAAATTTATCAATTTGGCTGGGCCATGATTCCTAGTATTATGTGATTTTCCTATATTTTGTAAACCCTGCCTCTATGATGTTAACGAGGGAGGATGGGTGGCAGTTGTGTTAGTAAGGCAGGACTCAATCTACAAGACTGGATTGTGTCCTGAGGCAATCTCTTGAGATATAAAAGAGAGAAGCGAGCAGAGAGACAGAGGGACCTCATACCACCAAGAAAGCAGTGCCAGGAGCAGAGCGCATCCTTTGGACCTGGGGTCCCTGCATTGAGAAGCTCCTAGTCCGGGGTAACACTGAGGAGAAGGAGGCCGCAGAGAGAGAAAGCCTTCCCCTGGAGCTGATGCCCTGAATTTGGACTTTTAGCCTAGTTTACTGTGAAGAAATAAACTTCTCTTTGTTAAAGCCATCCACTTGTGGTATTTCTGTTATAGCAGCACTAGATGACTAAGACAGGTGTTGATTGTGGATCTAAGTAAAATGAAATCCTTGACAACGTCAATCTGTTCTCCATTTATCATGATGTTGCTCATTGGTCCAGTTGTGAGGATTTTTTTCTTTATGTTGAGGTGTAATCCATACTGAAGGCTGTGGTCTTTGATCTTCAATAGTAAGTGCTTCAAGTCCTTCACTTTCATCAAGCAAGGTTGTGTCATCTGCATAACGCAGGTTATTAATGACTCTTCCTCCAATCCTGCTGCCCCATTCTTCTTCATATAGTCCAGCTTCTCGGATTATTTGTTCAACATACAGATTGAATAGGTATGGTGAAACGATACAATCCTGATGCACACCTTTCCTAACTTTAAACCACACAGTATCCACTTGTTCTGTTTGAACGACTACCTCTTGATCTACGTACAGGTTCCTCATGAGCACAATTAAGCGTTCTGGAATTCTCATTCTTTGTAATGTTATCCATAATTTGTTATGATCCACACATCTGAATGCCTTTGCATAGTCAATAAAATACAGGTAAACATCTTTCTGGTATTCTCTGCTTTCAGCTAAGATCCATCTGACACCAGCAACGATATTCCTGGTTCCACATCTCTTCTGACTCCGGCTTGAATTTCTGGCAGTTCCCTCTCGATATACTGGTGCAGCTGCTTTTCAATGATCTTCAGCAAAATTTTATTTGCGTATGATATTGTTCGATAATTTCCACATTCAGTTGGATCACCTCTCTTGGGAATAGGCATAAATATGGATCTCTTTCAGTTGGTTGGCCAGATAGCTCTCTTCCAAATTTCCTGGCATAGGCGAGTGAGCACTTTCAGTGACTCTGTGTATTCCTTCCATCTTCTTTTGATGCTTCCTGCATCGTTCAGTATTTTCCCTGTAGAATCCTTTAATATTGCAACTCGAGGTTTGAATTTGTTCTTCACTTCTTTCAGCTTGAGAAATGGTAAGCATGTTCTCCCCTTTTGGTTTTCTAACTCCAGGTCTTTGCACATTTCATTATAATAATTTACTTTGTCTTCTCAAGCAGCCCTTTGAAATCTTCTGTTCAGCTCTTTTACTTCATCATTTCTTTCTTTTGCTTTAGCTACTCTATGTTCAAGGGCAAGTTTCAGAGTATTTTCTGACATCCATTTTGTTCTTTTTTTTCTTTCCTGTCTTTTTAATGACCTCTTGCTGTCTTCATTTATGGTGTCCTTGATGTCATTCCACAATTCGTCTGGTCTTCGGTCATTAGTGTTCAACACGTCAAATCTATTCTTGAGATAAATCTATTCTTGAGATGGTCTTTGGCTCTCGTGGATTTGTTCTAATTTTTTTTCAGTTTCAACTTGAACTTGCATATGAGCAATGGATGGTCTGTTCTACAGTTGGTCCCTGGCCTTGTTCTGACTGATGATCTTGAGCTTTTCCATCAACTCTTTCCACATATGTAGTCGATTTGATTCCTGTGTATTCCATCTGGCAAGGTTCACATGTATAGCTGTTGTTTATGTTGGTGAAAAAAGGTATTTGCAATGAAGAAGTTGTTGGTCTTGCAAAATTCTATTATGTGATCTCCAGCATCATTTCTATCACCAAGCCCATACCTTCCAACTACCGATTCTTCTTCTTTGCTTCCAACTTTCACATTCCAATCACCAGGAATTATCAATGTATCCTGATTGCATGTTCAATCAACTTCAACTGCTGAAGTTGGTAAAAATCTTCAATTTCTTCATCTTTGGGCTTAGTGGCTGGTGTGTAAATTTGAATAATAGTCATATTAACTGATCTTTCTTGTGAGCATACAGATATTATTCTATCACTGACAGCACTGTACTTCAAGATAGATCTTAACATGTTTAGTTTATGGTAGTTCCGTTCTTAGTTTTCTAAGGAATCGCCCCACTGTTTCCCACAATGGCTGTACCATTTTGCATTCCCACCAGCAATGGAAAAGGGTCCCAATTTCCTCACCTCCTCACTAACATTTGTTATTTTCTAGAGTTTTTGTTGTTTGTTTGTTTGTTTATTTTAGCCATCCATCCTAGCACGAGTGAAATGCTATCTCATCGTGTTTTTGATTTGCATCTCTCTGATGGCTAATGACGCTGAGCATCTTTTCAAGTGCTTGGTGGCCATTTGAATGTTCTCTTTGGTGAAATGTCTACTCAATTCCTTTGCCCATTTTATGATTGGGTTGTCTTTTTGTTGTTAAGCTGTCGAAGTTTTATATATATTTTGGTTATTAGATTCGTCAGGTATATGGTTTCCGAAGATATTCTCCCAGTCGATAGTTTGTCTTTTCACTTTTTTGGTAAAGACTTTTGATGAACAAAAGTTTTTAATTTTTATGAGGTCTCATTTATTTATTTTGCCTTTTGCTGTTTGTGGAGCCCGGGTGGCACAGTGGTTAAGAACTCAGCTGCTATCCAAAAGGTTGGCAGTTCAAATCTACCAGCCACTCCTTAGAAACCGTATGGGGCAGTTCTACTCTGTCCTGTAGGGTCACTATAAGTCAGAATTGACTCAACAGCAACAGGTTTGGTTTGGTTGCTTGCTGTTTGTGCTTTCATTATTATATAACCATTGTTGAAAGCTAGGTCTGATAGCATTGCCCCTGTTTGTTCTTCTAAGAATTTTATGGTTTCCGCTTCCACATTTAGGTCCTTAATCCATTCTGAATTTGTTTTTGTGTATGGTGTGAGACATGGATCCTGTTTCATTTTTCTGTATGTGGAAATCCAATTTTCCCAGCACCTTTAATCGAAGAAACTCTCCTTTCCCCATCGAATGGACTTAGCATCCTTGTCAAAATCAGTTGACCATAGATTTGTGGGTTTACTTCTGGACACTCAATCCTACTCCATTGGTCTATGTGTCTATTGTTATAGTAGCAGGCTGTTTTGATTACTGTAACTGTATCCATCAAAACCAAACCCATTGCTGTCAAGTCGATTCCAACTCATAGCAACCTTATAGGACAGAGTAGAGCTGCCCCATAGGGTTTCCAAGGAGCGGCTGGTAGATTCGAACTGCCAACCTTTTGGTTAGCAGCCGAGCTCTTAACCACTGCACCACCAGGACTCCCTATAACTGTATAAACCAAAACAAACCCATTGCCATGGAGTCAATTCCAACTCATAGCAGCCCTAAAGGCCAGAGTAGAACTGCCCCATAGGGTTTCCAAGGAGCAGCTGGTGGATTCGAACTGTCAACCTTTAGGTTAGCAGCCAAGCTCTTAACCACTGCACCACCAGGGCTCCTGTGACTGTATAGTGTGTTTTAAAATCAGGAAGTGTGAGTCCTCCTACTTTGTTCTTCTCATTCAACGTTGTTTTGGCTATTCGGGGTCTCTCGCCATTCCATATAAAGTTGAGGACTGGTTTTTCTATTTCTTTAAAGAAGGCTTTAACAACTATTTTAAAGCATAGATGAGAAGGTTGGGGGTCAATGAGATTAAGTAAATGGAAGTGAAACAACTAGAACAGAAATAACAAGAATATTGACACAATGTGAAGAATGTAACCAATGTCACTGATCATTATGTCTAGAAATTGTAAAATAGGAGTAGGTTTTGCTGTGTATATTTTCACCAAAAATAAAATTAAATTTAAAAAAAGTATCATTATCTTTTTTCTGGAGGTAGACAAGTTGATTATCCAATTTGTTTAGCAGAACAAACAGCAAGAATAGTGACATAAACCCTGAAAAAAAAAGGGACGTGAGGAGGGTAGCAGCTAGCCCTACCAGATATTAATAATAAAGTTTGTACAATTTAAAAAGTGAAATATTGGCCTATGAATTAAAAAATACTAATGAAACTTAATAGAAAGTATTGATATAGGCTCAATCACATTTGGAAATTTGGTATATGATTAAGGCAGCATTTCAAATCAGTGGAGATATGATGGACGATTTAATAAGTAGTATTAAGGTAACTCAAGTTCAGCCAGAGATGGCTGAGATGAAAGGCCTGGCAATCTACTTCCAGAAGATCACAGCCAATGAAACCCCACGCAGCACAGCTCTACTCTGAAACACATGGGGTCAACATGAGTTAGATTCAACTCGATGGCAACTCTATTTTTTTGTTTGTTTATATTGTGATAGTGAGATAACTCACGGTTAAAAAATGAAAACAGGATCCATTTCTCCATCTTAATTAAGGATAAATTCCAAATGGTTCAGATTTAAACGCAAAAACTGAAACTATACAAGTATTAGAAGAAACATTGGTAAATTCCTCTATAATCTAGAAGTGAAGAAAACTTTCCTAACTATGACTCAAAATCCAGGAGCATAAGTAAAACCGATTGATAAATTTGACAACATAAAAATAAAAATAACTTTGCATGACAAAACACATGATAGCCAATTAAAAAGACACTGGGAAAAATATTTGCAACTAGTATATCTCACCAAGTATTGATATCCTGCAGTGCAATGGGTTGCTCTTTATACATGGCTTTCTGGCCCTGGGTTTGTAGTTCTACCAAAATGATTTGCCAGGCCACAATCTTGCAAAGGGATTAGACAGTTTACTATGCAAATAAGGTACGTAAAATCCTTGCAGGGATCAGACAGTTTCCTATGCAAATAAGTTGCATAAAACTCTTGCGAGGATTCGTTAATTTATATGCAAATTAGGTGACTGTGGCTTACCTAGGGGATTGGTCAGTTTTGCCATCCTACTAGGCTTAAAAGAGCCAATCCCACAGAGGTTGATGGGGGACATAACCACCATCAAGAAAAAGAGCCAGGAACAGAGCGCAATCTTTGGACCTGGGGTCCCCATGCTGAGAACCTGCTAGACCCAGGAGACAGAGCTGTAACACTGCAGATGGCATGAGATGGTGCAAGACAGCAAGAGTGGCAAGAACCAGGAGACTGATGTGAGATCGCTGTGATGGGATTCCCAGCCCACAGAACAAGGCATATGCAATGGGCTCACCAACCCATGGAGAGCTGAGCACCTTTGAGCAGGAGGCTTGCAGGCACAGTAGGGTGCCTCCAGGCACTTAACAATGGAGCCAAAAGAACCGTTGCACTTACCCGAGTTGGGGCCAGCCTGCAGAGGCCGGCCTGAACATAGCCCAGCAGCAGAGGCCCAAGTGAGGCCTGGCCTGCAGGCACAGCCGAGAAGTGGGGCCTGCCTGCAGGTATGGCCAAGGAGCTGAGAGCTGTCTTGGTTGGAAGCTGTCCTGACTGACAAATTGTATCCTGTCTCCTGAGTTGTTCCTGTTACTTCCAAGTTGATTCTGATCCCAAGTTGTAGCCTGTTACTTCCCTAATAAACCATATAATCATGACTATGGTCTACGAGTTCTGTGTGACCATTGCAATGAATTACCGAACCCAGCAGAGAGACAGAGAGTGCTGTGGGGAGGACGGCTGGTGTTAGACTTGGTAAAAAGGTTGGAGAGTGGAGGTTATGTCTGGCCTTCACCTCACAGGAATCACCTTGGGCTGATGGTGATTCTCATTCCTCCCCCTGAAGTTAGACAGGTTATGACACTACTAGGACGTTACATATTCCTTCTATAAAAAAGCTTAAAATAGAGAAGCATAAAAACCAACAACCCTTCTGTAAAATGGTAGTGCCTGAAGTCCTCAAACTTCAGGAGGAGGAGAGAGAGTCACCAACAGCCCAGAGCTGATGGTGATTCCTATGAGGTAGAGCGATCTATAGTTTCAATGCCATCCTTATCATACTTCCAACAGTCTTCTTTGCAGAAATGGAAAAGCCAATTTCAAATTCATATGTAATTGTAAAAAGCCCTGGATAGCCAAAACAATGTTGAAAAAGAAAAACAAATTAGGAAGATTCACTTTTCCCAATTTCAAAACATCCTACAAAGCTACAGTAATCAAAACAGTGTGGTATTGGTTCAAGGATAGCTGTTACTTTTAACAAGTTGAGAATTTATAGATTTGAGTTGCATGTGTCTTTAAGAAAGCTTAGTAGTCTCATGACTGAATTCTATTCATCAACTGATGCATTTTTAAAACCACTAATCTTCACTATAACCACTGTTTCATGACCTAATTACCTTGAGAAGGTTTCAAACACACTTGAAACAACTTTGTGATATGCAGATGACACAACCTTGCTTGCTGAAAGTGAAGAGGACTTGAAGCACTTACTGATGAAGATCAAACACCACAGCCTTCAGTATGGATTGCACCTCAACATAAAGAAAACAAAAATCCTCACAACTGGACCAATAAGCAGAGCCCTGGTGGCACAGTGGTTAAGAACTTGCCTGCTAACCAAAAGGTCAGCAGTTTGAATCCACCAGTCACTCTCTGGAAATCTTATGGCGCAGTTCTACTCTGTCCTATAGGGTCAATATGAGTCGGAATCAACTCGATGGCAATGGGTTTGTTTGTTTGTTTTTGGTGGACCAATAAGGAACATCATGAAAAACAGAGAAAATACCGAAGTTCTAAAATATTTCCTTTTACTTGGATCTGCAATCAGTGCCCATAGAAGCAGCAGTCAAGAAATCAAATGATGTGTTGCAATGGGCAAATCTGCTACAAAAGAGCTCTTTGAAGTGTTAAAAGCAAAGATGTCACATTAAGGACCAAGGTGCACCTGACCCAAGCCATGGTGTTTTCAATCGCCTCACATGCATGTGAAAGCCGGACAATAAATAAGGAAGACCAAAGAAGAACTGATGCCTTTGAATTACGGTGTTGGAGAATATCGAATATACCATGGACTGCCAGAAGAACGAACAAATTTGTCTTGGAAGTAGTACAGCCAGAATGCTCCTTAGAGGCAAAGATGGTGAAACTTCGTTTCGTGTACTTTGGACATGTTATCAGGAGGAACCAGTCCCTGGAGAACATCATGCTTAGTAAAGTGGAGGGTCAGCAAAAAAGAGGAAGACCCTGGACAAGATGGATTGACACACTGGCTGCAACAATGTGCTCAAACATAGCAACAATTGTGAGGATGGCGCAGGACTGGGCAGTGTTTCGTTCTGTTGTACATGGAGTCACTATGAGTCAGAACCAACTTGACGGTACCTAACAACAACAACATACTAATCAAAACAGTGTCGTTTTGGTTCAAGGATAGCTGTTGTTTTTAACAAGTTGAGAATTTACAGATTTGAGTTGCATGTGTCTTTAAGAAAGTTTAATAGTCCATGACTGAATCCTATTCATCAACTGATCCATTTTTAAAACCACTAATCTTCACTATAACCACTGCTTGATGACCCAATTACCTTGAGAAGGTTTCAAACACACTTGAAACAACTTATCTCAGAAAACAGCACCACCATCAATCCACATGTCCGAACAAAAAGCCAATGATTCATCCTTGATTCTGCCTTATCCTCACATACCCGACATCCCCAGCCACTGTATGTCCTGCCTGCTCTACCTCCAAAAAGTGCCCTGGCTAGGGCCACCTCCATCTCCATACTGCTGCAGCACTGGTCTAATCCACCAGAGTTCCTTCTCTGGACTTCTGCAATAGCCTCGTAATGGTCAGTCCCCACACTCTATCTTGTCCCTCTCCACTCCATTCTCCACACAGCAACCAGAGTAACCTTCTGAGAACACGGATCAGATCATGTCACTCCCATACTCGAAGCCTTTCACACCCACAATAAAACCCAGACTCCTTACACAGCCCAAACGTCCTGGCTCCTGTCTGCCCTTTCTACCTCATCTTCTACCAGTCTACAGACGGTTTGCCAGGCTCCAGCCACAGGCGCTTTCTGTCTGCTCCTGGACAACTGGGGCTCTCACATCTCAGGGCCACTGACAAGAAGGCCTTCCCATGCCTGGCTTCTTCTTGTCACTCAGGACTCAGCTCAAGTGTTCCTTCATGAGAGGTCTTCACTGACAACCTCATCGATAATAATCCCCACCCTTGTCATATTCTACTGTTTCTATCTTCATTTTCTTCAGAGCACTCATCCTCAAATGTAAGTACCCTGCTTAAGGACTTTTCTAACTGCTTATGACCACTTTTCCACCTGCTTATAACCACTTTTCCCAGACTAAAAAGGAACCTTCAGGGACCCTTCCCAATTTGTTCACCGTGCTGTGTCCCAGTGCCTATGTCAGTGCCTCACTCACTTGTGAAGCACTGAGTAAGCATTACTTAAATGAAGGAATGGTTACCTATCTGACACACAGGGGGCAGACAAAGATATTTAAAGCTGAGTGGCAAGAGCAACTGACAACGATACTAGACATCAGTGGATTCAAAATTTTAAGAAGACCTTGCAGCTAATCTACAGTAGTGCTTTTCAAACTTGGAAGAGTACCAGAACCAATCACAGAAATTATTCAACATGTAGACACCTCCCACTCACCTTCCTGCTTTTGATTCAGCATACCTAGGGTGTGCCCAGAGAGCTGAAATTTTAACAAGCACCCCTGACCATTGTGATGAAGTAATCCATGGACCACATTTGGAAAATCCTGACCTAAACAGCCGACTTCTGTGCACCATTAATTCAGTGCCTACCATGAAGAATTCTATGATATCTGGAGTGTCTCTGTTAATGTAATTACTCAAAAGTACACTGGTCCTTCATTCCCACCTAAGACCACAGATGGCTTTCCCACATGGAATCATGCTTAAACTCCACAATATTCCTGGGTAGTTGGGAGGATAGGGTATTGCCATCACATTGTATAGAAGAGGCTGGTGGAAGGGTAGTGATTTACCTAAAGTGTCCCAGTTACTCTTGCTGGGGTAACTGTCAAGCAGATTCAACATTATACTTGGTTCTTTTCTGTCAGCTCCTGTTTCTGAGCTCAGAATCCAACCCCTTAGCTGATGTTACACTAGGAGGGAGAGGAAGAGGATAAGAAAGCCCATGAAATAGAAAAGTAAGAGGAGGGAAAGCACATTAAATGGAAGGCAAAGGGGTGATGACTGTCTTGGCCTGTCCTCACTCAGTGAACTGGAAGCTGTGCAGGAGGCTTTTCCTCTTCCCCAGCTCCATCAGACAACCCCCTCCAGCACACAGCAGTGACACTGAAGCTCACACACAATGAAATGTGGGTTTATCCCTGCTTGCTGGTACATTTCCAACTATGCTCTCTGCTAGCTCTGCTATTATGCTAACGTCAGAAGCATGGCTTCACAGAACGAAGGAGGCAAAGGTGGAATGGGGAACCAACATTTGCTGAGGCCCACCGATGCCACACGCTGTGGGGTTTTATTTTCAGGCTTCCTTTCTTCAAATCCTCAAAGCAATGCTCTGGCGAAGGCATCATTACTTCTCTTACAAATGGGGAAAGAGGCTCAGGGAGCAAAGTATGTCCTCAAAGAACTCTAGGGAGATGTCAAATGGACACAGAGGCCAACTTGAAAGGGGCTCCACTGGCCACTTCGGGGACAAAATGAGCATCCAAATAATGATAGTAATAGATGGTAAACCTTTGAGCAAAATAGGAACCTGTAAGTCTTACTGATACAAATAAGTACATAGATAGACGAGAAGGGAAAGCTCTACCTTACAGTCGAATGCTGGTTAATAAATTTAGAAGGGATTAGAAAAGCATCACCTGACAACTATCATAGTAATAAGTGGTTCAGGCAAGAATCATAAACGGTGGCTCAGTCCGCACCGAATCCCACAGCAGTCACCGAGCCCCCATGGTACCCACGCTGGCCACGTAAACCCAGGAAAAACAAGCCTGACTTGGTTTCTAATATGGGCTGGAAACTCAATGCGACCGACATGATGCACATTAACTACCTCAAGTATTCCTCATAGTAAACACTCCCGGTAGCTGCAGCGACATACATACATACACACACACACCCTCTCTCACCAGCAGCAGAGATGCACATACATGCACACATGCTCTCCTCCCCCTCTGTCTCTCTCCACCCAAGACCCTCTCTCATTGCCCGTGCCTGTGGATGCAAAGCACCTCCAGGACACCCCTGGAGCAGAACACCACGCTCACTCGGGCCTGGCGGGACCACGACGGCCTCTCTCCCTGACGAGACAGCGGGGCACCGAGTCCCAAAGCGGGAAACAGGCGACTTGGCTCTGGGACCCCCTGTCTCCTCACACCCAGGGCGGGAGGACCCACCCCTCCTCCCCTGAGTCCCAAACACCTGACGGCAGTAACCTACTCCTCCTACCCGTACCAGGTCTTGTCCGTCTCTATTGAAAAGTCGTCACGGTCGCCATCTTGACGTCGATTTCTATGGCAACCGCGAAGCGCTGGCTGCTCTGGACGCCGGAAACGCCTCCCCTCAGCCTTCCCCCCACTTTCATCTTTCGCTGAAAGCAGAACACCTGTGCCCTTCAGACCCCCGCCTGACAGAGCGTTCTGATTAGAGCAACTAGACTAGGACCCAGGCGATTGGCGGAAGTCTGCCCAGTGTGGTGGAAGAAAGCATGATCCTGTTGTCAAGAATTTTGTTTGCTTCTTAAAGAGACAGCAGAGGAATATTATCCGTTCGCAGTGAGGTGTCCCGGGGTTCCTGGAGACAAGCTAGCCCTCTGAAGGTGAGCATATAAAAATCACACACCATGCAAAGCAGTGACCCATCTGTGGCAGAAACCTAAGAGACCGACTACAATCAGGTGATTGAATGATGCAGACCAAAAGCCAAAAACCAAACCCACTGCCTTCGAGTCGATTCGGACTCATAGCGACCCTGCAGTGATCTAGGAACACATCCAAATGCCATGTAATAAATGTCAGAGTTATTTCAGGGAGGCAGGCCTAGAATATTAGAGTCATTTAGTAGGCAGAAACCTAGTCAATGGAACCATACAAAGGTTTGTCTAATTGTTCAGCTAATGGTCCCACTTTATGCCTTAGAAAATGCCCTGACATAATATTGGGGTGTGAGAAGGAAGCCTGGTGAGTAAGCGTGTGTGTGTGTGTGTGTGTGTGTGTGTGTGTGTGTGTGCTGCATCCCATTTAAATGGGAAATGGGGGACCGCGAGTACGCCATACACTGTTGGGGGAGTACAAATTGGCACGCCCTGTTTGCAGAGCCATTTGGCAACATCTATTAGAGAAGAAAGTCAGGTGTTGCAGTCTTAGGTATGGAGTCTCGTGCATGTGTGCACTAGGACACATGTGCGAGGATGGTCATGACGGCATGGCTAGTAAGAGCACGAAAGCCCCAAAGTCACCTGATCACATAAATCTCAGAAACACTATTTTCACAGGGGAAAAGTTGCAAAAGGATGCTTACTTTATGATATCACTTATACGTTATAGCTAAAAATGTTCAAGCAATTTTGTATTTTGCATCATTCTCTCATGACCACTCTGTGAGGAAGCATCATTATTTCCATTTACAAATGAGAAACAGGCTCACTGATGGTTAATCAATTTTCCAGAGTCATCTAGCAAGGAGCAGGAATAAGATTCTACCTCATATCCTCCCCAAATGATACCCTGCAGCCTCTTTTATACATGATGACCTTATAGGGCTTAAAAAAAAAACAAACTATAGTTTTACACATTTCTAGTTTAGTGCCCATGTGGGTACTCACTCAACAAATTCTTTTTTGATGAAGCTGGCAGTACAGATAAAATCTCACTGCAAGGTCCTGTAGGTGATAATTGGTCTAGAATCAGGGTTCAAGGGCGTGTGAGTCCAGCCTTCTGCCTAGCTGCACTCTCTCTTCATTTGGGGACTCAGTGAGAAACTGCTTTTCAATGTTAAACTAGAAGATAAAATAAAGGAACAGAAAATTATGATGATTTATAGGAAATGGTTTGATGATCTTCTTCCCTTAACACTAATCCCTTAGGAAAGTTATCCTGAAACATAGAAATGGCCCCACAGCTTCTATGTGTGTACTTTCTACTTCTTGCTGCTGTATTTCCAGATGGTCTCAATGGCAGTTATGCAGCTTGACTTAGGTCAAATCACCTCTCCTCTGGAAGGGAGGAGAAAAGTGGGCCAGGACTAACATTTGTTGAAGTCCTACTATATGCCATATACTCTATATGGGATTTCTCATTTACCTCTCACAACAATTCTGTAAGGAAGACATTGTGAGTCCCTTTTACAGATGACCAGGGGCAGGCTAAGAGAGGCTAAGAAACTATTCCAGTATCACATATCAGGTGTTCTTGTTAGGTGCTGTTGATTCAATTCCGACTCATAGTGACCCCATGTGACAGGGTAGAACTGCCCCATAGGGTTTTCAAGGTTATGATGTATAGTGGAGCAGATTGTCACGTCTTTTTCCCATGGAGCCACTGGGTGGTTTGAACTGCCAACCATTCTGATAGCAGTCAAGCACTTAACCATTTCACCATTTCACCACCAGGGCTCCTACACATAAGTAAGGGGCAAGAATGGGGTTCCTATGCTTGCCCTCATTGCAATATACCATGCATTCTCAATGAAGGGGAAATTGTGCCTAAAGAACCAAAAATTAGTTCTTGGGGGTGGGTAGATCTTAGACATTACAATGGTTTGTAGCCCTCCAAAAGACCACAGTAAATCAACTGATATACACTAAATCTGTGGTATTAAAACGTCATGTTCTAATAGCCCACACAAACCATGGTCCCTTCTAACCTGAGAGCAGAGGAACTAGATGGTACCCGGCTATCGCTACCAACCGTTCTGATCAGGGACACAATAGAAGGTCCTGGATAGAATGGGAGAAAAATGTAGAATGAAATTCAAATGGCTAAAAAAGGCCAGACCTACTGGACCAATAGAGACTAGAGGAACCCCCTAGACTACTGCCGTAAGATGCCCTTTGAACTTGGGACTGAAGCTGTTTCTGGAGGTTACTTTTCAACCAAATAATACATTGGCTTATAAAATAAACAATGTCACCCATGAGTAATATTCTCCCTTAAACAATCAACTATATGAAACCAAATGGTCAACAGTTACCGAAAAGCAAAGATGAGAAGGCAAGAAGGGGAAGGGAAGCTAGATCAATGGAAACAGAACAAACAGAATGAAAATATGAGAATGCTGACACGTTGTGAAATTGTAACCAATGTCATGGAATAATTTTTATAAAAATTGTTAAATTGGAACCTAATTTGCTATGTAAACTTTCACCACCTAAAATACAATAAAATATTTTTTTTAAAGCCACATTCTTAGCAGGAAGGGGATAATTGGGTGGGGGAAGTCCAAAAGTCTCCTTAAGTAAGCGATAATGAAAGATGGTTGACAAACACTGCATATACCCAGTGACCTATTATGTAGATGATGGGCACCTGGACTTAGGGACTGGTCATTTTATCTCCCCTATGGGTACTCACTCAACAATCCCTCTTGGTGATGATGATGACGGTAGAAATGAAAATTTACTTGTTGGGCCAAGAGACGTGATTATGAGGACTAAATGAATTAACAGGTTTTTAAGGTGGTAGAAAGGGGCTCAGTCAGAATAACAGGTGAGAAAGATGATCTGGGGGTTAGGATATTAATGTTTACAAAAGCCAGAGGTATTCTAACTTGTATCTTCTTTAATCTTCACATCTTTCACATTACCTATTATTAAATCTATAGTTCAGATCAGGGTATAGAAAGTTAGGCAAGGTTAAGTGTATCAGGGAAACCAGTTTGTGAATGTCTGCTCAGCAGTGAAACCTAGAATTACTCTAAAGCTTTTCTCATCGTGTCCTGGACCTGCCAGGGCTCTGAATGCCCTGATCTCTCTGGGCACTGGCATTCGATGCTACCCAGGGTATTCCCTAATTTTGAGCTGTATTATCTTTAAATTATAATAGTGTTGAAATTTTTAAAATATCATGAATGCCAAATTTCTTATTTCCATTGGCTCTTGCCCCCCTTTGGGACTCTTGGGGCTATAAGGAGGAAGTGAATATCAGGATAGCACTAAACGGGTTTCCAAAATCATGAGAAATGTTGGAAAACCATAGCAAAATATAATATTGTCTGATGGAGATTTCAATGATTGTAGATAAAATATATAAGACAACTATAGCATAAAGGGAGGAGTTACATAAGGGGGCCTATAAGGTAGTGAGATTTCTACGTTATCAATTGAAGTGGTAATATATTGATTCCAAATAGACTGTGAAAAGATAATCAGGTAGTTTGTAATCCATAGAGCAACGAATAAAAATGTTATACAAAGATATATATTCAAAATCACAACCAAAAACAACCAAACCCATTACCATCAAGTCGATTCTAACTCATAGCAACCCTATAGGACCGAGTAGAACTACCCCGTTGGGTTTCCAAGGCTGTAAATCTTTACGGAAGCAGATTGCCACATCTTTCTCTCATGGAACGGCTGGTAGGTTCAAACCACTTACCTTTCTGTCAGCAGCTGTGCACTTTAACTACTGTACCACCAGGGCTCCTTTTAAAATCACAACAAAAAAATTAAAATAGGGTATTAACAATGTTCAAATAAACCAAAAGAAGGCAAAAAAGGTGAAATAGGAGATTGAAAAACAGAGGGGCCAAACAGATAATGAATAATAAAATGGTAGACCCAAATCCAAATGTCAATAATTGCATTAAATGTAAATGATATAAACATACAGACTAAATGACTGAATGGATTAAAAATACAACAAACAACAAAAATATATGCTGTCTAAAGAAACTCACTTCAAATATAATGCTAGAGATACCTTAAAAGTAAAAGGAGGGAAGAAGATACACCATGCAAACACCAATCAAGAGGAAGCTGAGGTGGCAATATTACCAGACAAAGTATGTTTCAGAGCAAACAAAATTACCAAGGATAAAGAAGGACTGTCAATTCACCAAGAAGCTATAACAATCATGCATGTTGTATATACCTAACAACACACCTCAAAGTACATGAAGCAAAAACTGACAGAACTGAAAGGGAATAGACAAATCCACAATTATACTTGGAGTCTTCAACACTTTGCTCTCAGTAATAAAATTAATAGACAAAAAATCAGCAAGGAAGTAGCAGAACTGAACATCATCATGAACAAACTGGATCTAACCGACAACTTTAAAAAACACTCCACCCAACAATAACAGAACACACACTCTTTTCAAATGCACATGGAAGATTGAGCAAGATACAATACATCTTGGGTCATAAAGCAATCCTTAACAAATTCAAAGAATTGAAATCAGTGTCTCTCTGACAATAACGGTATAAAACCAGAAATCAAGAACAGAAACATAACAGGACAACCTCTAAGAACTTGGAAATTAAACAACAAACATGTAATTAATTCATAGATCAAAGAGAAAGTCTCAAGGGAAATCAAAAGTACATAGACCTGAATTAAAATAAAAATACAAAATGAAAACCTACAGCTGTCAAACTTTGTGGGTCAGCAAACAAATGGATGGTTGTCAAGGCTGGGCTGAGGAGAAGAGGTTGACTGCGAAAGGGCACAGGGAATGATCTGGTGTGATGGAACACTTTGGAATATCTTGATGGTAGTGGTTCCACCACTGTGTGCATTTGTCAATACTCACCAAACTGTAAGCTAAAAAGAATGAACTTAACTTTATCTAAATTATACTTTAATTAAAATAATTTAAAAAGCACGCATCTTGTCACAAACAGAATTTCTAGCTGTTTCAGCTTGTCTCAAATCCAGACAAGGGAAGTGGGGTTGTGGGTCTCAGTGACCTTTGTCCTCCCTTCGCAGGGTCGATAGCATGACCTGGACCTCATGAAGTATCAGCTGCCCCCCAGTCATCTTCACCTAGTTCAGCTACTCACTGGGATGGGGGAATCAGGAGAGTCCCAGACCCTGAATCATGGGCCCCCCTTCTCCCCACCAAGTCCTGCCATGTGTCCCCATCATCGCCTCACCACCCTTACCTCAGGTTTCCATGGGAACAAGGACATGCTCCTGTCACTTCAGCAGCAGAGGCTCTATCCACAAGGCTGCTCCTCATGGCTCCTCTGTTCTGTTCCCAAGGAAGGGCAGAATTTTGACCCTCAGAGGCCAACAACTTCCCGGCTGGCAAAAGCAAGTGGGACCACACCTGTTAACCAGCTCTCCAGTGCTTTCCCAGAGCTGGGCAGGTAAAATGTAACTCCTGACCATGTCCTACAGGGCCCTGTGTCCTCTGGCCCCTGCCTTCCTCACTCCCCTCATCTGGGGAACCTTCTCTTCTTGCACTCACTCTGCTACACTGCCCTCCCTCCATCCCAAATGAGCCAAACTACTTCCCACCCCAGGGCCTTTGCACATGCTGCTACCCCTTGGGACTGGGAGGCTCTCCCAGCCTAGCTCTCTCCTGTTCACATTTGAGGTTGCCATTTAAATGTAATTTTTCAGAGGGGTTTTCCGTGCTTCCACCAACACCATTGCCAACCAAATTAGATCTCCAATGCTATTCTCTCTCACAGGACGCCATGAAGTCCACTTGAGCAAGCTGCTTGACAAAAAGGGGGAATTCAAGTCAAGACGACAGCATCGTGCCTCGGACATGGTGGGTACTCACTCCCGGTACCAAGTCCCCGTTGGCCTGGTTCATTTTTCTAAATGAAATGGACTATTCTACTATTTGTGCGATGTTATCATATCTGGCAATTTAGATTCACGTTTATATGATCTCATTGCTTGGTCTACGTTCTTTCAAAGGAGCTTAAGAGCCCCATTGTCAAGATCCCTCACCCGGACCCGCCCAACCCATAAAAAAGGCCGCTGTGGTTTTTATTAAAATTCTTTGTTCGACCAACTTCTCAACAAGAGGAAAAGGACAAAAGGGCCCAGACAGGCAGAGGGGTACGGGTTCAAGTAGAGTGGTGGGCAGCTGACAGGCTGGTGGGCGGGGCGGGGTGCCCCCCCCCGCCCCGAGCCGCGGGTGACGCGCGGCGATCACATGACCTGCAGACGCTGACGTGGGCAGCAGCTCCCGAGCCCGCTGGTCCTCCCCGCGGTCCGTACCCGGTGGCGTCTGCTCTGGTCCCTGAGCTCCTTATTGTTGCTCCACGTTCCTTCAGGTCAGTGTGAGGGCCCTCCTTGCTGTCTGCGGAACATTGGAATGAGGGAGGAGGAAACGGGTTGGGGATGGGGTTCAGGTCAAGGGAAGCTGGCCCGAGTGTAGATAGAGGTGGCGGTGGGAAACTGTCTAAAGGGGGCTGAGGGACAGCAAACAGCCATTGGGTGCAGGGTGCACACCTCAGGTATCTGGGGCTGCTTTCACAGCACCCCCTCCTGTCTGCCCTACGTCCATTTTGAAAACGGAAACGGTGGGATGGGGGGGGACGTCCCAGCGGTGCGACAGTGAAAATAATCCACCTTTACCATTCAGGGCGTAGAGAAAAACGTTGACCTCAAGGGTAGGGAGGCGAGTTGCCTCCTGCGGAGGAGAACTCAGAGACCAAAATTAGTTTGAAAAACATCATGGTCTGGCACCCGAGGCCTGAAAAGAAATGGCGGCTGGGGAGCGGAGGATGTGGAGAAGGGAATCATTGGGAGGAGGCCAGGATTCAGGAAAGGACCCATGTCACTATGCGTCCACCGAGCGCCCTGCCCGTCTCTTGTTTGTCTGCAGGTCTGCGCATCTGTTGTTCCCGGCGCTCTGCGAGGCCAGAAAAGGAGGAGGAGCCTATCCAGAAGCCCTGCAGGTCTATGAGAGGGGGACACTGGACCTGGACCCGGGGCTGGGGGGCGTGTGGAGGGCAAGGCTGGGCAGAATTTAGGGACACCACCCTCCAACTGTTACACACACACCCTTCCACACTGGAAGTAGAGATGGTGACACGGCCTGCCGGGGAAAGGGTTGGCTCGTGTGTGGGAGAATGGGGGGGAGGGTAAGGTGTGGGCAGACTGCACACTTGGAGGCCCGGCCAGGTTAAGGGAACCCTGATGAAGGGGCAAGATACAAGTACTATCAGAACATGTGTTCCACTCCTAAGTCCTCAGTCTCCTTTGTCTCCTCCCATCTCCCCTGTCTCCCCCCACCCCCAGGGCAGGAAAAGAAGAATCTCAACATGGAAAAACTCTGCAGTGAAAATGAAGGAAAGCCTGAAAACCAAGGAAAGATGGAAAACCAAGAACAGCCGCAGGTTAAGGGAAAGCCAGAAGTAGCTGGTACTCTGGAAGACAAGGAAAAGTTAGGAAATGAGGGAAAGACAGAAAAGAAGGCAAAGACAGAAGATGAGGAAATGCTAAAAGATAAGGGAAAGCCAGAAGGTGAGGCAAAGCCAAGAGGAAAGCCAGCCAGTGAAACAAGGGCTGCAGGAAAGCGCCCAGCTCAGGATGATGTACCCAGAAAAGCAAAAAGAAAAACCAACAAAGGGCTGGCTGAGTACCTCAAGGAGTATAAGGAGGCCATACATGATATGCATTTGAGCAATGAGGAGATGATAAGAGAATTTGATGAGATGGCTAGGGTGGAGGATGAAGTGAAAAAATCCAAACAGAAATTGGGAGGGTTTATGTGGATGCAAAGAAGTTTACAGAATCCCTTCCACCCTAGGGGCCCAAGGGAACTTAGGGGTGGCTGCAGGGCCCAGCAAAGAGGCTTTGAAGACATTCCTTATGTGTAGTGCCTTTGAGCTTCATTCGTGTTTTGACTGATTAGAACATGATCAACCTGCTTTCTTTTTCCTTGCATTTCCCTGGCAGGTATTTGCCAGGGTCTGTGCTTTAACCTTATGCTGATACTTGTCTTTAGGCATCCCTCTAGTTACCAGTAGCCTTTTGACCCAACTACAGCGCTCTGTGTTTCAGTAGGGAATTTTCACCCATTGCATGGAAAAAAATGTTTTTGGTGCATTGTAAAATTAAAAAAAAAAAAAAAAAAAACGGTTTGCAGAACCATATATACAGCATCAGTCCATTTTTTTAAGCTACAAAGATATTTACCTAGTAATCTATGCACAGAAGAACTGAAAGCTGTGTTTACTAAAAGATTAACAGTCGTCATCTGTGGGTGATTTTTTTTGTTGTTCTTTTTTTTTTTGCTCATCTGTCCATTTTTTTCTTAAAAACACATTACTTTTGTTATAAAGAAATAATAAAAGATTAAAAATAGGAAACCAATACATAGTAAGCAATCAAAGCAAAGTAAGCAATCAAAACATCTTTTCAGGGGACACACTTAGAATTCTTGTCAGAACTTCAAATGGTAGTAAAACTCACATTACTTCTGGGACTTGTAGCTGGAGGAATCCACCTGGCAGTTATTACAGATCTGTTGCTGTAAGGATCAGTCTTGTCATCTGTGAAATGAAGATAATGCTTGCCTCCCAGGGCTGCCAAGTGGATCACGTGAGGTACTGTGTATGTGAGCTGTGCTGGGCTGGCTCCTACCCCCTCCCTTGCACTAGCAGAACCAGGACTCCATCAGACATTTGGGGGAGAGCTGAGGGAGGTCTCACCTGTGTCTAGGAATAAGTCCAGGTAGCTGAGCGGTTGGGTGCCACCCTACCCTGCGTACTGCCATGTCTGCTGGGCACTGTGCACCTTCTCATGGATCCTGTTGTGTGCTGTCAAGTTGATTGTGACTCATGGCGACCTTGCACCCTCCGTAGCAATCCTGCATCCTTCTAAAGCCTTCTAGCAATCCTGCATCCTCTTAAAGTCTTCAATACTGCTGATGGGCTAGAGATTATGATGGACTGAAGCACCACCTTGTCCCAACAAAAGGGTGGAGAATTCCTCTACCTACAGTAAAGCTAAACTAACCCAGGTGGGTAGTACCCAATTGTCACTTGGGCCTTGATATTTTACAAAGTTCTTATAAAACATTCCTTTCCATGTTTTTTGTTCATCTGTGCGTGTATTTTGCACACAGCGATCTCTCCAGCAGATTCAGATACTAGAGATTGAGCCAGGAGAAAAATCTGAGTGATCAGATTCTGTGCTATTCCCACCTGTTAATTTCTTGTCCACTGACACTTTGGGGTTGTTTCCCAGGAAATTCTTGTTAGGCCCTGCCTTAACATTTCAGCAGACCCGTTTTTTCCCCCGGGCTTTTTATTTGCCTTTTTTTGCTTACAGTGTGTGGTTTTTTAATAAACTTGTATTTTAAAACAGTTTTAGATTTACAGAATTACTGCAAGGATGGTACAGAGATTGCTGTATATGCCATACCCAGTTATCCCCTGTTACTGGCATCTTAAATTAGTATGGTACATTTGTCACAATGAACCAATGTAGATATATCGTTATTAACTAAAGTCTATATTCCTCAGTTTTTCCTAGTGTTCTTTTTCTGTTCCAGGATCCCATCCAGGTTACCACAGTATTAGTCATCGTGTTTCCCTTGGCTTCTCTTGGCTGTGACAGTTTCTCAGACTTTCCTTGTTTTTGATGACCTTGACACTTTTGAGAAGTATTGGTCAGGTATTTTGTAGACTGTCCCTCAATTTGGGTTGGTTGGTTTTTTTGTGGTTAGACAGAAGTTTTGTATTTTGGGGAAGAAGACCACAGAGGTGAAGTGCCATTTTCATCATGTCGTCAAGGGTACATACTATCAATATGACTTGTAAGTGTTAATGTTAACCTTGGTCACCTGGCTGAGGTAGTGTTTGTCAGGTTTCTCCATTGTAAAGTTATTCTTTTATTTCTCCTTTTCATATTGTACTGTACTTTTCATATTGGTTTATAATCCAATAAATACTACTTTACATATTTTGCTGCTCAAATAGTTCCAGCTTTGGCCATTGGAAGTTCTTTCAGTTGGCTCCTGTATCCCTTTGACATACCCTGTCATTGTGGTTTTTTTTTTTTTTTTTTTAAGCACTTTCTTTCTGGCACTATAAGCTGTTCTAGCCTCATCTTGTATATTTCCTACC
The DNA here is from genome assembly GCF_000243295.1 of Trichechus manatus latirostris. Lineage (NCBI taxonomy): Eukaryota > Metazoa > Chordata > Mammalia > Sirenia > Trichechidae > Trichechus > Trichechus manatus. The sequence goes on from NW_004444157.1 coordinate 571,900, forward strand.
CCAGTCCTAGAACTAGCCATTTCTCCAAGGAGCTCTGGTACTGTTTATTGGAGAATGATATTAAAAACCAAGATTTGGGTGCAAGGTGTGCTCGTTGCTACTGGGGTGTCTTTGCTTACAGGCCATCTCAGCTAACAGAGCAAGGAGATGTGTGTGTGTGTGTATACATATCTATAAATATTTCTATATGTAATCATCTATATATAAAGCTAAACATGAGTTCATATTGTCTCCAACTGTAATGTATTACCACATGGATCATTCTAGCCTCCTCCCCTTTCTTATCTGTAACCTTCCGCTCCAACAGTAAGAAACCTGTCTCCCACCATCTGCCATCCATTTATGTACTTAATTGTTCAATTACAGTATACAGGTATAGTGGTTAACCTATATTCACTTGGGATACAACTTTTATCAACTAGAGTATGTTGCTTATATACAATTCCTTTTGCCTTTAGTCTTACAGACTCCACTTAATACAGAGTGCTTATTTAACATCAGTACCTTAGCCATCCCCATGTCCTTCAGTGAGGTTTTTTTTTTGTACGTTTGTAATACATTTAGATTCTTTTGACACATTCTGCATTTTTTGGAGTGCTATTGTAAATGGTGTTATTTATTTTTAATTTCAAATTCCAGTTGTTCATTGCTGGTGTATGTAGGAAAGCAATTGACTTTTGTATATTAACCTTATATTTTGCAATCTTATTTATACTTGCATATTAGTTCCAGGAGTTTGTCCATTCTTTAGGATTTTCTCCATGGACAATCATATTATCTGTGAATAGAGACAGTTTCATTTATTCCTTTCCAATCCACACGTTTTACTTCCTTTTCTTATTACACTAGCTAGAGCTTGCAGTACGATGTTGAATAGGAGCAATGAGAGACATCCTTGCCTTGTTCCTGATTTTAGGATGAAAGCATCTAGTTTCTTACCATTAAGTATGATTTTAACTGTACGTTTTTTGTATAGGTTCTTTATCAAATTAAGGAAGTACCCCCCCCCCCGTAATCCTAGTATGCTGAGAGCTTTTATCATGAATAGGTGTTGGATTTTGTCAAATTCTTTTTCTATATCAATTGATATGATCATATGATTTTTCTTCTTAATCTGTTGATGTGGTGTATTACATGGATTGATTTCTGAACATTGAACCAGCCTTTCATACCTGGAATAAATTCCACTTTGTTGTCGTGTATAATTATTTTTATACATTGTTGGATATAATTTGCTAATATTTTGTTAAGGATTTTTATGTCTATATTCGCAGGTGATACCGGTCTATGATTTTCCTTTCTTGTAATGTCTTTATCTGGTTTTGGAATTAGGATAATGCTGGCCTCATAGAATGAATCAGGGAAGTGTTCCCTCAGCTTCTGTTTTATGGAAGAGATATGGAGAACTGGTATAATTTCTCCCTTAAATGTTTGGTAGAATTCGCTGGTGAAACCTTCTGGTCCTGGTGATTTATAATTATTATTAATTATTGATTCAGTTTCTTTAATAGATATAAGGCTGTTTAAGTTATTTCTCCTATGTGTTTTGTAGTTTGTGTCTATATTTAATAAAGGAATTGGTTCATTTCTTCTGAATTATCAAATTTATAAGCATAGAGCTGTTCATTAAAAAAAAAACCAGTTGCCATCAAGTCAATTCCAACTCATGATGAGCGCATGTGTTGCAGAGTAGAACTGTACTCCATAGGGTTTTCAAGGCTGTGACCTTTTGGAAGCAGATCGCCAGGCCTTTCTTCTGAGGTGCCTCTGGGTGGGTTCAAACCACCAACCTTTTAGTTAGTGGTCGAACACTTAACTGTTTGCACCACCCAGGTACTCCTAGAGTTGTTCATAAACCAAAAGCAAACCAAACCTGTTGCCATCAAGTTAGTTCCATCTCATGGTGACTCCATGTGTTAGAGTAGAACTGAGCTCTGTAGGGCTTTCTTGGCTGGAATCTTTATGGAAGCAGATCACCAGACCTTTCTTCCATGGCACCACTGGGTGGGTTCGAACTGCCAATTTTCCAGTTACAGCCGAGTTCAAACTGTTTGTTCCACCCAGGGACCTTAGAGTTATTCGTAGTATTCCTTTGTTATCCTTTTAATGTCCATGGGATCGGTAGTGATAACCTCTTTTCCATTTTTTATATTGGTCATTTGTGTCTTATTTCTTTCTTGATTAAGTTGGCTACGAGTTTATCAATTTTATTGATTTTTTTCAAAAAATCAGCTTTTAGTTTTGTTGATTTTCTCTATTTTCCTGTTTTCGATTTCATTGATTTCTGCTCTGATTTTTACTATTTTTTCTTCTGCTTGTTTAGGCTTAAATTGCTTTTCTTTTTCTAGTTTCCTAAGGTGGAAGATTAGGTTATTGACTTGAGCTATTTCTTCTTTTCTCATCGCTGTACTTAATGGCTATAAATTTTTCCCTCTAAGCACTTTTCATTGCATCCCACAAATTTTGATAAGTTGTGTTTTCATTTTCATTTAGTTCAAAATATTTTACGTAGTTATTTATAATTCTTTTTTGACCTATGTGTTATTTAGAAATGTATTGTTTAATTTTCAAATATTTGTTATTGATTTCTAGTTTAATTCCATCGAGAACATACTTTTTGTCATTTCTGTTCGTTTACATTTGTTAAGGTGTGTTTTATGGCCCAGAATATGGTCTGTCTTAGGGATGTTTCATGCTAGCTTGAGAAGAATGTGTATTCTTTTGTTGTGGGATGGAGTATTCTGTAAATTTCAATTAGATCAAGTTGATTGGTAGTACTGTTCAGGTCAACTCTATATCCTTATTGATTTTCTGCCTGCTTAATCTATCAGTTATGAACAGGGGGTGTTGAAGTCTCCAAATATAATAGTGGATTTGTCCATTTCTCCTTTCTGTTCTGTCACTTTTTGTCTCACCTCTATTGGTGCTTGATTGTTAGTATTGTATCTTTTTGAAGAATTGGTCCCTTTATCATTATGTAGTATCCCTCTTTATTCCTGGTAATTTTCCTTGTTTTAAAGTGTGCATTGTCTGAAATTAATATAACTACCCCAGCTTTCATTTGATTAGTGTTAGCATGATATATCTTTCTCCATCCTTTTACTTTTAACCTCTCAGATTCTTGATATTTCAAGTGGGCTTTTTGTAGACATCATGAAGTTGAGTCTTGTTTTGTATCCACTCTGACAATCTCTTTAATTAGTATATTTAGACTATTGACATTTAAATGATTATTGATATATTTGAGTTAATAGTAACCATGTTTATTATAACTTTTCTTCTTGTTGCCAGATGAGTCTTTTTCTGCCTTTGCTTTTTTATTTGAGCACTTTATATGACTCCATCTTATCCCTTTTCTTAGCATATCGAGTATACTTCTTTTTTAAAAAAATTTTAGTGGCTGCTGTAGAGTTTACAAAATACATTTTTTACTAACCTAAGTCCACCTTCAAATAACACTCTTCTGCTTCGTGTGTAGTGTAGGTACCTTAATACAGAGTGTTTCCAATCAATTCCTTCCTCCTGTCCCTTGTGATATTGCTGTAATTTATTTCTCTTATCCATATGCTATAATCACTCAATATATTTTTATCATTATTACTTTAGACAAACAGTCATCTTTTAGATCAATTCAGATTAAGAAAAAAAGATTTTATTTTTCCTTCACCTTTTAAAAATAATTTTATTGTGGTAGAATATATATAACAAAAAAATCACTATTTTAACCATTTTTAAGTGTACAACTCATTGACATTAAATACATTACCATGTCATGCAACCATCCCCACCATCTATTTCCAAAAGTTTTCATCACCCCAAACAGAAACTCAATACCCTTTTTCCCATTCCCCTTCCCCACAGCCCTTGGTAACCACCAATAAACTTTTGTCTCTATGTATTTGCCTATTTTAAATATTTTATGTAATAGAATCATACAGTATGTCCTTTTGCATCTAACTTATTTCATGGTTCATCTGTGATGTAACATGTATCAGAACTTTATTTTTCTTTATGGCTCGGTAAATATTGTACAGCTTTATGACTGGATAATATTCCATTGTAAAATAAACATTTATCCATTCATCTGTTGATGGACACTTGGGTTGTTTCCACCTTTTGGTTATTGTGAATAATGCTGCAATGAAGATTGGTGTACAAATATCTCTTTGAGTCCCCGCTTTTCAAGTCTTTGAGTATATACCTAAGAATGGGACTGCTGGGTCATAGGGTAATTCTGTTTAACTTTTTGAGGAATTGCCAAACCCAAGTTTTACCCTGTGTTTTCTTCTAAGAGTTTTATGGTTTAATTCTTATATTTATGTTATTGATCTATTTTTTTAAATTTAATTGTCATATATGGTATGAGGTATGGGTCCAGCTTCATTCATTTGCACGTGAAGATCCAGTTGTCCCAGCACCATTTATTGAAGAGACAATTTTTCTTCCACTGACTACACTTGGCACCCTTGTTAAAATTAATTGGCCATAGATGTTTCGGTTTATTTCTGTACTCTCAATCTATTCCATTGGTGTATATGTCTGTCCTTATACCAGTACCACACTTTTTGATTACTATAGCTTTATGGTGTGTTTTGAAATCAGAAAATGTGAGTCCTCCTTCTTTGTTCTTCTTTTTTCAAGATTGTTTTGGCTATTCAGGGCCCCTTGCAATTCCACGTGAATTTGAGGATCAACTTTCATTTCTGCAAAGAAGGCTGTTGGAATTTTGGTAGGGAATGTGTTGAATCTGTAAATAGCTTTGAGTAGTATTGACAACAATATTAAGTCTTCTGATCCGTGGACACAGTATGTCTTTCCATTTATTTAGGCCTTCTTTAATTTCTTTCAGCAGTGTTTTATAGGTTTCACTGTAAAAGTCTTTTACCTCTCTGATTAACCTTATTTCTAGGTATTTTATTGTTCTAATTTCCTTTTCAGATTGTCCGTTGACAGTACAGGTTTCCCCCGCTATCCGAAAGTAGAGCGTTCCTATGAAACCTTTCATAAGCCGAAGTGGTGCAAAGTGAAGAAGGAATTACCATTAATTTTTATGAGAAAAAATTTTGAGCATTCCCAGACCAAAAATAACCTACCAAATCATACCAAATAACACATAAAATCTAAAATAACACTAACATATAGTAAAAGCAGAAATGATATGATAAATACATGGATGCACAAAATAAATCAAGATAAAGCACAGGTGATCACAGACATAGTTTAAAACTATGGCGGCTTGATACTGAGATGGTGAGTTTAGTTCCAGGGGAAGGAGCTTGGTGATGCCATTCTCACTACTCAGCATGAGCTGCCTCTTTAACGGCTCACTGCAAAAAAAACGCTGAATGCTATTTCTGCTCCCCCCTCCCCCAATAAAAGCAAAAATCCTCTTCAGGTTTCTTTTGGTTAGCAAAAACAAGTACTAATGTAGGTCTTTCGTAAAAGGTGAAGTGGCGTAAAATGAACTTTCAAAAGGCGGGGTATACCTGTATATAGAAACACCACTGATTTTTGTGTGTTGACCTTGTACCCTACAAATTTGCTGAATTCATTTATTAGCTCTAGTAACCTTGTGGATTCTTTGGGATTTTCTATGTATAGGATCATGTCATCTGCAAATAGAAATACTTCTTCCTTTCCAGTTTGGATACCTTTCATTTCTTTTTTTTGCCTAATTGCTCTGGATAGAATTTCTAGTACAGTGTTGAATAGCAGTGGTGAAACTGGGCATTCTTGTCTTGTTCCTGATCTTAGGGGGAAAACTTTTCAGTTTTTTACCATTGAATATGATGTTAACTATGAGTTTTTCATAAATGCTCTTTATCATGTTGAGGAATTTCCCCTCTTTTCCTAGTTTGCTGAATGTTTTTATCATGAAAGGGGTGTTAGATTTTATCAAATGTCTTTACTGCATCAGTTGAGATAGTCATGTGGTTCTTTTCCTTTGTTCTATTCATGTGGTGTATTACGTTGATTGATTTTCTGTTGTTCAACCACCCTTGCATTCCTGGGATAAATCCCACTTGGTCATGGTATATAATCCTTGTAACATGTTTCTTACATGGTGCTCCCTGCCCGTCCTCCCCCTACCTTCTTTCATGAATCTGAGATAATGCTTTGGTAAAACATTCCTCCTGGAAAGTAGGCCTTTGTTATGAAGAAGGTTCTGGGTGTGTTTCACAAGAAATACTACCCCCAGCCCCACTACCAGAGCCCGAAGGGGATATTTCTCTGATCTTCATCGTAAGAACCTGGTGGTGGTCTTAGCTTCCAGTTTTTCACTCTTATACTAGTTCATTCTCAGCTTCCAGCAATTTGTCAAAATTACCATTTAAGCATTCCTGTCAGTTTAAGCATTCCTATCAGTTTATTACCATTTAAGCATTCCTATCATCAGTTTATCTGTTCCAAGTAAGCAGATTTCAGCCTTGATTGTATAGATTCACCTGTCTAAAGATTTCAGGGTTGTGATTTGCCCTGCAAACTTAGTTCTCTGAGGGGTCCAAGAAAAGCCATTGATTTTTAGGTCGTCCAGCTTTTTCTTATTATAAGGATGGAAGTGATAACTTTCAAGCTCTTTACATGTTGGAGCTGAAACAGGAAGTCCACATGATTTTTAGAGAGAGACTGTCCTGAGGCTTCTCATAACGCACAGGAAATATGTGCCTGGTAGGATAAATACATGTGATCTATATGTGAAACACATCACAGGTGATTAATTACCTACTAAAGACCAATGTCTTTTACACTGCAAGTCTTCCCTCCATTAGTGAGTTGTAAAATCACTGGGACAAGACCAGCTTTTTTTTTTTAATGATATAAGATAGAACAAAATAGAGTCAAATCAAGTGGAATAGAAAATATCAAGAGTGCATCACAGATAGTAAGGATGAGTACTGTTTTGTAAAACTTGTCTTTCAGGAGTATGATAATGTGTGTGCACCCTGAGTTGTGATTTAAAAATGTATTTCTGACTGTGGGCTGCAGCTTTAAAAATTGGGAAACACTGCGTTGGACTCTTCTGAGAGCACAGCCTGTCCTCATACTCGTACCTCCAAGTGCCCTGCACCAAAAAAAAACCCTGTTGCCGTCGAGTCAATTCTGACTCATAGTGACCCTGTGGGACAGAGTAGAACTGCCCTGCAGGGTTTGCAGGGAGCACCCGGTGGATTCGAACTGCCGACCTTTTGGCTAGCAGCCGAGTTCTTAACCACTGTGCCTCCAGGGCTCCACCTGACAAATAGTAGGCACTTAATAGAAGTAATTGATAGTGATTAAGAGCCCTGATTTCTTGTCATAGTTCAGTTCCTGTCTATATAATCTTGAACGAATAATGTAACTTTTCTATAAAAGGTTATCTGCAATTCCAAAAACATCCCATGGTAGAAATTGTAAACCTGAGCTCATTTTAATAACATATTATTAGGGATGGGGATTATTCCTCCTCCCAGCCAAGCCACAGAGCCCCTGCATTAGCTCCCCCAGAGAAATCCACACCCCTGGAGACTGCTGTTATGGCAGCCACTGCCTTCCCCCTTTCCTGCTAGCTGCCCTGTCTGCCCTCTGATAGCTTTAGCCTCCACCGTGAAGTCTTGTTCTGCCCACCCGGGCTGCATGTAAACGTGGCTAGAGCCCACTGCCCGGGAGCAGCCGTTACCTAGGGAAGACCACCCCCACCACTGCATATTCTGAAAAACTAGAAGGTGAGATGTGAGGAGCAAGACCCTCCTGAATTACACAGGCTCGTCCTGGAGTCTTCGGGAGACAGATGCGGCAGTCTGCTTCTGTAAAGATGTATGGCCTTGGAAACCCTACGGGGCAGTTCTGCTCTTTCCTATAGGGTTGTTAAGAGTCAGAGTCAACTCGACAGCAATGGGTTAGTCATGGAGTCCAGTGGAAATAGCTGGAAGTCCACAGGCATGGGTTCCAGGACCAACTGTGCCCTTTTCAAAATGAAGTCCATAGTGGCTGACTCCCAACCCCCTCCTACACATACACACACACACACCCCTTACAGGATGCAGCCTAGCAGAATGTCTAAAAATATGGACACTTGAGACATTGCATTCCAGTCTCATCCCCACCACTTATCAGGTGTTTGAGCTTGGAAACATGACTAGCTGTTTGAGTTGGGAAAATCTTTTGCACTCCCAAGATCTCAGTTATCCCATCTTTAAAGTGGAGTTGATAATTCTTTCACTTCAACTCCCACTAGTAATATTGAGCCAAGCAATATGTTCCTTATATGGCCTAAATTCTCTAATACCAAATCAAATTCCATCAGTACAGGCAGGAGGAATGATGTGAGAAAAGGGGGAAAAATGTTCCCAAACATGAGAATTTTCTAGTTTTCTTTTTGCTGTTGATGGTTGATTTCTGTATAAATGTTTTGTGGCCAGAGAACATAATGTGTATGATTTCAATCCTTTTATATTTGTTGAGACTTTATGGCTTAATATATAGTCGATTTTTATAAAATGTTTTGTGTCTTCATTTACTGGGTGCTATGTCCTTTAGGGTAAGTTTGTTAGTCAAATTTTTCCAATCTTTATCATTTCTGATTTTTTATCAGCTTATTCTATCAATTACTAATAGAAATATATTAAAGTCTCATTATGGTTGTGAATTTGTCTGTTTCTTCTTGTAGTTCTGTCAGTTTAACGTTTTTATCATGAAAGATGGCCCAGATACAGAGTCATACACACACAATATAGAGCTAAATTATTTATTACAAAGTGAAAACATGGGTAACCACTATTCATGTCAACAAATAGAATACACCTACTCCTCACTTATTGACTGTCTCATTATCCGACATTCCGAATTTACAGCAATAGTGAAGAATCTACCATCCAACTATTTTGCACATTAAGGAGGCAGTGGGCATGGTGACAATGGCTGGTGAGTGTCCCCTCCCTCAAGGAGGGCCTCCCACGGCCTCTGGGAAGCTGGGCTGCACTGCCCCATGCCCTCTGCTCCCTCCTGCTGTCAGGAGTGCCACATCCAGCTGTCGCGTGGGGCCTGCCGCCTCTGTGGCCCGGGCCTCCTGGTGAATGTGCAGCTCCTATGTGGCCTGAGGCCCTGCAGCTCAAAATTGCTGTGAGGTGGAAAGGGAGGAATGAAAGAGGCATCAGAGAGTGTGTTTGGAAGAAATGCCTGCAAGTTTAATGACATCCCAAAGTGAGCCAAACTGGACCTGAAGCCTCCGACTTGGTGGGGCTGAGTGCACAGCCAGGCTCCCAGCGCCTTCACAGGAAGCCCTGAGCCTTGGTGACTCGCTAGATTGGGAGGGCAGAGCAGGCTCCAAGATCATGAAAGCAGGGCTTGCAGGGGTGGGAGTGGAGCCCTGGAGGTGGCTCTGCAAGGGAAACTCTGACCCAGCACAGGAGGAAGGTGAAGTGGTTAAGCCCTGGGCCCTCCAGTCACACAGCCGGATTTATCTAGCTTTGTCTCCTCCAAGCCTCTTCCACCGAGGAATAATCCATGACTGGACTCATCACAGTGATGAGCACATCAGTAAATCTCAGCTGTTATTTCTATGATCATAAAAATTGGATAAACGTATGGTCTGAAAACAGAAAAAAAAAATCCTCCATTTTCACATATGCCAATTTTTGCTTAATGACCTGGTCTTTGAAACCTAACCATGTCGATAAGTGAGGAGTGGGTGTATTGCTAACAGTCTTAAGATTACTTGCAGAATATTCTTTCTTTTATAATTTCTCTGGAAGAGTTTGTGTTAGATATTATTTTCTTCCTTAAATGTATGTTTGGTAGGATTCACTGGATGGGAATCAGTGGACTTCAGCTCAAGTCATCTAGGCCTGAAGATTTTTCACTGGGAAAAAATCTTGGAAGATTTTAAATTACAGATTTTACTTCTTTTGTATTTAAAGAACAATTCAGAATTTCTAATTCTTTGTGTTTCAGTTTTGGTAAGATGAATTTTACTAGGAATTCATTTCTTTCATTTTAAGTTTGAAATTTATTAACAAAGTTCTATCTAATGTATTTTTTAGTTTGTAGGATCTGAGGTAATGTCACCTTTCTTTCCCCTGTTATTGGTTATTTATGCATTGTCGTGTTTTTTTTTTCTAGGCTAGTCTAACCATATATTTATTACTTACTTTTATTGCCATATACTAATAAGTAACATCTGGCTTTGTTGATGCAGTTATTATATGTTTGCTTTCTGGTTCATTAATTTCTGTTAGATTCATATCTCTTTTCTTCTACTTTCAGGAGTCCCTGGGTAGCACAAATGATTAAGCACTTGACTACTAACCAAAAGGTTGGCAGTTCGAACCCACCCAGAGATGCCTCAGAAGAAAGGCCTGGCAACCTGCTTCTGAAAGTTCACAGCCTTGAAAACCCTATGGAGTACAGTTCTACTCTGCAAACATGGGGTGGCAATGAGTCAGAATCGATGACAGAAACTGTTTTTGTTTTTTTTCCCCATCGACTTTCATCGAGTTGTGTTTCTATATTCTTGAGCTGGATGTTTGGGTTTTCAATATTTGGTTTTCAGTATTTCTTCTCTTCTAATATGTACATTTCAAGTAATGTCTCTCTAAGCATGCTTCATGTACGGCCCACAAGCTTTTTCCTTCAGAAAATTTTGATATGTAATATTTTCATTATTCTTCAGGTGAAACCATTTTCTAATTTCCATTGTGATTGCTTCTTTGACCCATGACTTATTTGGAAGTTTATTACTTAAATTTTAAACAATGTGACATTTTCTAATTTTTTTATTATTGAATTCTTGCTTAATTGCATTGGACAGAGAAGGTACTCTATTATTTCAATTATTTGAAATTTGTTAAGACATGTTTTATGACCCAAAATCTAGTCAGTTTTAGTAAATAATCTGCATTCACTTGAAAAGAGTGTGCATACTGCAGTCATTGAGTACAGTGTTATATCTGTGTCCATTAGGTCAAATTTACTGATTTGTTTTGTTCAGATAATTTATATCCTTACTGATATTTTGTCTGTTCTATCAGTTACAGAGAGAAGAGTGTTAACAGTGTGATTGAGGATTTATTTACTTCTTGTAGTTCTGTCACATTTTGTTTTATTTATTTTGAGGTCAAGTTAATAAATGCATACAAATGTTTAAATATCATAATGAATTGTCACTCCTTACCTCTTGTAATGCTTTTTGCTTTGAAGTCCACTTTGTTATTAATATAACTACAACAGCTTTCTTTTTGTTACTCTCTGCATGTTATAATTTTTCTATACTTTTACTTTCAACATTGATGTACCCTTATATTTCAGGTGTGTCTTTTGTAAGCAGCATATAGTTGTTTTTTCCCTAGTCTGAAAATCTTTTCTTTTAATTGCTGCATTTAGATCATTTACATTAATATAATTACTGATATTATAGGTATAAATTTACCATCATACCAAGTTCCTTCTCTTTATCCCCTCCTCATTCTTGACTTCAAGATTTTTTTTTTGCCCTTTTATTAGCTTGTAAGTTTTATGATCTTTTACTCTTCCTTAATGGTTACCTGGCAATTATAGCATGTAGTCTTAACTTATCAAAAATGTTAATTTGTACTTTACACACTCTCCAGACATTGCAAAGATTTTAAATGCTTTTATTCCAGTTAACTTCTCTTGACTCATATGTTATTTGTCAATATGAATCAACCAGATAATATTATTGTTTTATGGAGTCAGTATTGATTTAAATTTACATAGATATTTATATTTTTCATTGCTATTTATTCCTTCCTTTATCTCCAACCCTCCATCTGGGATTATTTTCCTTATATCTGAAAGATGCCCTGTAGTATTTAGTATTTCCTTTTGTTCAGGCATGCTGCTGGCAAATTCTTTCAGTCTTTGTTATCTGTAAAGGTCTTTATTTCACCTTCATTCTTGAAAGGTGTTTTTACTAGTTACCAATTTCTAGGATGGCATTTATTTTCTTTGAAGATATTGAAGATATCATTCCACTGTCTTCATGCTTCCATTGTTCCTGTTGAGAAGCCAGTAATCAGCCTAACTGTTATTACTTTCAAGGCATATTCTGTATTTTTTTTCTGGCTACTTTTATGATGTTTTCTGTGTCTTTGATTCTCTGAAAGTTCACAATATGATGCATTTAAGTTTGATTTTCTTTTTTGTTGGACTTCTTGGATCTATGGATCAGTGTCTTTCATCAGTTATAAAAAATCCTCAGCCATTATATCTTCAAATATTGCCTCTGAACAACTCCATCTCTCTTTTCCTTCTGGTATGCCAATTAAACATATGTTAGAGATTTTCACTGTTTGTTCTATATCTCATATCCTCCCTTTTGTATTTTCTATCACCTTGACTCATGTGCAGCCTCATACTTTCTTATGAATATAATTTCTAGTTCTTTAATTCTCTCATCTAATCTGCTGTTAAAGTCATTCATTGAGTTACTAATTTCAGCTAAGATTTTTTTTTTAATTTTAGAATTTCCATTTGTTGTTCACTTTTTCTGGTATCTAGTTCCCTGTTGAAATTTTCAGACTTGCACTTTGTTTATTTGAATGCACTAAGTTTGTTGTTTAATAGCCTGTATCTGATCATTCAAATAATTGAAATCTTACAGATCTGTTTGTGTTGCCTGCTGTTTCTACAGGTTCTTACTTATGATGCCTTTTTACTTGTGTGCCTGGTTATTTTTGACTCTGTGTGGAAATTGTAATTTAACACCTGTTTGTTAAAATAATTTTGAGGCATAGGATGTTGATATCTTACTCAAGAGAAGATTTTGTTTGTGTTGGTCAGGACCATAGGGTGCTTCCTGTCTGGAACTACCATAATCTGTGTTCAAAGTGTTGAGTTTACTAATCCACCTAGATGATGCAAAACCAGGCTTTAAGACTTTGTGAGGGCTAGTTTATTTCCAGTTTAAAACTACATTGAAGGTATAAACTTTTGAGGTTCCCACCATAATGTGGGTGATGGTTTGTTTGGGAACACCCCCCCTCCTTTGACGGTCCCTGGGCTTTTATTTTTGTTACTATAGTTCCTTGAGTCTGCTGTAAGTTCAACTCCATTTGTCATGGGTTTATTCCTTAACCATAGATGCCTTCAGGACAAGTGCAGTTCTAAGATCTAGGCTTACCTCTCTGGATTTTGTCTTCTCTTATATTGTAGCCTAGTAATTCCTCACACTTGTATTAAGTTTGGAGCCTTTTAGAATATTTGAATTTTTAAATGGAGGGTTGCTCTGAATCACCTAGTGCACCATTACCAAAAGCAGAAGTCTATATATATAATTTCAAATAGGATCAAATTATCCATATTGTTCTGTCACTTGATATTTTAGTTAACAACACATATTAAACATGGTTCCATGTCAATACAAATAGAACCACATTTTTTAATGGCAGCAAACCATTCCATAGTATCCATTTTCCTGTTGGTGGCCATTTAGGTTGTTTTCATCAACTGGATATTTGAATAGCCATGCAAGAGGATACAAAAAAGAATAAGGCACAGTCTCTGTCTTTAAGGGCCTTAAAGGTTAGTGGGGGGTACAGCAATGAAAAGAGATGAATAATGAGCGTTAACAGATGGGAGGTAAGGGTGCTAAGGGAGAACAGAGGAGGGATCTAGATGTGTGGGTTCAGAGATTGTTCTTTAAGAATTTCTTTTTATAACAAAAGCCCACTAAACAGAAGAGGAATCGATGAAAACTCTGCTCCAGTCTTTGTGCATGCAGAAAGAAGGTTAAGCTGTTAGTCTTCTTAGACTTCTGAGAAAATCACTGTGTAAAGCAGCATAAGATCACATCTGACCCCCCCCCCATTCTGACCATCTGCCTGAGGTAACAACCCCCCCCCCACACACACACACAGGAAAGGGGAGAGATACAAGGCAACCTTTGCTAAAGACCACGTGAGGGGTACAGACCCTATGTGCAGCAGCAACAGAGGAGGGAGAGAGCACTTCCAGCTGGGTGACGAAAGTCTGGGCCTCTAAAGGATGAGTAGGACCAGGATCTAGGACAAAGAGGAGGGCAGACGGGAGAAAGAAAGTGGCATGCAAGGACAAAGAGAGGGAAGAATAAAGCATATTTGGGGCACAGTGAGTGAGGCTTCCTTTTAGATGGGGCAGAGGAAAAGTGGATGATAAGGCTGGGAATGCATGCCGTAGGGCTCAATTCTGATGGATGCTGAATGTCAGAATGAGGACTATAGGATTTACTCTGTAGGTGGAAGGTTTGCCATCTAGAGCCTTCTAGCAGGAGAATGACAAGTTGAAAGCAGGGAAGAGTGCAGTTTAATTTGATGGTACTGTGCAAGGTGTATTGGAAGGAAAGGGGGCAGGGCTGGAAGCAGAGAGGGCAGAGATGATGAGGATTCTAAGGTAGTGACAGATTCAGGAGACACAGTGAAGCAAGAAGGAGGGATTGCTGGCTATGGGAGAGGGAGAAATCAAACAAGGCTTAAATTTCAAGCCAGGGTGACCTGACCATTTAATAAAGACAAACAAACCACCAAACCCATTGCCATCGAGTTGATTCCAACTCATAGCGACCCTATAGGACAGGGTAGAACTGCCCCATAGGGGTTCCAAGGAGCAACTGGTGGATTCAAACTGCCGGCCTTTTGGTTAGCAGCTGAGCTCTTAACCACTGCGTTACCAGGGCTCCGATAAAGAAAGGCCAGGGTAATTAATACAAAGGGCAGGACCTGGAGTCAATCAGCTGGTTTCCTCCCTTCCTTTCTCCTAAGTTCTGCCCATCCTCTGAGGCCTGGGTCAGGTCCTTTTCCTCCTTGAGGCTTTCTCTAGCTATTTTGGACCAACCTGGTCATTGCCTTCTCTGAGCTTTTATTGGCCCACCAGTCTATTCCTCCCCTTTAGCCCTTTCTCTAAATGCATTCATGTGAAGGCGTATTCTGCCTACTCAGAGAGAGTATATCTCCCACCAGGGTAGTGCCCTCCTCTGAGACCTAGCCCTTATAATTCAGAGCATACAGGGCAATGCTGGGTGTCTGGAAGGCCCCAAGAAATAACTATGAACTCATCAGAGAACAAAAGAAAAGAGGTTGAGTGGAGAAAATGGGAGCGAACATAGGGACATATTGAGATAGGCCTCATTCTAAGCCCAGACGTGGTTCTGCAGCTCAGCACCAACCAGCTATGTAACGTTGGAAACCTTACTTAAACCTCTCTGAGCCTCAGGTTCCTGATCCATCAAAGAATCCCTACCTTGCAGGCTATTGAGAAGGCACGTGAGACAGCCCTCTGGCCTACCTAAAGCAGTTAGCCTCATGTTGGGCACATGGCAGGCACTCAATAATGGTGAGATTACCAGAGGTCTCAAGAGAGCAGGTAACATTTCCTTGTGGTTGGCTTTGTGTCTCCCCCAACCCATCTACTCCCAACCTGACATACCCCAATAAATCTTTATGACTGCCTTACATTGAGTGCCCAAGATGTTGTTGTTAGGTTGTTGTTAGGTGCCATCGAGTCAGTTCCAACTCATAGCGACCCTATGCACAACAGAATGAAGCACTACCTGGTCCTGCGCCACCCTCACAATCGTTGTTATGCTTGAGCCCATTGTTGGAGCCACTGTGTCAATCCATCTTGTTGAGGATCTTCCTCTTTTTCACTGACCTTCTACTTTACCAAGCATGATGTCCTTCTCCAGGGGCTGATCCCTCTGAGAACATGTCCAAAGTATGTGAGACGTAGTCTCGCCATCCTTGCTTCTAAGGAGCATTCTGGTTGTTCTTCCTCCAAGACAGATTTGTTCATTCTTTTGGCAGTCCATGGTATATTCAATATTCTTTGCCAATACAACAATTCAAAGGTGTCAAGATGTAAGGATCTGTTATTCCTCCAGTGTGTTTCAGAGGGAAGGTCAGCACATTGGGAGTGATTTACCCAAGGACACAGTCAGAAAGGATGGTTCCGTCCCAGAGAAGAAAGAAGCAACAGCATGATGCCTTGTGTTTTCTGTGTCTTATATACCTGTGCTTCCCAGATATTCACCTATAAGGTAAAATAATTGAGCAGAAAAGCAACTGATGGAGCAATGTGTTTTATTCTCCTGCATCCTGATACCTTCTGATGTCACTGAAGGTCATACATAGTATGAGCTTGTGTACATTCCCTCTTATTACATTTGCAAATGATACTTCTGATAGCGATGCAAATTTTTATTGCAAAATCACATCTTTTACAGAGGATTGAAGTGAGACTGGAGGCTTCAAATAACATTTGTTGAGGACCTACTATACGCTGAATACTTTATATGTTGTTGTTGTTAGGTGCTGTCAAGTCAGTTCCGACTCATAGCGAACCTGTGTACAACAGATCGAAACACTGCCTGGTTGCAGTGTAATGGATTGCTTTTGTGTGACCTTTCTCACCATGGTCTTGTAACTCCCACCCAGGTGATTGGGCAGGACTGTGTGACAAAGTAATTGTAGCCCCCCAAAGGGATTGGTGTGTTTTGCCATCCCGCTGGGCTTGAAATGGGTGATCCCAGAGGTGGGAGAGAGAAGAATCCCACCAAGGAAGAACAGCCAGAAGCCAGCACATCCTTTGGACTCGGGATCCCTGCGTGGAGAAGCTCCTGGAAGCAGGACACTGAGAGAGAGAGAGCTGTAACCCTGAAGATGGTGAGACGCGGTGGCAGGAGAGACCTGGCAGCAGAGACCTGGCAGCAGGAGACTATGTAGTGGGCTCAGGAGAGAGAAAGCTGAGTGCCTTTTTGGGCAGAGGCCTAGAACCAGGGAGAGGCGTGTCTGCGAGCAAGGCTGGGAAGAGGTTGTCCTGATGAAAGAACTGTATCCTTCAGTGTTCCTGAGCCTGCACTGTAACCTGTTACTTCTCTAATAAACCCAGTAATGGTGAGTGTGGTCTATGAGTTCTGTGTTGCCATTGCAATAAATTATCGAGCCCAGCAGAGAAGTAGAGAGTGCTGTGAGAGGGATGGTTGGTGTCAGAATTGGTAGAGATGGCAGAGAGAGGAGGCTTGTCTGGTCTCCACCTCATGGGAGACAGCCTTGTGCTGTTGATCTTGGTTCTCCTTCCCCCTTGTGGGTTTGGAAGAGGCCAGACACCGCCCCCATGCTGTTTTTACACTGGTCCTGTGCCATCCTCACAATCATTGTTTGCTTGTGACCATTGTTGCAGCCACTGTGTCAGTCCATCTCATTGAGGGTCTTCTTCTCTTTCACTGACCTTCTACTTTACCAAGCATGATGTCCTTTTCCAGGGACTGGTCCTTCCTGATAACATGTCCAAAGTATGTAAGACGAAGTCTTGCCATCCTTGCTTCTAAGGAGCATTCTGGCTGTACTTCTTCTAAGACATATTGTTCATTGTTCTGGCGGTCCATTGTATATTCAATATTCTTCATCGCACCATAATTCAAAGGTGTCAGTTCTTCAGTCTTCCTTATTCATTATCCAGCTTTTGCATGCATATTAAGTGATCGAAAATACCGTGGCTTAGGGCAAGCACACCTTAGTCCTTAAAGTGACATCTATGCTTTTTAACACTTTAAGAGGGCTTTTGGAGCAGATTTGCTCAATGTAATACATCGTTTGATTTTCTGACTAATGCTTTCATGGGCGTTGATTGTGGATCCAAGTAAAATGAAATCTTTGACAAAGTCAATATTTTCTCCGTTTATCATGATGTTGCTTATTGGTCCAGTTGTGAGAATTTTTGTTTTCTTTATGTTGAGGAGCAATCCATACTGAAGGCTGTAGTCTTTGATCTTCATCAGTAAGTGCTTCAAGTCCTATTCACTTTCAGCAAGCAAGGTTTATCATCTGCATAACCTAGGTTGTGAATAAGTCTTCCTCCAGACCTGATGTCCTGTTCTTCTTTATAGAGTTCAGCTTCTTGGATTATTTGCTCAGCATACAGATTGACTGAGTATGGTGAAAGGGTACAATCCTGACGCACACCTCTTCTGACTTTAAACCACACACTATCCCTTGTTCTGTTCAAACGATTGCCTCTTGGCCTATGTACAGGTTCCTCATGAGCACAATTAAATGTTCTGGAATTCCCATTCTTCACAATGTTATCCATAATTTGTTATGATCCACACAGTCGAATGTCTTTGCATAGTCAATAAAACACAGGTAAACATCTTACGTGTATTCTCTGCTTTCAGCCAAGATCCATCTGACATCAGCAATGATATCCCTCATTCCACATCCTTTTCTAAATCCGGTTTGAATTTCTGGCAGTTCCCTCTCAATGTACTGCTGCAACCACTTTTGAGTGATCTTCAGCAAAATTTTACTTATGTGTGATATTAATGATATTTTTTGATAATTTCCACATTCTGTTGGATCACCTTTCTTTGGAATGGGCACAAATATGGATCTCTTCCAGTCAGTTGGCCAGGAAGCTGTCTTCCAAATTTCTGGACATAGACAAGTAAGCACCTCCAGCGCTGCATATGTTTGTTGAAAGATCTCAGTTGGTATTCCATTAATTCCTGGAGGCTTATTTTTTGCCAATGCCTTCAGTGCAGCTTCAGTGCCTTCTTCCTTCTGAACCACTGGTTCTTGATCATATGTTACTTCCTGAAATGGTTCTTTTTTGGTACAGTGACTTTGTGTATTCCTTCCATCTTCTTTTGATGCTTCCTACTTCCTTCAATATTTTGCCCATAGAATCCTTCAATATTGCAACTCGAGGCTAGAATTTTTTCTTCAGTTCTTTCAGCTTGAGAAATGTCGAGAGTGTTCTTCCTTTTGGTTTTCTGAACTGCAGGTCTTTTAATACTTTACTTTGTGTTTTCAAGCTGCCCTTTGAAATCTTCTGTTCAGCTCTTTTACTTCATCATTTCTTCTGTTGGGTTTAGCTACTCTATGTTCAAGAGCAAGTTTCAGAGTTTCTTGTGACATCCATTTTGGTCTTTTCTTTCTTTCCTGCCTTTTTAATGACCTTTTGCTTTCTCCAAATTCAAGTGGGATATACTCAAGTTCGTATATGGCTCTCATGGACTTGCTTTAATTTTCTTCAGCTTCAAGTTGAGCTTGCGTATGAGCAATTGATGGCTTCTTCCGAAGTTGGCCCCGGCCTTGTTCTGACTGATGAAACTGAGCTTCACCACCATCTGTTTCCACAGATGTAGTCTATTTGATTCCTGTGTTTTCCATCTGGAGAGGTCCACGTGTATAGTCACTGTTTTTGTTGGTTTGTAAATCTGAATAATAATCGTATTATCTGGTCTTCCTTGTAGGGTTATGGATGTATCCTATCACTGACAGCATTGTACTTCAGGTTATATCTTGAAATGTTCTTTTTGACGATGAATGCAGTGCCGTTTCTCTTCAATTTGTCATTCCCGGCATAGTAGACCATATGATTGCCCAATTCAAAATCGCCAATACCAGTCCATTTCAGCTCACTAATGCCTAGGATATTGATCTTTATGTGGTCCATTTCATTTTTGACAACTTCCAATTTTTCTAGATTCAAACTTCATACATTCCATTTTCCGATTATTAATGGATGTTTGCAGCTGTTTCTTCTCATTTTGAGTCGTGCCACCTCAACGAATGAAGGTCCTGAAAGCTTGACTCCATCCATGTAATTAAGGTCAATTCTTCTTTGAGGAGGCAGCTCTTCCCCAGTCATATTTTGAGTGCCTTCCAACCCGAGGGCTCATCTTTTGGCACTGTACCAGCCAGTGTTCCGCTGCTATTCATAAGGTTTTCACTGGCTAATTTTTTTCAGAAGTAGACCACCAGGTCCTTCTTCCTAGTCTGTCTTAGGCTGGATTCTCTAGAGAGGCAAAACCAGTAAAGCATATAAATATATATATAGAGAGAGAGAGCGAGAGAGAGAGATTTATATCAAGGAAATGGCTCACGCAGTTGTAGAGGCTGGAATGTCCCAAGTCCATGGGTCAGGAGAGAGGCTTCTTCTTATTCACGTGGCTGCAGGGGCTGGTGAACCCAAGATCAGCAGGTCAGAGAGCAGGGCTCTTGCTCACAGGCTGTGAAGCTCGATGAATCCCAAGATCAGCAGTCAAGACTGCGAGTAAGCTGCTAGCTCAAGTCCCAAGAACCACAGGTCAGATGAACAGGAGCCAGCTGCAGGATCTAGCACGAGCAAAAAGCCCCCAAGCCTTGCCAGAACTTCCAGTTATATTTGATGCAGGCCACACAACCAAGGAAACTCCCTTTCAACTGATTGGCTTCTCAACAGGGAAGTGATTGCAACATTATACGACTGCCAGAACACTGAGAATCATGGTCCAGCCAAGTTGACACACAATTTAACCATCACAGTCTGGAATATCCACTGAAACCTGTCCACCATGGGTGACCCTGCTGGTATTTGAAATACCAGTGGCATAGCTTCCAGCATCACAGCAACACGTAAGCCACCATAGTATGACAAACTGACAGACGCATGTGGGAATACTTTATATAGCAAATTTTATTTAAAATTCACAATAATCCTGTAATACAAGTAACATTATTTCTACTTTCCAGATGAGGAAACTAAGTCTTATAGATTTTCAAGACCTTTTCTAAGTTCATACAACTAGTAAGTGGCAGAGCTAGAGTTTTAGATCTTGATCACCATGGTAAATAATGAGACTGGTTAATAATGTGTTGTATGGTGACCTTGTGATGTCATGCACATATAAGAACTCAACAGCACCTATTGATGAGGATGATAATAAAAATGAAATACTTCCTCTTGGGTTTAGAGTCTTGGGTTGTGAAGTCACGTGAATTTGGTGCTACAGCAAAAATTCAATGTACTGACTAGGCCAGCTTTTTGGCATTAGGTTGAAATGCTACGTTATTCATATATTAGAAGCCCATTAAAATCTAGATGTATAGAAGAACATTTTTATCTCTTCTTCAGCTAAATTTCTATTTTTGGGCCAGTGCCACACTGTTTTGATTATTATTAGAAGCTCTCATCTATTGAAAAACTAGAACCTCTATCATTACTTTTCATTAATTCCTTGCCTATCCTTGCCCATCTGTTTTTTATCCCCCCAAGGGACTTTTGAAGGAAAATTCACTGAACTTCCATATTGGTGGCGTTGTTGTTGTCGTGTGCCGTCGAGTTGATTCCGACTCATAGCGACCCTATAGGACAGAGTAGAAGTACCCCATAGGGTTTCCTAGGCTGTAATCTTTACAGGAGCAGATCTCCAGGTATTTTGGAGGAATAGAATTTATAGCTTTGCAGCATGTGTCATCCCATAGAAGAATCTGGCCTAATGTCTAAACATCCAACAGGCATATTTCTTGTCAGTTATCAGATTCAACATTTACATTAGATCTTCAATAATGCTAAAAGTTGATTAAAGGTCCTTTTTATCCTGACTTAATGGAGTGCTTTCTCCAAAAGAGAGAATTTGTTTATGATCTATCTACTTAAAGGACTGTGATGAGGATGAAACTGCAGGGAATGGTATGATCATAAATAATGTTTAGGAAAGATCTATTAGAGGAGAGAAAGACTTGAGGAAGCGAAATCAGAAAGGGACCTGTCACATGCAAAACGAGTTGATTGAAAGAATAGAGATGGGAGAGAAGTGAAAGCATCCAGAGATATTTAGAAGAGAAGAAATTAAGATTACTTGGTGACCAAGAGGAAGAGGGAGTTAGAAAGGATTCCCAGATTTCTTACTTTGGCAACTGTGGATTCTGGAACCATCTATTAAAACAAGGGGGAAGTTTGGCATGTGGAGAAGAGAGAAGAAGGATGGTGAAATCACTTTGGGACCTATTGCATTTGAAGTCATTTAGGGGCATCTGAGTGGATATGTCCAATAGTTGGTTAAAGTTCATATGGAAAAACAAACATGCAATAATATGCAGGAAAATACTGAAAAAGAAAAACTATTAGGAGGACTAGCTTTACCAGATATTCAAACTTATTCTAAATCTTCTATAATTAATAGTGGTGCATGAATAGCAAATAGACCAATGGGATAGAGTAGGAAGCCCAGAAAGTTTCCCAAGTACATATGGAAATTTAGTACATGATAAAGACGGCATCTCAAATCACTAGGGTAAAAATGGGCATTTTAATAAATGGTCCTGGAAAAACCGAACAGCCACTTGGAAGAAGAAAAAAAATTAGACCCATACTGCACACCATACAGAAGTATAAATTCTAAATGTAAACAAAAAACCATATGTGTACTGGAAGAAAACATGAGTGAACTCCTTTTTAACCTTAATGTAGGAAAACTATTTTATAACTATGAATCAAAATTTAGAGGCAATAAAAGTTTGATAAATTTGACTACATAATTTTTCTAATGCATGGAAAAAAAATCCCACACCATAAACAAAGTCAAAAGACAACTGACAAACTAGAAAATATTTGCAACATATACAACAGATAAAGGCCTATCGTAAGTAATATAAAGAACACTTGAAAAAAATCAGGGAACAAGGACCAACAACCCAATACAACAATGTGGAAAAGACATGAACAGACAATTTCTAAAGATACTAAAATTGTCCTTAAACATGACTAGAGAAATGCAAGATAAAATGCCACTGAGATACTAGTTTTCATCTATCATATTAGTGAAATTTAAGTATGTCACATGTTGGAAAGAATGTGGGGAAACCAGCATTCTCCTATATTGCTGGTAAGAATGCAGAAAAACGGGCCTGAGACTCGAGGGAGGGGAATAACCTGGATATGTAGATAGATGTGGGAGTCGTCAGTACTTAGAGGAAAGTGACCGAGATCACCTAGGGAGAGAGAACACGTGGATTGAAAAGAGAGGCGGCCCAGGACAGAACCCCGAGGAACACACTACTCAAGGTGGCAGCACAAGCTTCCTGGCAGGCACCACCACCGGGCTCTGGAGTCAGGCAGAGCTATTCTTGAAAGCTGGTTTGGGGGCTCGGGAGCTGAACACGCCTGGCTAAATAGGGTCCCCTCCCTGTGTCTCAGGTGTCTGAGAGGGCTGTGGTGCTGAGGCTGAGATGCGCCAGGTAAAGCACCTGGGGTCAGGGAGCCTCCCTCTCCTCCTTTTCTTCTTGGTGCTCCCCGCCCCCTCAGC
>NW_004444157.1:595037-607916 GCF_000243295.1 Trichechus manatus latirostris
GGAGGCGGGCGAGCGGGCGAGCAGGCTGCGGCGAGCCGAGGAGGCACCGGCCTCCCCGTCCCGCACGCAGGTCAGTGTCGTTGGGGCGCCGCTGGCGGACCCGGGGAGTGGGGGGGGAGCGGGCTCTGGCGAACCGAGGAGGCGCCAGCCTGCCCGGTCCCGCAGGTCAGCGTGGTTGGGGCGCCGCCGGCGGACCCGGGCGGGGGTAGGGGGGTGGGAGCGGGCTGCGGAGCAGCGGTGGAGGGGTGGGAGAGGGGAACGGATGAGGAGCACTTTAGGGGGTCGGGAGGGATGGAGAGCAGCTCGGGGGCCAGGAAGGGAAGGGATGGGGACCATCTGGTGGGGGGCGGGAGGAGAAGGGATGGAGTGCACCTGGGGCGGAGCGGAAGGGATGGGGAGCACCTGGGGGGACCAGGAGCACCTCGGGGGACCGGAGGAGGCGTGGGAAGGTGTGGGGGAAGACCCCGCAGCGCCCGACCTGCCTTCTCGACCCCGCTCCTCTGCGCCCTCCATCCCTTTTACAGCTGGGAATGGGGGGAGCGCCCCCGCAGTGCGACAGTGAGACGTAGGCAGATTCTGGAAATGCCCCCCTACACCCGGCATTCTGCGCCTAGGAGGAAAGATTGACCTCCGGGAAAAGGGGGGTGGGGGTGGAGCAGGTTGTCTTCGGGGAAGGGGGACACCAAAACCCCCAATTGGAAAACATCCTGGTCTGGTGTCCGAAGCCTGAAAAGATATGGCGGCTGGGGGGCAGGGAGGTGGGGGAGGGAATCACTGGGTGAGGAGGCCCGGATTCAGGAAAGGACCCCGTGTCCACTGAGCGCCCTGTCCCTGTCTCCTGTCTGCAGGTCTGGGAGTCTGTTGTTCCCAGCACTCTGCGAGGCAAGAAAAGGAGGAGAAGCCTGTCCAGAAGCCCTGCAGGTCTGTGAGAGGGGACACTGGACGTGGACCCGGGGCTTGGGGGAAGGTGGAGGGCAAGGGCTGGGCAGAATTTAGGGACACCACGCTCCAACACATACGCAGGCACCCTCCCACGCTGGGAGTAGAGATGGTGACAGGGCCTGCCTGGGAAAGGGTTGGCTCATGTGTGTGGGAGGAGTGGGGGGGAGGGGTGGGCAGAAGGCACACTTGGAGATTCAGCCAGGTTAAAGGAACCCTGACGAGGGCCAAGATCCAAGTACTATCCGGACCTGAGCTTCACTCCTAAGTCCCAAGTCATCAGTCTCCCTTGTCTCCTCCTTGTCTCCTCCCATCTCCCTTCACCCCCCACTACCAGGACAGGAAAAGGAGGAGAATTTCAACATGGAAAAACTCTACAGTGAAAATGAAGGAAAGCTGGAAAAAGAGGGAAAACCAAAAAGTGAAGTAGAGCCGGAAGAGGAAGGAAAGTCAGAAGAGGAAGGAAAGCCGGAGGTGGAGGGGAAGCCAGAAAACCAGGGGAAGCTAGAGGATGAGGGAGAGCCAGGTGATGAGCGACAGCCAGAGGGAAAGAAGGAAAAGCAGGGAAAGCCAGGAGATGACGGGAAACCACAAGGTGAGGGCAAGCTGAAGTCTGAGCGAAAGCCAGAAAGCGAGCCCCGGGCTGCCGAAAAGCGCCCGGCTGAAGATTACGTGCCCCGGAAAGCGAAAAGAAAAACCGACAGGGGGACGGATGATTCCCCCAGGGACTATCAGGAGGATTTACACGAAAGGCACCTGAGCAGTGAAGAGATGATGAGAGAATGTGGTGATATGTCAAGGGCTCAGGAGGAGCTAAGGAAAAAACAGAAAATGGGTGGTTTTCATTGGTTGCAAAGAGATGTCCAGGATCCATTCCCCCCAAGGGGCCAGCGGGGAGTCAGAGGAGTCAGGGGCGGAGGTAGGGGCCAAAGAGGCTTACATGATGCCCCATACCTTTAATGCCTTCGGCTTTCAATTCTGATTCTCCGATGAGAATATTGTGAGCCCCGCTTTCCCTGGCAGGCATTTGCCAGGCTCTGTGCTTTAACCTATGCTGATACTTTGCTTTAGGTGTCACTCTTGTTACCAGCAGCCTTTGACCCCACTGCAGCGCTCTGTGTTTCAGTGGGGGATTTTCACCCATGTGCATGGAAGAGATGTTCATGGTACCTTGTAAAATATTAATAAAAAACAGTTTGCAGAACCACATATACAGTATCAGCCTATTTTTATCAAAAAGTATATTTGCATAATACCACAGGGAAAACTATGAAAGTGTGTACACTAGAAAGTAGACAGTGGTCATTCCTGTGTAATGGCCAATTATAGGTCTCACCTGTACTCAAAAATGAGTCCAATCACCTGATAGTTTTAGGTACCTCCATGCCATTCCTTTGCTAGTGTGCCCCATTCCCATGTCTTCCCCTGGGTCTAACCACATCAGGTGGGCACTGCTTCCCCTTCTGGTTCCTCTACTGTTTCATGGCTCCCACCAAGTGATCTTTTTTCTTTGTTTGCTTATCTCCGTTTTTTTTCCTAAAGGATATGGATTATGTCTGTTATAAAAAATAATAAAAACTAAAACCAGAAAGCAATGCATGATAAGCAACTGAACTGTCCAGTAAGCTTATAAGGGCAATGGAGACACTTAAAAATCTTGTCAGAATGAAAAATGACAGGTAAAACTC
The DNA here is from genome assembly GCF_000243295.1 of Trichechus manatus latirostris. Taxonomy (NCBI): domain Eukaryota; kingdom Metazoa; phylum Chordata; class Mammalia; order Sirenia; family Trichechidae; genus Trichechus; species Trichechus manatus. Next base: position 597,665 of record NW_004444157.1, read on the forward strand.
ACATCACCTCTGAGACTTGTAGCTGGAGGAATCCACGTGGCAGTTATTACAGATCATTGCTGTAAGAGTCAGTCTCGTCATCTGTGAAATGAGGGTAATCTTTGCCTCACAGGACTGTCGAGTGGATCAGATGAGGTACTGAGTATGTGAGCTGTGTTGGGCTGGCTCCCTTGCAGTAGCAGGACCTTGGACCCTATCAGACACTCAGGAGAGAGCTGAAGGTAGGTCTTATTTGTGCCTAGAGACAAGTCCAGGCAGCTAAGAAGAGGGTGCCACCCTTCTCTGGTACTACCATATCTGCTGGGCACTCCTGTTATGCTGTGCCCTGTACTCTCTGCTGACAGATACTGATATTATGGGGTCCTTATGGTAAGAAGCCCTGGTGGTGTAGTGGTTAAGAGCTCGGCTGCTAACCAAAAGGTCAGCAGTTCCAATCCACCAGCCACTCCTTGAAAACCCTGAGGCAGTTCTATTCTGTCCAATAGGGTCACTAGTAGTTGGAACTGACTGGACGGCAATGGGTTTGGTTTTTGGTTTTATGGTAACAAAGCCCCTTTGATTCTCTGGAGTCTCCAAATTGCCAAAGCTCCCATTTGAACCCTTTATTAAGTGTGGATAAATCTGCACTCCCAACTTCATTCAGAGTTATACCTACCTAGGTGGGTACTGACTCAGGGCTGCTTGGGTCCCACTGCATTACATAGTTCTTAGCAAAGTAATCATTAATATTTTTAGTTCATTTTATATTTGCTTATAGTTTCCTTTCTCTTCATAGGCCTCAAACATTTTGGTTCCACTGGGGGCTATGTCCTGCGATTAATCTATGGATCAGAGAGTAGATTGTGGTTTGAACTGAACTTTCCACCTCAGTAACCCAGAGAAACCATATTTCAATTTACATGGCTTTCTTAGTGTTAGTTTTCTCTCTAAAAAGGCTCCTGGCTGGCTTGCTGTACAAATCAAGGAACTTGTCCACACGTAATCACAGAGGTCACACATCTGAGTTTCAAGCCAAAAAACCTCCCTTTCTGCTACAAACCAATTTAAAAAGGTAATGGCGCTCCTTAAGATATTGAAGACTTTCCATGTTATTAGTCATTATTATTTAACCTGTGTGTTACCTTCTCAAAGACTCTTTCTTATTGCTCCTGGTATCCCTAGCACTGTACATGACACATACCAAAAAACAAAAACCAAACCCGTTGCTGTTGAGTTGATTCCAACTCATAGCAACCCTATAGGACAGAGTAGAACTGCCCCATAGAGTTTTCAAGGAGCACCTGGTGGATTCGAACTGCCAATCATTTTTGGTTAGCAGCTGTAGCTCAACCACTACGCCACCAGGGTTTCCACATGACACATAGTACTTAATAATTACTAATTATGACTGAGTGAGGAGCCCTGGGCTCTTGGCCCAGTGTAGCCTTGGGCAAATGACTTGTAAAAAATGTAACTTGAAGTTTAAAAGTGAATACAGGAGAAGTGTTAATTTCCAAAATTCCACACATGAAACTATTTTAATTTTGTATAAAACAGATTTTTTTTTTCAAAATGTATTAGACCACCTTGGAAGCTTGTTGAAAATGTGACATCCTGGTCCCAACCACAGACTCAGAATTTCTAGGAATATGGCTCCAGAATCTAATTTCCATTAACTTCTCAGGTGAGTCTGACGTACACCAAAATTTTATACACTGTATGATCTCAATTATGTTAAGTATAAGCCACAAAAAACTAGGAGAAAATACACAAGCAACCAAAAAAATCAAACTGTGCAGGATTTGTACACTGATAACTACAAAAACATTAATGAGAAAAATTAAGACAGATAAATGGAGAGATAAACTATGTTCATGGATCAGAAGACTCTATTGTTAATATGGTGATTATCCCAAAATTTATGTATAAATTCAGTGCCATCTGTATTAGTTTCCTAGAGCTATCATAACAAATTACGACAAATGGGGTGACTTAGAATGACAGAAATTTATTCTGTTAAAATTCTGGAGGCTAGAAATATGAAATCAAGGTAATACTAGGACCAGGCTCCCTCTGGTGTTCCTTGGCTCATAGCTGCATCACTCCAGTCTCTGCCTCTGTCATCAGGTGGCCTTCTTCCCTGTATGCCTGTGTGTTTCCTTATAAGGACACCAGTTATTGGAGTTTAGAGCCCATCCTAATCCAGTATGACCTCATCTAATTACATCTGCAAAGACCCTATTTCCAAACAAGATCACATTCTGAAGTTCTGGGTGGACATGAATTTTTGAGGGACAATATTCAACCAATTATTCCATTATGTTAAGTATAAACCATGAAAAACTAGGAAGAAATTTAGAGAAATGTTAATCTCAGTTCAGCAGACAGAAAGCATATACATACCAGCAACCAAAAAAGATACGTGCAGGATTTTTATGCTGACAACTATAAAACATCAATGAGAGAAATTAAGACGTATTTAAATGGAGAGATACACTGTGTTCATGGATCAGATGACTCAATATTGTTAATATGGCAATTATCCCAAAAGTGATCTATAAATTCAATATCATCCCAATCAAATTCTTAGCAGGCTGGGGTCCTGAAAGTTATATGGAAAAGCAAAGGACCTATGATAGCCAAAATAATTTTCAAAAAGAAGAACAAAGTTGGATGACTCACACCACTTGATTTCAAGACTAACTATTGCCATTGAGTCAATTCCAACTCATAGTGACCCTATAGGACAGAGTAGAACTGCCCCATAGGGTTTCCAAAGAGTGGCTGGTGGATTTGAACTGCCAACCTTTTATTTAGCAGCCAAGCTCTTAACCATTGCACCACCAGGGCTCCAACTATAAAGCTACAGTAATCAAGACTGTGTAGTACTGGCATACGGATGGACATGTAGATCAATGGAATAAAATAGACAGTCTGGAAATAAGCCTATACATATATGATCAATTCTTTTTTTTTTTGTTAAAGACCCCAAAGTAATTCAATGGAGAAATTACAGACTTTGCAACAAATGGTGCATTTGGAACAATTGGACATCCATATGCAAAAAAAAGAAAAGAAAAAATGTACCTTGATACTTACCTCACACCATATACAAGGCATGAACTCCAAGCGGTTCATAGGTCAAACTGTAAAACCTAAAACTATAAACTTTCTCTTAAAATAGGAGAAATTGTGAAATAGTTTGCAGTTGCAGAGTAAAATCTTATTGCTTGTTAATTTTGAAGTAGTCTAAAGACTTAAAATTATTTTTATTCCACTATCTACTTAATAGTAAGTTTCAGAGATTTCACCTATTAAGAAATGCAAAAAGACAAATGCTAATAATAAAATATTTAAATGTAAACAATAAAATTTAAGCTATTGTTATAAAAACAGAAAAAAATCTTGGGTTAGGCAAAGGTTTCTTAAAAAGATATAAAAAGCACTAACTGTAAAAAAATTATAAATTGGACCACATCAATATTAAAATATTTAAAGATTTCTCTTCAAAAGTCACCCTTAAGAAAAGGAAAAGACAAGCTTCTGCCTGGAAGAAAATATTTGATAAAGTACCTGTCTTCAGACTATAATAAAGAACTCGTTGTTGTCATTAGGTGCCGTCCAGTCAGTTCCTACTCTATAGTGACCTTATGTACAACAGAACGAAACACTGCCTAGTCCTGCGCAATCCTTACAATCATTGTTATGCTTGAGCCCATTGTTGCAGCCACTGTGTCAATCCATCTTGTTGAGAGTCTTCCTCTTTTTTTGCTGACCCTCTACCTTACCAAGCATGATGTCCTTCTCCCAGGGACTGATCCCTCCTGATAACATGTCCAAAGTATGTGAGATGAAGTCTCGCCATCCTCGCTTCTGGAGCATTCTGGCTGTACTTCTTCCAAGACAGATTTGTTCGTTCTTCTGTCAGTCCACAGTATATTCAATATTCTTCACCAACACCACAATTCAAAGGCATCAACTAGACCAATAACCCAATTTAAAAACAGGCAAAAGATTTGACCAGACACTTCACCTAAGGAGAGATGTGGATAGCAAATGAGCGCATGAAAAGATGATCAACGTCAATAATTATCAGGGAAATGCAAATTCACACCACAATAAGATGCCACTACACACCTATTGGAGTGGCTAAACTTAAAAAAAAAACAAAACTACAAAGTCCTAGCAAGGATGCAGAGCAACTAGAACTCTTTTTATTGATGAGAACGCAAAATGGCACAGCCACTTTGGAAAAGTTTACCAGCATACACTTACCATACGACCCAGCAATCCCACTCATAGGTATTTACCCAAGAGAAATGAAAATTTTAGTAGCTACGTTCATAATAGCCCCAAACTGGAAACAACTCAAATGTCACTCAAATGGTGAATGAATAAACATACTGTGTACATCCATACAATGGAATCCTACCCAGCAATAAAAAAAGAAAAGAGTTACTGATATATGTAAAAACATGGGTGACACTTAAATTCATTGTGCTAAGTGACAGAAGCCAGACAATAAAACTACACTGTGTATGATCTCATTTATATGACATTTAGAAAAAGCAAAATTATAGGGACAGAATTGGATCAGTAGTTGCCAAGGTGGGGAGGAACTGAAAACAAAGGGGCATAAGGGGACTTTTTGAGGTGATGGTTATATTCTATATTTCTTTGGTGATGGTTGCATACATTTGTCAAACTATACATCTAAAGAGAGTTTTGCTCTATGTGGTTATACCTTAATAAACCTACCATTAAAAAAGGAACAAGGTATAAGTGAAAAATTGATAAATAGAAGTTAAAAAATTTCTGCAAAGCAGGAACCTAAAATAAAAATCAAGGGACAGAATGACATATTGTAGTGTGCTATCCTTTTTTCTGCCTTGAATTTAAACCCCCTTTCTCTAAGGAATTTCCCACTTATGAATCTTGTTAGGAAGCAGAAACCACTCCACATTATAGAAGCAGAAATGCCAGATACTCTATTTCCCAACCTTGTTTGTAACTAGCATACAGGCACGTGACAAACCCATGCTATATAACCTAATTCAGAAGCCAGTCACACAAAGAATGGGAGTATTCTCAATGAGGAATCCATTTCAGAGAGGGTGGCTGCAGTGGCAGTAGCTTCATCCAGCTTCCAAGAGAGCAATAGAAATGGTTCTGATATCAAGTGACCAAGTTGATAGTGTCGGTTGTGCCAGTAGTGACCACAATGATGTCTTTATGTGATTGATTCTTGAGTGTAATTTTGGAAGTTGTTCCTAACTGTAGAAACTCCAAGCCTTATCCTCTGCCTCCGCTAGCCCCACCCCCACCCCAAGTCTACCTTATAACCTTCAATAAATTTCTTTTCAGCTTAAATTAGCCAAATTGGTTTCTGTGGCTTATAACTGAGCACTCTAATACGCATAAAACCAGTTGCCATTGATTCTGACTCATGGCGAACTCATGTGTGTCAGAGTAGAACTGTGCTCTATATGGTTTTTTTCGAAAGTAGATCATCAAACCTTTCTTCTGAGGTGCCTCTGAACCTCCAGCCTTTTGGTTCGCAGCCAAGCACGTTAACCGTTTGCACCACCCAGGGACTAATACAAATGGTAACATGTATTTTCTCTGACTGAACACTATGTAATGCCTTCTATTCTCTCCATCCAATTTTACTAAAATTTATCAGAAATAAATTCAAAGCTCTCTATGATCAGCTCAGAAAATAGTTGAGCCAGCCTTGTGCCCTTGGTCTTTTTCTTTTCTTTTTTTAATGTTTGCTCTGTGATTTTATTTTTGGGACTATTCATGTCTACTGACTATTCTTCAAGATTGGGGCATCCTGATTGTTACTGGTTAGGCATAAATCTGGGATGATAGTGGGTCAGAATTGTTCAGAGCTTAGTTCTCTGGGCCCCTCCCTGTCTGTACAGTAGTCTGGTTATCTCAAATAATTTTTCAAGGAGGGACTTGCCCATCCAACCACAGAGCAGAGAAGCTTTAGCGTCCAGGACCTGAGAAAGAGGGAGACAGAAAGAGACAGAGAGATAGAGAAAGACATGGACAGAGAGACAGACACAGTGTGTGTGTCCTCTGCTAATCAGTTTTCCTAGACTCTTGGGAAAATATTGTTTGTTAGTTGGGGCTACTCTGCAGAGGCAGCATGAGAGAGATCAGGCTTAAGATCTCTACAGTGTTCAGGCACCAGCCTGAAGAAGGTATCTGAATGGCCACAAAGAAACAGGAGCGCAGGGCTCCCTCAAGTTGGATGCCCTTACCTAGGTTCTGCCTGTTTCTACCCAGTGGAAGGGTCTAGAGATCCAAAGGCTAAACAGGTCACCTTCCCCTCTAAATACCCTATTTCTGTTTGTTCAGGTAGTCAGTGTACTCATTAGGGGCATCCAATGCAGAGGAAACTTTTATCATTGGGAGGACAAAATGACCATCTCTGTGGATATCATTCAGCCTTTTCTCCCAGTGACTCCAGTGTTTGCACAATGGACTCATGTACAAACTGGCCATGGAAGAAGGGACAGAGCTATCCAAAGGCTCAACGACACTGACTTCCCCTTAGCAAAGCTGATCTGACTACTGTCACTGCTGAGTAACAAACCTGCCAACAGCAGAGGCCAATGCTGAGCCCCTAATATGGTATCATTTCCAGGGAGTACAAGCCAGTCTCTTGGGGAGGGTTGATTACAGTGAACCACAAACCACAGAGAGGCTGTATTTTGTCTTTAAGGGGAGAGAATTATGTACATTTAAAAAAAGCAGTTTAATGAGATATAATTCACATGCCATAAAATTCAACCCTTTAAAGTGTACAATTCAGTGATACTTAGTATATTCATAGAGTTGTGCAAACATCACTACTATCTAGTTTTAGAACATCCTTGTCACCCCAAAAGGAACACCATCACATTAGAAGACTGTACATATTACCCACCACCCCAGGCCCCACCCCCCAGTCCCTATCAACAACTAATCCACTTTCTGTCTCTATTATTTGCGTATTCATGACATTTTGTATAAATGGGATCATACAATATGTGGCCCTTTGTCACTGCTTCTTTCACTAAGCATAATATTTTCAAGCTTCATCCATGTTCTAGCATGTATCAGAACTTCATTCTTTTTTATGGCTGAATAAAATTCTATTGTATGGATTGTTGTTGTTGTTGTTAGGTTCAGTTGAGTTGGTTCCGACTCATAGCAACCCTATGTGCAACAGAACGAAACACTACCTGGTCCTGCACCATCCTCACAATCATTGTTATGCTTGAGCCCATTGTTGCAGCCACCATGTCAATACATCTTGTTGAGGGTCTTCCTCTTTTTTGCTGACCCTCTACTTTACCAAGCATCATGTCCTCCATGGACTGATCCTTCCTGATAACACGTCCAAAGTATGTGAGACGAAGTCTTGCCATCCTTGCTTCTAAGGAGCATTCTGGCTGTATTTCTTCCAAGACAGATTTGTTCATTCTTTTGGCAGTCCATGGTATATTCAATATTCTTCACCAACATCATAATTCAAAGGAATCCATTCTTAGTCTTCCTTATACATTGCCCAGCTTTCATTTGCATATGAGGTGATTGAAAACACCATGGCTTGGGTCAGGTGCACCCTAGTTTTCAAGGTGACAGCTTTGCTTTTTAACACATTAAAGAAGTCTCTTGCAGCAGATTTGCCCAATAAAATGCATCGTTTGATTTCTTGACTGCTGCTTCCATGGGTGTTGATTGTGGGTCCACGTAAAATGAAGTCCTTGACAACTTCAATATTTTCTCCATTTACCATGATGTTGCTTATTGGTCCAGTTGTGAGGATTTTTGTTTCCTTTATGTTGAGGTGTAATCCATACTGAAGGCTGTAGTCTTTGATCTTCATCAGTAAATGCTTCAAGTCCTCTTCACTTTGAGAAAGCAAGGTGGTGTCATCTGCATAATGCAAGTTGCTAATAAGTCTTCCTCCAATTTTATGTCCCATTCTTCTTCATATAGTCCACCTTCTCAAATTATTTGCTCATCATACAGATTGAATAAGTATGGTGAAAGGCTACAACCCTAACGCACATCTTTCCTGACTTTAAAACATGCAGTATTCTCTTGTTCTGTTAGAAGGACTGCCTCAAGGTGGGGCCAAGATGGTGGAGTAGTCAGACGGCTTCCTGTATCCCTCTTACAACAAAGATCTGGAAAAACAAGTGATTTGATTGTATATAAAAATCTAGGAGCCCTGAACAAGGCAAAGTTGAGGAATTGGACTGAGTGGCAGGGGGAGAGGGAGACAGTTTGGAAGAAGCGAGGAGTGAGGCAGCAGCGGGACTGCAGCTCTTCAGCCCCGCAGGGCTCTGGGTGCACAGAGAAGCCGGCAAACAGCTCCGCGCATGCTCGGGAGGCAGTTTCCACATCGAGAGACATCCGGCAGCAGAGATTCTGCTTGGACACTCCGAACCAGTGAAAAGCAGCTCCGAAGTAGCTAAAGATAAGTACATGCATGTGGCCTTTCGCAGGGATTTAAAAAAAAAAAAAAAAGCCTATTTGGGAAAAACCTCTCTCCCTTTTACCTCCTCCTTCCCCACTCTGCACCGGTCCTGCCTTCTGAAGTCTCTGAGTCCTCTGGGCTGGAAGTAGATCCCAAAAGGTGCCCTGACCCATTCTCTGGCCCTGGAGAGGGAACAAATAAGCTACTGGCTTCCTTAAGCCAGGAACTCAGAGTTGGCACAGCTCCTTTGCCAGGCAAAGGCATAATGGGTCCGCAGGCTTTGAGTGCCTTCCACCCCTGTATAGACTTGTGCGGACCCATCTCAACAGCATAAGCCCTCACTACCACAGTACAACAGGGTATGCACCTGAAGTCTAACTTCAACTCTTCCAGCTGTGAAGTGGCAGATCTGGGACTTGTGACACAGCCCTGCCCTTTAAGCAGGCACCTTTACGGGTCTGCACCAGGGGCTTGAGGACTGGTGGCTCCACCTATGTCACCTAGTCACCTGCTACAGGGGTTCAAGAATAAGTGGTGCCCCCGAGTCTTTACAGCCAACAGACTAGGGGGCTCATAGTCAGACCACAAAACTCACCTACCTACTAGCTCTAGGGAATAGGGACACACTTTCCTTTCAGACACTCAGGGGTAGCCATCAGACCCCTGCCTTGCTCAGTGCATGACCCCCTACTGAAGCCAGATACCAATCACCCATGCCTCTCTAAGACTGTAGGTGAGATCCTGCACCACACACTTGGTGACCGACTGCATGGACACCTGAGCTGAACCCATACAGCAAAATTTAAAGGACTCCTGTGTGCACATACTTAGTTACAGAACTACCTACCTGGTGACAGGACGGTAGAGCTTCAAAGGCACCATAATCAAACTAGCACACATGAGCAGCCTATTTGGGCATATCAAAACAAAACAAGAAGCTGAGACACACTAAACAAATATAAAATAAACTTATAATAACTTATTGATGGCTCATAGACAACAGTCAATATCAAATCACATAAATAGGCAGCCCATGATGGCTTCAGCAAGCTCCCAAAATAAAGAATAAATAAATTCTCTGGAGGAAGAGAATTTCTTGGAATTACCAGAGGCAGAATACAAAAGATTAATATACAGAACTCTTCCAGAAATTAGAAAGAAAATTCTACAAAAGGCAGAAACTGCCAAAGAACATAGAGACAAAGTAGTAGCGGAACTTAAAAAAGTTATTCAAGAACATAATGACAAATTTAATAGGCTGCAAGAATCCACAGAGAGACATCAATCAGAAATCCAAAAGATTAACAATAAACTTTCAGAATAAGACAACTCAATAGAAAGTCATAGAAGCAGAATTGAGGCAGTAGAAGTTAGAATTAATGACATTGAAGATAAAGCACTTGACGCCAACTTATTTGAGGAGAAATCAGATAAAAGAATTAAAAAGAATGAAGAAAAGCTAAGAGTTATGTGGGACTCTATCAAGAGAAATAACCTACGAGTGATTGGTGTAGCAGAACGGGGGGGATAACAGAAAACACAGAGAAAATTGTTGAAGATTTGTTGACAGAAAACTTCCCTGATATCATGAAAGATAAGAAGATATCTATCCAAGATGCTCATCGAACCCCACGTAAGGTAGATCCCAAAAGAAAGTCACCAAGACATATTATAATCAAACTTACCAAAACCAAAGATAAAGAGAGAATTTTAAGAGCAGCTAGGGATAAAAGAAAAGTCATCTACAAAGGAGAGTCAATTAGAATAAGCTCGGACTACTCAGCAGATACC
>NW_004444157.1:610386-611908 GCF_000243295.1 Trichechus manatus latirostris
GAAAATTCCTCAAGATAATTAAGGGCATTTATACAAAGCCAACAGCCAACATCATCCTAAATGGAGAGACTTTGAAAGCATTCTCCTTGAGAACGGGAACCAGACAAGGATGCCCTCTATCACCACTCTTATTCAACATTGTGCTGGAGGTCCTAGACAGAGCAATTAGGCTAGAAAAAGAAATAAAGGGCATACAAATTGGTAGGCAAGAAGTCAAAGTATCTCTATTTGCAGATGATACGATCTTATACACAAAAAACCCTAAAGAATCCACAAGAAAACTACTGGAAGTAATAGAAGATTTCAGCAGTTTCAGGATACAAGATGAACATACAAAAATCAGTTGGATTCCTTTACACCAACAAAGAGAACCTCAAAGAGGAAATTATCAAATCAATACCATTTACAATAGCCCCCAAGAGGATAAAATACTTAAGAATAAATCTAACCAGAGACGTAAAAAATCTATACACAGAAAACTTCAAGACACTACTGCAAGAAACTAAAAGAGACCAGCATAAGCGGAAAAACATACCTTGCTCATGGATAGGTAGACTCAACATAGTGAAAATGTCAGTGCTACCCAAAGCGATCTACAGATACAATGCAATCCCGATCCAAATTCCACCAGCATTTTTTAATGAGATGGAGAAACAAATCACCAACTTCATATGGAAAGGGAATAGGCCCTGAATAAGTAAAGCGTTACTCAAGAAGAAGAACAAATGGGAGGCCTTACACTACTTGATTTTAAAACTTATTATACTGCCACAGTAGTCAAAACAGCCTGGTATTGGTACAACAACAGATACATAGACCAATGGAACAGAGTTGAGAATCCAGATATAAGCTCATCCACCTATGAACAGCTGATTTTTGACAAAGGCCCAAAATCCGTTAATTGGGGAAAAGACAGTCTCTTTAACAAATGGTGCTGGCATTAAACTGGATATCCATCTGCAAAAAACTGAAACAAGACCCATACCTCACACCATGCACAAAAACTGACTGAAAATTGATCAAAAACTTAAATATAAAATAAAAAATGAGAAAGATTGTGGAAGAAAAAATAGGGACAATGCTATGGCCCTAATACATGGCATAAACACAGTACAGACCATAAGTAACAATGCGCAAGCACCAGAAGAGAGGCTAGATAAATGGGAGCTCCTAAAAATCAAATACTTATACTCATCAGAAGACTTCACCAAAAGAGTAAAAAGACAGACTGGGAAAAAAATTTTGTCTATGACAAATCTGATCAGCGTCTAATCTCTAAAATCTACAAGATACTGCAAAACCCCAACAACAAAAAGACAAATAACTCAATTAAAAAATGGGCAAAGGATATGAACAGGCACTTCACCGAAGAAGATATTCAGTCGGCTCACAGACACATGAAGAAATGTTCACGATCATTAGCCATTAGGGAAATGCAGATCAGAACTACAATGAGATATCATCTCACTCCAACAAGGCTAGCCTTAATCCAAAAAACACAAAATAATAAATGCTGGAGAGG
>NW_004444157.1:613079-622580 GCF_000243295.1 Trichechus manatus latirostris
CCTCTTAGCTCAAGTAGATACAAGAGACCAAAGGGGCAGCTTCTGTCCAGAGGTGAGACGGGAAGGCAGAGACGGTTAGGAGCTGGTTGATTGGACATTCTGGACATGTCGCAGAATGGGGTGAGCAATTAGGGTCACATAACAATGTATGTATAAAATTTTGTATGGGGGACTAACTTGAAATGTAAACTTCATTTAGACTACAACAATTAAAAAAAAAGAAACTGTGACTTTCACTCTGTAGGCAGTAAGGAACGATTAAGTTTCTTTTGGTATCAGGGAGTTGGGTGATCAGTGCTGTACTTCAGGGCGACTAAAGGCAGCAACACGTCAAAGAGGGAAGACCCTTGGGGCTGGGAGCAGTGGTCATAAATGAGGCTCCTTGTTGAACTAGGGACAAATGGGAGGACACAGGCAGAGTCTGAGCCATTGGGATGTGGTGACTGGTTAGGTACAGGATGGGGGTGGTGGTTGAAGGAAGTCAGGGATGACCAAGAGGTTTCAGGTCTCAGTGACCATTATTCAACTATTCAACAGAATTCATTCCATTCATTTATTCAGTGATAATGTGGTATAGGTCTACTCTGTGCCTTGCTCGGCATCGGGACCTGGGAATTCAGAGATAAATGCTGTGGTAAGAAAATAATTATTATGCAGTAGATGGATAATGGGTATATTAGATAGATAGATAGCTGCCATCGAGCTGACTCGGACTCATGGCAACCCTGTGTACACCAGAATGAAACATTGCCTGGTCCTGAGTTATCCTTACGATCTCCAGCATGTTTGAATCTATTGTTGTGGCTATTGTGCCAATCCACCTCACCGAGGGTCTCTCATGCCCTCGTTGGCCCTCTACTTCACCATACATGATGTTCTCCTCTATCGATTGATCTCTTCTGATGATGTGTCCAAAGCAAGTGAGTCGAACAATGTTCTGTTGTGATCCATAAGGTTTTCATTGGCTAATTTTCTGAAGTAGGTCACCAGGCCTTTCTTCCTTGTCTGTCTTAGTCTGGAAGCTCTGCTGAAACTTCTCCACCATGGGTGACCCTGCTGGTATTTGAAATACCAGTGGCATAGCTTCCAGTATCACAGCAACATGCAGGCCACCACAGTACAAACAAACTGAGAGATGGAATGGGTATATTAGACCATTTTATGCATCACTCCACATCCTCTCAGCCTCACTTGCCTCTTATTCCAGCTCTGTGTGGGTGAGGACCAAGTTCACTCAGGTGTAACCTGACTGCATCTGACCTCCACCCAGGGTTTCCCTACTGACATAGTGGTGGAACACATCTCAGCACCTACGCTAGCGGATTAGCAACCTAGAAGTGTGGGGTAATCAACACAGTGTAGGGCAAACCTCTGATCAATGGGAGGAGCCCTTTCTCCTCCCACCCCCACTACCCTGGTGGTTTGGAAACATGTCCTGTAAGACTCCCCAAGGGTACAGTCCTTTTGATTGAACAACTTAGTCCTACTTAGCGGTGTCCGGCTTGATAACACATCCTCCTACCAGCTTTTTCTCTGCCTCTGTCCCTTTGTCACCTATTCCTGTCCCTGGAACTGTACACCCTAATAAAATGTTGGCACATCAAAAAAAAAAAAAAAAAAAGAAGGACTGCCTCTTGATTTATGTACAGATTCCTCTTAAGCACAATTAAGTGTTTTGGAATTCTCATTCTTTGCAATGTTATCTGTAATTTGTTATGATCCACACATTTGAATGCCTTTGCATTTTTTGCAGTGTTATCCATAATTTGTTATGATCCACACATTTGAATGCCTTTGCATAGTCAATAAAACACAGGTAAACATCTATCTGGTATGCTCTGCTTTCAGCCAAGATTCATCTGACATCAGCAATAATATCCTTGGTTCCACATCCTCTTCTAAATCCAGCCTGAATTTCTGGCAGTTCCCTCTGGATGTACTGCTGCAACCACTTTTGAATGATCTTCAGCAAAATTTTCCTTGTGTGCGATATCAATGATATTGTTTGATAATTTCTGTATTTGGTTGGATCACCTGTCTTGGGAATAGGCATAAATATGGATCTCTTCCAATCAGTTTGCCAGGTAGCTGTCTTCCAAATTTCTTGGCATAGATGAGTGAGCATTTCCAGCACGGCATCCATTTTTTGAAACGTCTCAATTGGTGTTCCGTCAATTCCTGAAGGCTTGTTTTTTGCCATTCCCTTCAGTGCAGCTTGAACTTCTTCCTTCAGTACTATTGCTTCTTGGTCATATGCTACCTCCTGAAACGGTTGAACGTCGACCAATTCTTTTTGGTACAGCGACTCTTTGTATTCCTTCGATCTTCTTTTATGCTTCCTGCGTCGTTCAGTATTTTGCCCATAGAATCTTTCACTATTGCAACTCGAGGTTTGAATTTTTCTTCAGTTCTTTCAGCTTGATAAATGCTGAGCGTGTTCTTCCCTTTTGGTTTTCTAACTCCACATCTTTACACATGTCATTATAATACTTTACCACCCTTTGAAATCTTCTGTTCAGCTCTTTTATTTCATCATTTCTTCCATTTGCTTTAGCTACTCAACGTTCAAGAGCAAGGTTCAGTCTCTTCTGACATCCATTTTGGTCTTTTCTTTCTTTCCTGTCTTTTTAATGACCTCTCGCTTTCTTCATGTATGATGTCCTTGATGTCATTCCAGAACTCATCTAGTCTTCGGTCATTAGTGTTCAGTGGGTCAAATCTATTCTTGAGATGGTCTCTAAATTCAGGTGGGATATATTCAAGGTCATACTTTGGCTCTCAGACTTGTTCTAATTTTCTTCAGCTTCAATTTGAACTTGCATATGAGCAATTGATGGTCAGTTCTGCAGTCAGCCCCTGGCCTTGTTCTGACTGATACTGAGCGTTTTCATTGTCTCTTTCCACAGATGTAGTCGATTTGATTCCTGTATATTCCATCTGGCGAGGTCCACATGTATAGTCACCATTTATGTTGTTGAAAACAGATATTTGCAATGAAGAAGTCATTGGTCTTGCAAAATTCTATCATGTGATCTCCAGCATAATTTCTATCACCAAGGTCATATTTTCCAACTACCAATCCTTCTTGTTTCCAACTTTTGCATACCAGTCACCAGAAATTATCAGTGCATCTTGATTGCATGTTCAATCAATTTCAGACTGCAGAAGTTGGTAAAAATCTTCTATTTCCTCATCTTTGGCCTTAGTGGTTGGTGCATAAATTTGAATAATAGTTGTATTAACTGGTCTTCCTTGTAGGCGTATGGATATTATGCTATCACTGACAGCACTGTACTTCAGGATAGATCTTCAGATGTTCTTTTTGACGACGAATGCAATGCCATTCCTGTTCAATTTGTCATTCCCGGCATAGCAGACCATATGATTGTCTGATTCAAAATGGCCAATACCAGTCCATTTCAGCTCACTAATGCATAGGATAGCGATCTTTCTCCATTCCATTTCATTTCTGACAACTTCCAATTTTCCTAGATTCATACTTCATACATACATACTTCTAGATTCTTAATACTTCATACATTCTTAATGGATGTTTGCAGCTATTCTCATTTTGAGTTGTGCCACATCAGCAAAAGAAGGTCCTGAAAGTTTGACCCCATCCACGTCATTAAGGTCAACTCTACTTTGAGGAGGCAGCTATTCCCCAGTCGTCTTTTGAGTGCCTTCCAACCTGAAAGGCTCATCTTCCGGCACTATAACACACAATTTTCTGCTGCTGTTCATAAGGTTTTCACTGGCTAATTTTTTCGGAAGTAGACGGCCAGGTCTTTCTTCCTAGTCTCTCTTAGTCTGGAAGCTCAGCTGAAACCTGCCCACCATGGGTGACCCTGCTGGTATTTGAATACTGGTGGCATAGTTACCAGCAACACAGCAACACGCAAGCCCCCACAGTACGACAAACTGACAGATGCATGGGATTGTGTGTATACACCACATTTTATTTATCCATTCATCAGTTGGTGGATATTTAGGTTGTTTCTACTTTTGAGTTATTAAAATAGAATAATACTGCTGTGAACATGCGTGTAACAGTTTTTGTGTGGACATATGTTTTCGTTTCTCTTGGGTATATACCTGGGGTGGAATTGCTGAGTAAGAGGGTAACTCTATGTTTAACCTCTTGAGGAACTGCCAGGCTGTTTTCCTCAGCCCCTACACCACTTTACAGTCCTACCAGCAGTGTATAAGGGTTCCAGTTTTCCACAGCTTGCCAACACTTGTTATTGTCTACCTTTTTTATTATAGCCAACCTAGTCTGTATGAAGTGGTACCTCATTGTGTCTTAAATTTTCATTTCCATAATGACTAATTATGTTGAGCATCTTCTCAAGTTCTTACTGGCCATTTTTATACATTCATTGGAGAAATATGTACTGAAATCCTTTGTCCATTTTTAAATTTGTTCATTTGTGTTTTTATCATTGAGTTGTAAGGGTTCTTTATATACTATGGATACAAGTCCTTTGTCAAATATATGATTTGCAAATATAATTCCGTGCATTGTCTTTTCACTTTCTTGATTATGTTCTTTGAAGCACAGAAGTTTTTCGTTTTGATGAAGTCCAATTTATGTATTTTATCTTTTGTCATCTATATTTTTTATGCTATATCTAAGAAAACATCATCTAACTCAAGGTTACCAATATTTATTTCTATGTTTTCTTCTAAGAGTTTTCTATTTTTTGCTCTTACACTTAGGACTATGATCCATTTTGAGTTTTTATATCATGTGAGGTAGGGATCCAAATTCATTGTATGACATGTGGATATCCAGTTGTCCCAGCACCATTCCTTTTTTTTTTAAATTTTTTTATTGTGCTTTAGATGAAGGTTTACAAAGCAAATTAGTTTCTCATTAAATAATACATATATTGTTTTGTGATATTGGTTGCCAACTCCACGACATGTTAACACTCTCCCCTTCTCGACCTTGGGTTCTCCGTTACCAGCTTTCCTGTCCCCTCATGCCTTCTCGTCCATGCCCCTGGGTTGGTGTGCCCATTTAGTCTCATTTTGTTTTATGGGCCTCTCTAATCTTTGGCTGAAGGGTGAACCCCAGGAGTGACTTCATTACTGAGCTAAAAGGGTGTCCAGGGGTCATATTCTTGGAGTTCGTCCAGTCTCTTTCAGACCAGTAAATCTGGTCTTTTTTTTCTCAGATTCTTTTTTTTTTATTGTAATTTAGATGAAGGTTTACTGAACAAATAGTTTCTCATTAAACAGTTAGTACACGTATTGTTTTATGACAATGGTTAACAACCCCATGACATGTCAACACTGTCCCTTCTGAGCCTTGGGTTTCGTATTACCAGCTTTCCTGTCCCCTCCTGCCTTCTAGTCTTTGTCCCTGGACTGTTGTGTCCCATTAGTCTTGTTTTGTTTTATGGGGCTGTCTAATCTTTGGCTGAACAGTGAACCTCGGGACTGACTTCATTACTGAGCTAAAAGGGTGTCCAGGGGCCATAACTCGGGGTTTCTCCAGTCTCTGTCAGGCCAGTAAGTCTGGTCTTTTTTTATGAGTTAGAATTTTGTTCTACATTTTTCTCCAGCTCTGTCCAGGACCCTCTGTTGTGATCCTTGTCAGAGCAGTCAGTGGTGGTAGCCAGGCACCATCTAGTTGTACTGGACTCAGTCTGGTGGAGGCTGTGGTAGTTGTCGTCCATTAGTCCTTTAGACTAATCTTTCCCTTGTATCTTGTTTTCTTCATTCTCCCTTGCTCCCGAAGAGGTGAGACCAGTGGTGTGTCTTTGATGGCTGCTCACAGGCTTTTAAGACCCCAGACGCTACTCACCAAGTGTAGAATGTAGAACATTTTCTTTATAAACAGTGTTATGCCAGTTGAGCTAGATGTTACCCGAGACCATGGTCCCCACAGCTCTCCGCCCAGCAATTCAGTCCCTCAGGGAGTTTGGATGTGACTATGGAGCTTCCATGACCTTTTCTTATACAAGTTGCCAGCAGCATTTCTTGAAAAAACTCTTCACTTAACTACAAATTCTTAAAGACACACTAGGGAATGGATCTTGTTCATAACCCAGGGACTGTCTGTAATGCCACTGAATAAATAGTTAAAAAGGCAAATTTTATGTTATACATATTTTACCATAATGAAAAAAGATAAAAATAAATAAATATTACAAAAAATAATAATGTTAGACCTTTAACTAACAACATAAACAAATATTAACTCAAAACGGATCAAATATATAAAGGTAAGAGCTAAAACTACAAAACTCTTAGAAGAAAACATAAGGGTAAATCTGAATTACCTCAGATTTTGGTAATGAATTCTTAGATATGAAACCAAAAGCATGGGCAACATGAGAAAATTGACTTTATCAAAATGAAAATTATTTTATGCTTCAAAGGATATCATCAACAAAGTAAAAAGAAATGGACCGCAGTTACCACAACCTCTACCAGACTGAGCCCAGAACAACTAGATAGTGCCTGGTTACCATCACTGACTTCTCTGGCAGGGATCACAATAGAGGGTCCTGGACAGAGTGGGAGAAAAATGTAGAACAAAATTCAAATTCACAAAAACAAAACCAAACCCCAGGCTTGCTGGTCTGACAGAGACTGCAGAAACCCTGAGAGTATGGTCCCCAGACACCCTTTTAACTCAGTTCTGAAGTCACTCCTGAGGTTCAACCTTCAGCCAAAGATTAGACAGGTCTATATGGCCAACAATAACACATGTGAGGAACTCACTTCATAGTTCAATCATGTATATGAGACTAATGGGCACACCAGCCCAAAAGCAAAGATGAGAGGGCAGGAAGGGACGGGAAAACTGGACAAATGGAAATAGGGAACCCAGGGTGGAGAACAGGGAATTACTGACACATCACAGGGTTGGCAACGAATGTCACAAAACAATTTATGTATTAACTGTTTAGTGAGAAACTAATTTGCTCTGTAAACTTTCACCTAAAGCACAATTTAAAAAAGGAAGAAAGAAAGAAGAGCCAGTAGTGGAGCACATCATTTGGATTCAGGATCCCTGCACTGAGAAGCTCCTGGAACCAGGAGACCAAGAGAGAGAAAGAGAGAGCGCTGTAACACTGAAGATGGAGAGAAGCAGGGGCAGAGAAATGGTGACAGCAGAGGCAGGAGACCAGCAAGAGACAGGTAGGAGACAGTGCAGTGGGCTTCCCGGCCCACAGAGCGAGAAAGCTGAGCACCTTCGGTCAGGAGGCTTACTGGTGGAGTGGGGTGCTTCTGGGAACTTACTGAAAGAGATAAAAGAGCTTTGTTAACATTTGCCTGAACAGGGCAGAGGCCAGGCTGAGGGCCAGAGGAGAGACCTGCCTTCGGGCATGGCTGAGACTGTCCTGATCAAGGAACTGTATCCTGAGTGTTCCTGAACCTGAATTGTAACCTGTTACTTCCCTAATAAACCCCACAATCCTGAGGAAAAAAAGAAAGTAAAAAGACAACCCACATAATGGAGTAAATATGAAATACAGGTCTGTTTAAAAGTAAAGACAAAGAGTTTAATTATGGCAAAAGGGTGTTTTGTAAAACGGAAAAACACAGAGTCAAGAAACCCTTGACAGAGTGCTCCTGGCAAGCTGTTCATTTACAGAAACTTATAAAGACAAGTAGAAGGGTATAGCTAAAATGTTTGTAATTGGTTGACATTCACAGAGCTTAGACGGGAATTAGAACAAGGTTATAGAAAAGTATAGGGCTTTGTAAGGACTCAGGTACAGGTTAGAAAAACATTTTTTAAGGGGGAGCAAGGTAGGCATTTTCTGAGAATTGGCTTAACCACTAGAGTCACATGTTTAACACCTGTACAAGCTGCTCTTAACATCAGTCATTTCTAATTATAACAAAACCACATTTTTATGTAAAACTTACTTGCTTCTAGGTAGGTAACAGGCTGCATTATATGACAGAAGCTGTCTTTAAAAACACAAAATGGAATCACTTAGGACAAGAAGGATTTGGCCTAGACCCTAGCCAGAAGTCCCAGTCATGTCAAGAGCCTTAGTTTTTGGAATGCTCTTCCTCACTTCCCCCTTTTGATCAAGAATTCCTCTGGTAATTTGATGATCACACTTAAGAGCATTATAGATAGTTACTGGTTTACTTTGGCTTCACCTTGCTAGGCTAGGAGTCTCATCTTCAGAGTGTGTTGTTTTTCAGGTTCATTTTCTGATTGCCCACAAAGGAGTAACTCTTCTTCTGCAAGGACTTGGTTGTGTAAGGTTATAGATGGTTGCTTGTTACTTACAAGCCTTCTTTAAATGCTCTGTTTCAGTGATCTTTTGTGTTGGAGATATGAATAGAGCAAGGCAAAATTGAAAGGAACAACTTGACAGACTGGAAGCTCTTAACTAAGTGCAAGGTCAAACTCCTTTGGGTAGGTGGTCCCTTCAGAACACTAATTCATTGCTTAGTAGGAGTCATGGTTTGAGTGCAGAGTCTAGAAGTACAATTAATTATTATTAAGTACAATTGATTCCAAATATAATGAAAAAAATAAGAAGTAAAACTAATCCAGTCTGGACAATGGAGCGTAGCCAAGCGCTAATACTCTTTGGGAGTCAGTTACAAAATATCTAAGGAATCAAAGGAAGAAGTATGACACATCCAGTATTCAGTTAGATTACTAGCATTAGTTATTAATTGAGCAATTTAATAAATGCATTGTTTTTCTAAGTGTTAACAGGAATTATTGAAAGCAGAAATATAAAATTTAAAAAGAATTTTATAATGCAAAACTTGGTTACCAGGGAAAGAAATCTAACTGATATAATAAAACTGACTTAAAGGCAATAAGGGTTATGCAAAGAGCAATCATTTCAATAACATGTATTAAAAATGAGAGGTTTAGGTTTATAATAATAAAATGTTAAAGTAAAGAATAATACTAACTTGAGACAATATTGTAATTAAAGGAAAACAGCAAAAGTATGAAGTAAATTGTAAAGATATTGATTGTACGGAAAATTCTTACTAACTAATAGCAGTAATATTGGCTTTTATGTTTATGTGAGACAATATAATGACTATTGCTAAAACAAAGTTATTTTAGAAAGCTACTAATATTTGTGTGGGAAAGCAGGAAACTATACGACAATAATATATCAGAGTACTTAATATTTAAACAGCTGTAATAATGAATAGAAAGGTAATGATGTGAAAGTAAGTAACTTTCATCTGAAAGAGAAAGACTAAAAGATTTTTAAAGAAAGGAATAAACATACATACATACATAAACATACATGGATTGAACTGTGTCTCCCCCAAAATACCTGTCAACTTGGCTGGGTCATGATTCCCAGTATTGTATGATTGTGTACCATTTTTTTTTTTTCTCACAGTGGTTATTTTATTGGGGGATTATCGAGGACTAACTTTCTTAATAATAATTTCAGTATCGTTATTTTTTTTTAAATATTTTATTGTACTTCAGGTGAAGGCTTACAGAACAGATAGTTTCTCATGTAACAGTAACACACATGC
>NW_004444157.1:631078-656992 GCF_000243295.1 Trichechus manatus latirostris
GATAGAGAATCCACGGGCCATGCTTTCTGGGGTACCTCCAGTCTCAGTCAGACCATTAAGTCTAGTCTTCTTACTGGAATTTGAGTTCTGCACCCCACCTTTCTCCTGCTCCATCCAGGACTCTCTGTTGTGTTCCCTGTCAGGGCGGTCATTGGTGATAGCTGGGCACCATCTAGTTCTTCTGGTCTCATTAAGCCAATCTCTTTTGAGATATAAAAGAGAGAAGCAAGCAGAGACACATGGGAACCTTATACCATCAAGAAAGCAGTGTCGGAAGCAGAGCATGTCCTTTGGACCTGAGGTTCCTGCGCAGAGAAGCTCCAGACCAAGGGAAGACTGATGCATCACAAGGACCTTCCTCCAGAGCCGACAGAAAGAAAGAAAGAAAACTTTTCCCTGGAGCTGATGCCCTGAATTTCGACCTGTAGCCAACTAGACTGTGAGAGAATAAATTTCTCTTTGTTAAAGCCATCCACTTGTGGTATTTCTGTTAGAGCAGCACTGGATGACCAAGACAATAAGATATCTGAATTACAATAAAGCAATTCTAAAAGTTATCAGAGCGAGACAAAGTCCAATGATTTTAGAAGTTCATATTAGCAAAGATTAGATACAGGCCTGGTCCTGAGATCTTGGGAAAAGCTGTCTGCACCAGATGCCTCTGCTTCTGATCCCGGAGATATTTAAAGTTTAGTTTGAGTCCTTCTGTTGGTTGGACAGTCCTGGCAGGAATCACAGTTAATTTTGTGGCACAAGGGTTTGTAAGAAGGACTAAATATGGTTTATTCCATTGAGGTTTAAGAGAATCCTTCAATTGATCCTTTTTCCAATAAACATAGTCTCTAGACTGAATAGAAGGTAATTTAGATATGTCTGACTTTTGAGTATTAAATGTTTCTTTGACCTGTGAAGAATACTTTTTAAAGTAAAGTATGGCATATATAGCATTTTATAATAATATAAGCGATGAGAAAGATTTTAAAGTAAAGTAGTGGCAATAAACTGTAAGAAGACAACTATTCATAAAATTAGTTAAGGAAGGAACAGGATTGTTAAGATTAAGCATCAACAATCAGCTTTAGTAATGGGATAGGTGCCTTTGTGTGCAGTAGTAAGGATGTTGAGGGCCATTTGGTTTTGAAGAAGTATTTCTCTCATTATAGTTACTTCGAGCATTTATTTCTTGGAGTCCATGGACAGAATCATTTAACGTATTTTGAATGTATTTAGTCAGAACTTTGATATGTGTCATAACATCTTCTAATCCATGGGATATTCTGTAGCTAATATAATGTTATTAGTTATTTAAATAACTGATTTTTACATTTAAAGAGGGAAAGGGAAATAAAAATGGTTTCTTACATCTGGAAATTAGAACACTGAATATGAGGAATATTCTCATAAAAATTTTATAGCAATTTTTTTTTTGGTTTAATGAGTCCTATTTTAGTTCATGCAATTTCAGATCAGTAACGGTCTGAAAATTCCATTAGTTTATATGTAAGAATCCTGGAAGTCTTGATTTAGTCCAGTTGTATTCATATTTCAAATACTATAGTCTTCTTCATGAGTCTAATACAGTTCATTTTTGTTGATATATTTTAGTCAAGCTGCAGTGCAGTTAATTACTTAATACGGCCCTTCTAGCCATAGTCTTTGTGACTCACACACAATGATTGAGTGGGACTATGCAAATAAGGTGTATGGAACTTGTGATGTTTGGGGTTATGTTTTGGCTTGGCTAGGCCATGATTCCCAGTATTGTGTGGCTATCCTTCATTTTGTGATCTGATGTAATTATCCTAATTATCCTCCATTTTATGGGTTGTAAATCCTAACCTCTATACCTTAATGAGGGAAGATTAGTGTAGGGTGTATCTTGAGAGTCACAGCCTTGCAGAAGCACATGACTCAAGTCTCACCCTTACTTATGTCACGCCCTTCCCTGGAGTGTGGTCTGCATCCAGTGTATACATGTGGATGCTCTGGTGAGGTTCTCTCTCTGCATCTGGAACCTGCATCTGGCTTGTCACTGTCTAACCTCTGGTTCTTAGTACTTGAGCCAGCGGCCTGCCATCTGACCTCCCAATTCTGGGATTTGCTGGCTTCCACAGTCCCACGGGCCAGCGGCCTATTGTCTGACCTGATTTGCCAGTTTCTGCAGCCTTGTAAGCCAGCAGCCTGTCATCCGGCCTGCCAATTTGGGTTCATCAACTCCTGCTGCTGCATGAGTTGGGAGAAGCCTACAACTGATCCATGGATTTGGGACTTGCCAGCCTCCACAACCTTGTAAGCCATTTACTTGATATGGTTCGTGAATTCTGTGAGACGTTGCAGTGAATTATGGAACTCAAAGACGGGAGGGAGAGTACTGAGGGGAGGAGGAGGAGTTGATGTTAGAGATAATGGCATGGTACAGCAATTTGGAAAAGCTGGACATTTGGGATCCGTTAACCTCCACCTCATAGGAACCAGCTTTGTGCTGGTCCTTATAAAAGAAATTATTCATTCACAAGCATTTTTAGTGAATCAGCAAAGTAGAATTTTTCTGCAAATGACAGACTTAAAGATAGCCATGGTTAACTTATAATAGTAATTGTTAAAAGTGAAGGACCTGATGGGAATTAATTATAAAAGTAATGCAAGACCAAGTGAAGTTAATTAAAAAAAAAAAACTTTAGGCAAAATAATAATAATAATAATTAATTCAGATTAATCTATCAAATTAAATCGAATTCATTAAATTCAGTTCAAATCAAAATTCAGTGTAGGAAAAGAAAAACCTGAGACATAACTTATCATAAGAGTCTTGAAATATAATTTATGTAGTTGAGATATAGCAAAAACAAATTAAGATCATTAGGTGTCTATACATTTGACTAGTAATAAAAGTTCCATGGGTAAATGATGTTAATTCCCCAGTTAAACTGTTGGACCAAGTTAACAATTAAAAATTATGTAGCACGTTTCATACAACATATTAAACATTTTGTACTTATTTTCTTATAAAACAAATTTTTGTGACTTTTTATGAAATTTAAAAGTTGTTAGGAGTTTATCATAGGTTACTGAGAAATAGTATTTGCTTAATAGTTAGAAACTCAATTTCTTTGCTAGTTGATATAAAACTTTCAGAAATTTTTATAAATTAATTTTTAAAAAATATTTTAGTGGCAGTAAATAAGATCTTTAACTATTTTAAATAAATTCTCTTAATTTTTTTTATCTTTGACATAAGCTTCAGTTGCTTATTTCTAGAAAAACAGAAGTTGCATTTTTTTTTTAAAATTTACAAGATGAAGTTTTAATCTAGCTTAAGTTATTCAAAGAGGTTTTGCTTTTAAAATTTTTGCTTGCAAGGTTGACATAAAAACTTTTGTTAGGCTAGGATTCAAATTAATTCTCTCATTTAATTTGTATAAACATTTATTATTAAACTAATTAGAATAATACCATCTGGAGGTAAGAAATTATTACCTTTTCATTCACACGCTTCATAGGATCCTGTGAAGAAGCAATAACTTAAAGGCCTTGTTGTACCAAATAAACAATTTATCCTTTGCAGTTCATTTTTAAAGTCTTTCAGTTGTTACCGAACACTTATCTTATGGCTATTCAAGACAGACAGAAACTTAAACACAACATGAGATAAAAATCACGTAAATTTGTTAGTCTACAACAATAAAAATTCTATAAATTCATTTGCCTATGGAACTAATTCACAATTTTTAGGCTTATATTCAATATCACACAAGATAAACATATGTGGAACTACGTGAAGCTGAGTTTTGAAAAAGCAGAACTAAGGTCTGCATGCAGCAAACAACTTCTGTAATGTAATTCAGAGTTAATTCAAGGTTTGTCTGTTTATAAATGTCCAGTAAGTTTAATAAAATTTCTTTTGAATTTTAGACTAATTTCATTTAGATCATTTATTCCTCCTTTCCATGGTGAGCCAAAGAATTTGGGCCACCCACGAAACTATTTTGAGGGATTATGGGAGCTTGGAGCGTAGAAGGAGCTGTTTTTGATTACTGGCCCTCCTTTTTAATTTAATGACCTGGTTTCTTACAAAAAAAACAACAACAACAACAACAAATACTAGGTTTATTTTGGACAAATAGTTCAGAAGTTTCTTGAGGAAATTTACGGGCTTGTTTTGTTTTGCTTATCATTTTTGTTCTCAGATCGGGGCTAATTTGAGAATAATATTGGTATATTTAATGATGGGGATAGTTTCCCAATCTGATTGTTGGTGCTTGACCCATTCAGCTGATTTAGGGTTCAAACCATTTGTAAATATAAAATTAACGGGTATTTTAATATTTTCATCTGTAAGGTGGAGGCCAAAATGTCCAGTAAATGTTCTGGTTAAGCAATCTTTAAGATTATTAATGTTCTTTGGCTTATAACAATCTTTTATCCAGTGCCTGGATTCCTTGTAATATTTGTAAGTATTGGGAAGGGAAAAAAGTAGGTCAAGGTGGAAACTCTTTTTTTTTAAAAGTGATTACTAAAGGTTTCCTAGAATAAAGGGAAGTTATATACAAAAAGGAGGTTCAGACAACATGAACAAGCTGCTACTGAAAGGGTAGAGGAAACAGCTGCAGAGTTCTGACAAGTTTAGACAGAATAACTTTTTAAATTCTGTTTAGTTAATTTAGGAATAGTATACTATTTTGATATTTTGTTAAAAAATTTAAATCTTAATGTACCAATTAAAATAGGTGTTAGGTAAACAAGTTCAGACAATTTAAATGAACCCTAATGCAGTTTTATTGAAGGTTCAAGCTTGTTTGACGTTTAGAACTTTTAGATTTAGTAAAATCTTAATGGGGAGTGCCGCGGGGTTTGAATACTGTGAATGAAATGGAGAAAGAGATAGAGAAACAGTAGCTGGCAAAAGAACTGAAAGAGTAACGGAAAAGTTCTGATTTTGCAGCTTCTTATTTTGTTTAACCTTAAAACTGCCTTCTGCATGGAAGCCTTTAAAATATAAAACAGTGAATTGGCACTTGCTATTGATTAAAATAATGCATACTAAACGAGCAACCTTGGGAATGTCTCCCGTAGTAAAATTCTTAAGGTGCTAAACTGAAGAATAACAAAACAAAACAGACAGAACAAACGAAATTCTTGAAAGACTTGAATGTAGAAATGCAAAGTTTGACCTGCTGTCCCTTGAGATCCATGGAGGTGGTTTTTGAGGTTGTCCAGGATAAAAAGGGAGCCCAGAAAGAAGGCTCTTGAGGGTGTTAAAACTTGCTTTAGAGACTGAAAGTCACTTGAAGAGATTCTTGTGTACTTAAGAAAGTGAAAGTGATTACCAGCCACCCTGGAGTTCAGATTCTAATTCTGAAGCCCAAATTTTTGTTTGTTTTTTGTTTTTTTTCGAAATCAGATCCAGTCTCCAAAAACCTAGTATTAAGAATCCAACAAGATGTGTGGATAGCGAACCAAAAGTAAAAAGAGGAAGTTGGCAAGGGAACAGGAAGAGAAGTGACAGGCTCCTGAGATTTTAATCTTCCAGAGAGGTAGTTTTACTGTCCTGCTGTTGTTCTTATGGAGGAATCCTCATTTTCTAATTTACTTCATAGCCAGGTATTTTCTAAGTTGTTACACCATTGGCTTAATAAGGAACAAGTATCAGGACCATAATGCTTGCTCACAAATTCTGCGGGAGTCCCTAAAAGATATTCCCTGCTCTTGGATTTGTTTCTGCCCATTCTCCTGTTAGACCAAATGTGCGCACCAAAACCAGAATGGAGCACTACCCTTGATCGTTGCCTCAGGATCAAAATCCAAAAACACTTGAAATTATACTCCAACCAAAATCTCAATTTTTAAGGACAATTTTCTCTAACAGTGTCCCAGTAGAGGGAGCTCGAGGCTCACAAACAACCAAATGGAGCACTACTTTTGGGTTTCTCAGGGTTACAATAAATCCAAATCACCCTGAGTTGTCTGAAAGTAGAATTACCTTCTGCGACTACCCTGAGATTCAAGCAGCAGAATTACCTCCACAAAGAATTCGAAACTCATAGAAAAGGGAAAACACATCCAAGCCAAATTAAGAATGAAAGTAAGTTAACAATAATGAAGCTAAGCCAATAACAAAACTTGATCGAACCTCAGACACAGCAAGGCAGAGTTTCAAGGATCTGAGAGGTACTCACCCAGGCAGCCCCCAAAGGTCCAAAGGTCCACTGAACAAGGAGATCCAATTGACTCAGCTGAATCCGGGGGCTGCTGGAGGAAGTCACCCTAGATCCCGCTTCTGACACCAAATGTTGTGGAGAATTAAATACAGGTCTGTTTAAAAGTAAAGACAAAGAGTTTAATTATGGTAAAAGGGTGTTTTGAAAAACAGGAAAACACAAAGTCAAGAAACTCTTGACAAAGTGGTCCCAGATTGCTATTCATTTACAGAGACTTATAAAGACAAGTAGAAGGGTACAGCTAAAATGTTTGTAATTGGTTGACATTTACAGAGCTTAGACGGGGGTTAGAACAAGGTTATGGAAAAGTACAGGCCTTTGTAAGGACTCAGGCACAGGTTAGAAAAAAACATTTTTAAGGGGGAGCAAGGTAGGCATTTTCTGAGAATTAGCTTAACCACTAGAGTCACATGTTTAACACCTGTATAAGCTGCTCTTAACATCAGTCATTTCTAATTATAACAAAATCACATTTTTTCTGTAAAACTTACTTTCTTCTAGGTAGGTAACAGGCTGCATTATATGACAGAAGCTGTCTTTAAAAACACAAAATAGAGTCACTTAGGACAAGAAGGGATTTGGCCTAGACTCTAGCCAGATGTCTTGGTCATGTCAAGAGACTTAGTTTTTGGAATGCTCTTCCTCAAATACAATTAAAAAACGGGCAAAGATATGAATAGACATTTTCTATAGATGATATACAAATGAAAGATGCTTGAAATCATTAGTCATCAGGGAAATGCAAATCAAAACTGCAGTGAAATACCACTTCACATCCACTAGGATGGCTGGAATCAAAAAGTCAGATAATAACAAGCATTGAGGAAAATGCAGAGAAATTGGAACCCTCCTACACTGATGGTGGGGATATAAAATGGCAATTCCTCAAAATTTTAAGCATAGAGTTACCATAACCCCCCCTAAAAAAAATTGCCGTTGAGTTGACATCCACTCATAGCGACCCTATATGAGTTACCATATGACCCAGCAATTCCACTCCTAGGCATATGCCCAACAGAAATGAAAACATGTCCACACAAAAACTTGTAAGTGAATGTTTATAGCAGCATAATAGCCAAAAGGTGGAAACAAACCAAATGCCCATGAACTGAGGAATGGATAAGCTAAAAGTGGTATATCCATACAATGGAGTATCATTTCACTGTAAAAAGGAATGAAGTACTGATACATGCTACAATATGGATGAACTTTGAAAACATCGTACTAAGTGAAAGAAGCCAATAGAAAAGATATGTATTATATGATTCCATTTATATGAAATAGCTAGTACAGGCAAATTCATAGAGACAAAAAGTAGATTAGTTGTTGCCTAGGGTTAGGCAGGACAGCAGGATGAGTGGGCGATAGCTAAAGCATATGAGCTTTCTTTCTCAGGTGATGAAAATGTTCTAAAATCGACTGTAGTGATGGGTGCACATATCTGTGAATATACTAAACATCATTGAATTGAACGCATTAAATGGGTGAATTGTATGGTATTTAATTGCTTTTTTTTGTTTTTTTTAGATTGAAAGAGGGATCATCATCATTACAGATCCTCCAGACATCTATGCCAATAAACTCAATAATGTGAATAACCAAAACCAAAAAACCCATTGCTGTCTAGTTGATTCCGACTCATAGCCACCCTATAGGACAGAGTAGAACTGCCCCATAGAGTTTCCAAGGAGCACCTGGTGGATTCGAACTGCCAACCTTTTGGTTAGCAGCCATAGCTCTTAACCACTACACCACCGGAGTTTCCTTAATGTGGATAAAATGGTCAAATTTCTTTAAAGGCACAAATTATCAAGCTCACTCAAAAAGAAATAGAAAACCTGAATAGAAGAGCGATGTTTAACCACCAGCTCTCTGAAAGAAAAAAAATAAAATCTTGATTTGTAGCATTTTTCATTTTCTGTGGTATAAATACTCTGACATGGCCAATTTCAAGCTACCAATATGACATCATTGAACATGGACTTGGGCGTCTGCTCTCATTAGCCTGTATAAGCTGGTTCCAGCATACCTATACATATTAAAGAAAATTAATTTGCAATTAAAAACTTTCCAAGAAACTCTAGGCCAAGATGGCTTCCCTTGTGAATTCTATCAAACATTTAAGGACAAAATAATATAAGGACGACCATCTAAGATACAACTATTGCTCTCTACTCATCTGGAGCAAAAGAGAAAGAAGGAAACCAAAGACTCAAAGAAGAAACTAGTCTACAGGACAAATAGTCTACAAGAACAAGGGCCTCGTTTACACTGAGACCATAACTAGATGGTGCGTGGCTACCACTACCGACAGTTCTAATCAGGACCACAATAGATGGACCCTGACAGAACGGGAGAAAAATGTGGAACAGAATCTGAAATTCCTAAAACAAAACAAAACAAAACAAAAAACCAGACCTACTGGAATGGCTGAAACTGGAGGACTTTCCGAGACTGAGACTATTGCCCTGAGATACTATTCAAACCTTGAACCAAAACTAACCCCAAATTGGCTAAAAAAAAAAAAAGAAAAAAAAAATGAATATCATCCGTAAGTACTGGGCTCCTTAAAAAAATCACCTATATGAGACCAAACAGTCAACAATTACTTTAAAACAAAGATGAGAATGTAAGGGGGCAGGGAAACTAGATTAATGAAAATGGAACAACGAGAACAAAAATGAGAATGTTCACACATTGTGAAAAATGTAACCAATGTCACTGAACAACTTGTGTAGAAACTATTGAATGGGAACCTAAGCTGCTGTGTAAACTTTCACCAAAAGCACAATAAAATATTATTAAAAATATATATATACATATATATAATTTACAGATGAAATAATACCAATTTTACACAAACTCTTTCAGAAAGTAGGGGAAGAGGCCTCCTCTATACATAATGAGGTCAGAATTACCCTGATATAAAAACAAAAAATATTACAAGAAAACTACAGACCAATATAACTCATGAACACAGACGCAAGAGCTATGGCTGCTAACCATAACCAGCTTATACAGGCTAATGAGAGCAGACGCCCAAGTCCATGTTCAATGATGTCATATTGGTAGCTTGAAATTGGCCATGTCAGAGTATTTATACCACAGAAAATGAAAAATGCTACAAATCAAGACGCAATTCTTAACAAAATGAGGAAATTAAATCCAGCAATATGTGAAAAGTATAATAAATACATTATGACCAAGTGAGGCTTACCCCAGGAATGTAAAGTTGATCAAACATTCAAAAATGAATGTAATTCAACATATTAACAGAATAAAGAAGAAAAAATATGACCATCTCAATAGATGCAGAAAAATCACTGGACAAAAGTCAATACCCACTCATGATAAAAAACTCTCAGCAAACTAGGAATAGAAAGGAAACTACTCAACCTGAAAAAAAGCATCTATGATAAAACTACAGCTGATATACTTAATAGTGAGAGACTAATGCTTTCCTCCTATGATCAGAAACAACACAAGGATGTATGCTGTCATCACTGCTATTCAACAATGTACTGGAAATCCTAGTTAGTGCAATAAGGCAAAAAAATAAAACAAAAGGTATGCAGATGGGAAAGGGAGAAATAAGACTCTTTATTTGCAGGAAAATCATGAGCATATATATAGAATGCCCTACAGGAAACCCTGGTGGTGTAGTGGTTAAGAGCTACGGCTGCTAACCAAAAGGTTGGCAGTTTGAATCCACCAGGCGTTCCTTGGAAACCCTATGGGGCAGTTCTACTCTGTCCTATTGGGTTGCTATGAGTCGGAATCGACTTAATGGCAATGAGTTTGGTTTGGTTTGGAGGAATCTACAAAAAGTCATTTGAACTAATAAGTGAATTTAGCATGGTCTTAGGATAATAGTTAAATATACAAAAATGAATTATATTTTATATACTAGAAATAAACAACTAGGAAATGGATGTTTAAAAATACCATTTGCAATGGCATAAAAAAGCATGAAACATTCAGGGATAAACTTTATGAAATATCTGAATAATTGTACACTGAAAACTACAATACATTGCAAATAGTAATTAAGGAAGACCTAAATAAAGAAGTATACTACGTTCATGTATCAGAAAAGTCAGTATTGTCAAAGTGGCAGTTCTCCCCCATATTGATCTATGTAGTCAATGTAATTCCAGTTAAGATCCCAGCAGGCTTTTTGGTGGAAATCGACAAGCTGATTCTAAACCTTATAAGGAAATGCACAGGACTTATAGCAGTCAAAACGATCTTGAAAAAGAATACTGGAGGACTGACAAAACCTGACTTTGAGCCTTCCTATAACAAAAAAACAAAAACGAAAACAAAAAAACATTGCAACCCTATATGTGTAACAGAGTAGAACTGCTGCATAGGGTTCTCTTGACTGTAATCTTTTTGGAAGCAGATTGCCAGGCCTTTCTTCTGCAGCACTGCTGGATGGGTTTGAACTGCCAACCTTTTGGTTAGTATCTGAGAGCAAACCGTTTGCACCACCCCGGGACTTCATACCAAACCAGTTGCCATCTAGTCGATTCCGACTCATAGCAACCCCCTATGTATCAGAATAGAACTGTGCTCCACAGAGTCTTCAATGGCTGATTTTTTGGAAGTAGATCGCCAGGTCTTTCTTCCAAGACATCCCTAGGAGGACTCAAAGTGCCAGCCTTTCAGTTAGTAGCTGAGTGCTTAACCATTTGTGCCATCCAGGGACTCCTGAGCTTTCCTATAATGCTGCAGTAATCAAGACATCGGCAAGAGGAGATACACGCAATGTACGATGCCTCATGAGCACAGAATTCCAGTGGACCATATGATGTGTGGCAGTTCAGCAAGACTCAAAGCAAGTAAATGGTAAGCACGTTACTTCTACAACTGTGTAAGGGGAAGGGAATGGGCACTGAAAGTCCATAGAGGCCACCCTCTTGGTTCAAATCCAAAGTTACTTCCAATACAGAATCACATTCTAATAAACACAAATGACCACAAAACCCTATCATATACTTTCTTACATGTGTCACTTCCCTGTATTTGCCAACCATTTATACGGAAAACAATGACACAGAAGGAAAAGGGAAAGATAGAGTAACCCATAGTTCTTTTCCTTTCAGTCCTTCAGCCCCCACTCTGACACCCCCTGCCACCTGCTACCTGAAAAGGCCTGTGCTGCTCACCCCGGCTGTGTATAAACATGGCTGGAGCCCACTGCCTGGGGACAGTTTTACAAAGTGGTTAAAGGCAGGACCTCTCATGTCACACTAACCAAAAAAAAAAAAAAAAACAACCCAAACTCACTGCTGTCAAATCGATTCTGACTCATAGCAACCCTATAGGACAGAGTAGACTGCCTAGGTTTAATAAATTCCATCTCCTCTACTTGGAGCCCTGGTGGCGCTGTGGTTGAGAGTTCAGCTGCTAACCAAAAGGTCGGCAATTTGAATCTACCAGCTGCTCCTTGAAAACCCTATAGGGCAGTTCTACTCTGTCCTACAGGGCCGCAATGAGTCGGAATTGACTCAACAGCAATGGGTTCTCCTCTACTTACTATCATCTGTATGTCCATGGGAACAACTGGTAACCTCCCAAAGCCTTAATTACCTCACCTTTAAAATGGGGTTCCTTAGACTGAAACACTCACTAGTGATAGTGAGCCAAGCAATATGCTCTCACAGGACCCTAAAAATCACCAGCATCAAATTAAATTCCATCAGAAGGATTGTTTCACCTCCCCAACTACACAAAGAAAAGCAGCAGACCACATATCTTTGCAATAAATGGTAGTCACCATGGAAGAACTACCTTCTTATTCTCTCTTGGGAGCCTGTTCTCTTAAGGGAGCCAGGCAGAGACTTAGAGCCACTACAGAGACACTGTCTTCGTTGTCCCTATCCTACTTCTAATACCTCACACCTCCCTTGTCTGCCTTCCTATTTACTAAGTTCTCATCAAAGGTTAGTTTCTACTGGTTTGGAAGGTCTCAGGGGCAATTTTGTCTCCTTTCAGCAGCACTAAATAACAATTTCCCCCTCCCCGCAAGAAGCCACACTGAAAGGGGAGAGGAGGGGGAACTGGCCTGGCAGAGCACAGCTCTGGCTGCCACCTCAACAGGGGAAAGGAATTATTTCACTCGGAGTCAGAACTCTCTGCTGTGATTCCCCCTGTCTTAGTTATCTAGTGCTGCTGTAACACAAATACCACCAGTGGATGGCTTTAACAAATAGAAGTTTATTCTCTCACAGTCTAGTAGGCTAGAAGTCCAAATTCAGGGCGTCAGCTCCAGGGTAAAGCTTTCTCTGTTGGCTCTGGAGGAAGGTCCTTTTCATCAATCTTACCCTGGACTAGGAGCTTCTCTGCGCAGGAACCCTGGGTCCAAAGGACACGCTCTGTTCCTGGCACTGCTTTCTTGGTGGTATAAGTTCCCCCCAAAATATCTGTCCACTTGGCTATGCCATGATTCCCAGTATTGTGTGATTGTCCACTATTTTGTCACCTGATGTGATTTTCCTATGTGTTGTAAATCCTATCACTATGATGTCAATGAGATGGATAAGTGGCAGTTATATTGATGAGATCTACAAGATTAGATTCTACCTTAAGCCAATCTCTTTAGAGATATAAAAGAGAGAAGTGAGCAGAGAGACATGGGGGACCTCATACTACCAAGAAAGCAGTGTCAGGAGCAGAGTGCATCCTTTGGACCTGAGGTTCCTGTGCGGAGAAGCTCCTAGTCTAAGGGAAGATTGATGACAAGGAGCTTCCTCCAGAACCGACAGAGAGAAGAGAAAGCCATCCCCTGGAGCTGGCACCCTGAATTTGGACTTCTAGCCTGCTAGACCGAGAGAATAAATTTCTGTTTGTTAAAGCTGTCCACCTGTGGTATTTCTGTTACAGCAGCACTAGATGACTAAGACATCCCCCTAGATCCTTCCTAAGCCTGCTGACTCTATCATCCTATTTGGTATTAATGGCATGCTTTAAACTAATATTTTGTAGCTAATATACTGAATGACAGCATCTGGATTCAAAGAATGAGGGAGTGAATCTAACAAGATGACATTTAACTCAGAAAAATAGAAGCTTCTGTACTTGGGTTAAAATTAAGATGAATTAAAATGAATTACAGACATGCATTAACAGTTGGATGTATGAAACAAAGATTTGGGGTCTCAGCTGGCTGTAATTTAAACTGGATTCAACTGTGTGATATGGCATCCACAAAATCTACTATGCTCTTAGGATGTAGCAATAGATCTATAGTGTCTCTTCTAGGACGAACAGGCTGATAATATTCTACACTAGGCAGAATATTCAGTATTCTCAAAGCCATTTATAAATTCAGGAGCATGTAAGGTGGTGGGTAACCTGGAAAAAATGTATGAGTCAGAAATAGCTAAAATAACTGGGAAGGTTAAACCTCAGAAAAGTAAGTCTTGGTGAGAATATAACTGTTTAAGGATTACATGAGATAGCATATGGAAATTGCTTAGCAAAATGCCTGCCCTGAGTGCTCAATTAATGTTAGTAATAAAAGAATGATAATTAGTAGTATTATTAGTTCTGTGTCATATTATTATTATTACAGTTAATGCTTATAGAGTGCTTTCTATGTACTGGGCACTATTCCAGATCCTTTACTATACGTATTGTCTCATTTACTCCTTGGACCAATCCTATGAGGCAGGTACTATTATTGTCTTCAATTTTGTAGATGAGGAAACTGAGTCAGAGAAAGTAGATTTCCCAGTGTGTCTCACAGATGGGAAGGGGCCAGAACCAGGACATAAACCCTGGCAGTATCAGACTATCAAGGATAAAGGGCATTTTTGTTATTTTAAACTTGTTCTTTACCATTCTAGAGGGCAGAACCAGGACCAATGTATATAATCTACTGGGAGGCAGATTTCAGCTCAACAGAAGTGGGGGTGGGGAATTTTGAATGATTAGAATTGCCTGAAATTTCAATGGGATGTCTTAGAAGGTAGTTAGTTCTCCATCACAGGATGTAAGGGAAAAAAAGGACAGAAATGAATAAATGAATAAAATGGGACTCCTCTTGGAAAGAAACCATAAAAGTGCAAAGCCAATCCTTGGTGAAAGAATAAAGAAGGCATAGTGAAACTTGGCTTTACAGATACACATCACTGGAAAATTTAAAAGTAAAACAGTTATGGAAAAGATATAAAGGTGGACTACTTATCTGTCTAGCTGCTATCTCAACACAAAGTAAATAAGATGTCAGAGAAAAGCAACAAAATGTTATTATAATGGGAAATTTCACATATGAATTTGTTTGGAAACTTCCTAGACAGCCTGGGTTTGAAAAAAATAAAACAACCCCAGGATCCTCATAGAGAGGGGAGGAGAGGTAGTTTGCTCTCTGGAGGAAAAGACATCTGCATGAGAAAGTAGTACCCAGGCTGTTGTGAGTACTAGATGAGGTCAAAGATCATAAAACACTATTAGATCAAAAAATATATACTTGCAATGACAACTGAGTATGTTAGCATAATTTTAATCCTGCTACTCAGTGTATAGCAACCCTGGGTGGTGCAAATTGTTTACATGCTTGGCTGCTAACTCAAAGGTTGGCAGAGTTCACCCAAAGGTGGCTCAGAAGAAAAGCCTGGAGATCTACTTCTGAAAAATCAGTCATTGAAAACCCTACAGAACACAGTTCCACGCTGACACACATGGGGTCACCATGAGTAGGAATCAACTCAACAGCAGCTGGTACTCAGTGTGTGGTCAACAGAATCATTATATAGTTTAATAGTGAATGTCTTCTGGGCTGCATTTATATTTTTGGGTCCTGGGACTGCTGAACCCAACAAATATTTGTTGATTTAATGAATTAATATAATCTTTCTCAACCAGCAGCACCAAGAGGTGGCTAGTTAAGAATTGAGAGTCCTAGCAAAATTTCTTCAGTTATGAATAATAACTACTTAATAGTTTGTTTGTTTTATAATAATGCTATACTCTCCACCAAGACTTCTCCCATTTCAGATAATAAATGGGTTTTCTGGACTAGTTGTACCTAGATGGACAAAAGTACATCTTGACTTATGAAAATTAAAGTATTCCATCTTTATAGACTTACATACTTAACTCTTTCTGGGGTCCTTTTTCATTAGAGTATATTTTTAAACACAACAAATTGCTTCTGTATCTAAAATAGACGGGAGCTTCTATTTGTGATATAGGTCTGGGGGCTCATAAAACCAAAATATAGATGTCAAGGAAATGTGAAAGACTGTTCCCATGAAAGTGGCAAGAAGATGTGAAAACATTTTGATAGCACCTACATGGATGAGGCAGGCAGCCTGAAAGCCTAACCCTTCTAAGAGACACCTGCTCTGGCTTATCCTCCTACACCGAGCAGAATAAGCTGCACTTTCTTCTGAAATTGTTCTTGACAAGATAACCACAGAAGGGGCCGTAGATGGCCTCAACCCACCTCTGGGTGGAGACTTAATATCCTAATGAAGGAAAATCAACCTTTAAACCCTTGTCTAAAGAAAATGCATAGTCATCGCCAAGCTCTGAGCACCTGCGTGAAGGTCAATCCTGAATATTCATGATGAATTTGCATTTCCTTTTCTGCTCTCTGTAAAAGCCCACCTCCCCAAGCTGCCTGGGAGCAGTCTTGGAGGCTGTAGCCCCGAATTGCTCCTTTCCTTGCAGAACAAAATAAAGGCGTCTTTCTGATCTCCCACCTCCGCCTATTGTTTACTGGCTGTAACAAGTCACGCCGAGCAGAACCTGGGGTTTTCACCAGGCAACGTGGACATGATGGACTTATGGATGTGGATTAAAAGAAGAGAAACGGGATATGCTATTGATTCATTAAAGTGCAGCATCTGGACTGCAAGGGAAATAGCGGGCCTTGGTGGCTGAGAAAGGGAGTTGGCTGGCTGCTGCAGCATGGTCGCTGGTCAAAGTGGTAACTGGGGATCTGAGCTCGGGCAGTGACGCGCGACCCTCACGTGACCGGGAGCTTATGTCGGCTCAAGTCCCTCTTGTCCTGGTCCTTTTTGCCTGTCCAGACACCAATCTCCCTGTTGCCTTTTGGTCGAGGGGGAAAGCAGAAGGAAGTAAGTTCCCTTGATCCCCTTAAATCAGTGTGAGGGTCGTTGCTGCCTAGTAACCCCTGGGATCGGGATGACAGAGATTCCCGGCCTTTTCCCTACGCCTCAGTCCCGCCCTCTCGCGCCCACATTTCGGTGCAGAAAATTTCGCGGTGGGCGGGCAAGTGAGTGAGGCCCTGGGAAAGAGACACATTTAGAAAAAGTTTCTAAGTATTTCTCTGCTTCTTCCACTTTCCGCCTGGAAAGCAAAACAACGTCGCGCGGTCGGGTGAGGTGGGGCTAGGAGACGGAGGCTTGATACGGGGTTTATGTGAGGGGAGGAGACCTAGAAGGCGGAGACGCCGGCGTAGGGGCGGTGGAGTCGGCCCAGAAAAGGGGCGTGTCAGCCAGGCTGTCCCGCCTCCCCGCCCCCGCCCCTACCCTGTCTCGCGTCTCGGTCCGCAGGTCACAGCGGGGCGCCTCTAGGAGAAGACAACCAGGAGCAAACCGCTAGGAGAGATCCAGGTGGGGAAACGGTAGGCAGTGGACTGGGCCGGAGGTACCAGAGATGGCGCTGAACGGAACGCAGTCTGCAGGCCCCGCCGCCCCGCCCCTCTCACAGCGGCGGCCGCGGCCTGTGGCAAAGCCTGCTGGGAAAATGGTGGGATTTCGGGAAGAAAGGGAGGAAGGGGTGACCCGGAGGGACTGGAAGAGATGCGGCGGGCTCAGGAGAGCCCGAGAGCCTCTCGGTAAGCATAGGTTGAAGGAGACCTGGGCCCCAAATCAAGAAAAGGCGGGTATTGGAACCCATGGCTGGGGTGTTGGCCCATCCACCAAGTATTCTGACTGTACTACTCTCCCTTTCTTCTCAGAATAACTGTGCTTAAAGAAGAACACTCTCAACATGGAAAAACCATGCAAAGAAAATGAAGAAGAGCCACAGAGCGCGCCGAAGACCACTGAGGAACCGCCTCCGGTAGAGCACCCTCCCGAAAAGCACTCTCCCAAGGAAGACGAGGAGGAGGAGGAGGAGCTGTCTTCGGAAGAGCAGTCCTCGGAGGAGGAGGAGTTCTTTCCTGAGGAACTCCTTCCCGAGCTCCTTCCTGAGATGCTCCTTTCGGAGGAGCGCCCCCAGGAGCGACTTTCCAGGAAGTACCTTTTTGAGGAGCGTCCTCCCATGGAGCAGCCTCCTTGTGGAGTAGGAAAACATAAACTAGAAGAAGGAAGTTTTAAGGAGAGGCTGGCTCGTTCTCGCCCGCAATTTAGAGGGGAGATACATGGCAAGAATTTAAGCAATGAGGAGATGATAAAGGTAGCAGAGGAGATGGAAGAGATGAAAAGAGTAAGAAACAAACTGCTGATAATGCACTGGAAGGCAAAACGGAACCGTCCTTATCCTATTTAATGGGTTCTGCCATGAGTTCTGTTTTGCCTGGTGGTAATACTGCCGCCTGAACTTTGCATTTCCTTGTATACCTTTGCCATCTTCTTAACTTTTTGTGTGGCTTTATTTTAGGTGTTTCTCTTGTGACTGGCATAAAATTGTTTTTTTTTCCTTATAATCTGCCAGTCTCCCTCAGTCATGAATTTCACCCATTGGCATGAAGTTGTACATTGTGTATTGTGAAGTGAAAAAAAGCAACTTTCAAAAAGTATATATAGTATCCCATTTAAAAAATGTATATTTATATAGTAATATGCAAAGAAAACTGAAAGTATATACATCAAAAGCTTAACAGTGGCTGTCTGTGATAAAATAATAGGTGATTTTTTTTTAATTTTTGCTTTATCTGAATTTCTTATTTTTAAAACTTTATTTATTTTGTTTCTCGTTTTTTCAAGATGAACACATCTTGTGTTGCAAAAAAAATTTTAATATAATGAAAAAAATGTGAAGCAATTTTTAAAAACCTGTCAGCTTATGAAGACAATATGGCACTTAATAAATATTTGTCAAAACATAACAAAAGAAAAGTAAATCCCATGTTTCTTCTGAATCTCAGGTAAAAATATAAACCAGGTACCTGTTACATTTGTTTAAGGGTCAGTCTTTTCCCAGTTACATAGGAATAAAACTTGCCCTGCAGGGCTTCTGTGGAACCAAATGAGATAAAGATTGTGTGAGGTATGTCTCTTTTCCCCACCTGCACATTCAGGACCCCAGCTGCTATAGATCCCTTCAGACATAGGGGATAGTGCCCAAGGGAAGTCTCACTTGTGCTCACGAACAATTCCTGTGAGATTCCAGGTGAGTGCCACATTCTGTTCCTTTGGTGTTACGTTCTTCCTTTGAATGCTATGGTGTCTGCTAGGCATAGCAGCCCCTTCTGTTGAGTCTTGCTCCTTCCACTGGCCCCGTCAGTGTGCTGGAGTCCTCAAGGTGCAACGTCTCGCTGTTTGTACTGGAGTCCCTTGTGATTGAACCGTGTATCCTACAGAAACATGGAGAATGCGCCTCTTGCAGCTTTAATATGACACTTACTCAGGTGGATACCATTCCAGTGCTGTTTGGACATCAGTGTCTTAAAGAAGTCTTATTAGCAAAATTGTCGTTTCCAATTTTTTTTCCTTCTTTTTCTCTATTGGACTCAAACATGAGTCCACTGGAGCCTGGGCTAGGAGACAAATTTGTGTACCAGACACAATGCAGTGTACTGAGACTTAGAACCTCCCTCCCCAGAAATCTCCAAAGATACCTGGTTTTAATTGCCTAACTTGCCTTAGGGTGAATTCTCTCCAAGGGGCTTCTAACAGGCATGCCTTATGAATTCTGCTGGCATGTTCAATGTGTATAAAGAGGAGAATAAAGCTTAGGCTCAACCTAGGACATTCCACTTCTACCCCACCCCATATCAACCGGTAACATGCCAACATGCCAAGGTTCTTTGTAAGACATTAAAGTATTATATATGTACCAGAAATTATTTCCCCATTAAACTACTTTTGCAAAACCTAAGACTCTTTTATTGATCCTGCTAATTCTAGAAACACAGATGTGTGTTAATGTTTTTTTCAAATTATGATGCAGTCAGAAACCTTGATTGCTTGAATCATTTCTGTCCTTGATTGACTGTAAGCTTCAGTAAGTGTTTTCGATTCTCTAGAACGTATAATTTGCAATTCCAAAAGGAACACAGTGGGGGAGGAATTGTTTCCCCATGTTCAACATTAAAATTAACATTTTATATTATACGAGTGTTTCTCTAGTAAAAACTGCAGAATTCTGAACTTGACCTTAAAAACTGCAGAATCCTGGGCTATACCCCAGACCTACTAAATCTGCTTTTCTGTAAATTAGCACACTAAAGGTGGAGTGCCACTGTTCTATATATTCTTGATTTTCCTAAGAATATACTATGAAATAAATAGAAGAAAAAAATAGAAGTCTGCATCAGAATTAAAAGAGTGAAAGGCCTGTCCAAGCGTATTTTTAAGTAACAACCTCACCAATCATACTACATGAAATTTAAAAGATTTCTTGCAGCAAAACAAGACCATGCACAAAAAGCTAAGGGAGACAGTAGCAAGATGTATTTTCCCTGACTAAACATCATATATGCCTTGCATTGCTTCCTTCCAGTATGAGTAAAACTTATCAGAAAGAAATTCAAAGTTCTCTTTCTGTGATCAGCTCACAAAAAACAAGCTCTGTGCCCTTGGCTTTGTTTTCTGTTTTTATTGTTTTCACTCTGATGTGTCTCTTCATGTTTCCAGACCATTCTTCAAGGTTGTGGCAGCCTGATGGATGCTCTTGGGGCTGAAATTCCAGCTGGAGTGAGAGAAGGTTGCAGGGGTTCACTGTGCCCTCTTACAAAACAGGATAAATCCATCCCGCTGGTATTCAGAGGGTCACTATGAGTCAGAATTGACTCAATGGCAATGGGTTTGGTTTTTCTGGTGGATGTTCAGAGGAGCCCTGGTGGCATGGTGGTTAAGAGCTTGGCTGCAAACCAAAAGGTTGGCAGTTCAAATCCACCAGCTACTCCTTTGAAACCCTATGGGGCAGTTCTACTCCATCCTGTATGGTTGCTATGAGTCAGAAAATTGACTCGATGGCAATGGGTTTGTTTTTTTGTTTTGTTTTGGTGTTCAGAGGGGTGGGACTTAGGCAGGATGTGGACAAGCTCCCTCAAGCTGTAAGCCTCTCCAGGGTGGGTCTGACCTTGGTGTTTCTGCTCCAGCCTGCAGCAGGCACCAGGCCCACCTAGGCCGATGGCCAGGCTGACCTGGACAGACATACCTGGAGAAGAAGGACTGTCCCCACTGCAGGTAGGAGCCTTTCCCTCCTTTTCCCTTTCTCTTGGGGAAGTTTCTGTAGGGGATGAGATGAAGCTCCAAAGCTTCCTAACTGGAAACATTGGTTGTGATAGTCCTTACCAAGCAGTTGTCTGAACTAGGTCTGACCATATAACTTGGGGTTGAAAGAGAATGGGCTGCCCCTTAGAGTCCACTGAAGTCCCTCACCACCTCTCTGCTCAAGGATATCTGGTTTTAATCGCCTGACTTGCCTTAGGGTGAGTTCTCTCCAAGGGGCTTCTAACAGGGATGTCTTATGAATTCTGCTGGCATGTTCAATGTGTATAAATTAAAGAGGAGACTATCTTTATCACATGTCCAGGCAGTAAACTTGCCTGGCCAGTTCCAGAACAGAAAGCATTGTGGGTCTAGGGCCCTGGAGAGAGAGTCCTCTGTTAACCGTCATCCCCAGGCTCTTAGGAGACAGTGCTTAAGGCTGGAAGCCCTTCTAGAGAGGCAGTGTGGAAGGGATCAGGCTCAGAGGCCTTGTAAAACTTCCAGAGACTCCCCCCTCCCCATTCAAAAATACTAACCTAAACTAAGTTATTTTTACAAATGAGGAGTAAAATTATACAGATAATAAGAGGCAGATCCTGTGTTGTAACTCAGAATTATCAGCATCAAACCCCATGTTCTCCCCTACTCTACCACACTGCTTCTAATTTAGATGGTAGCTTTCCTGGGCTTAGGAATAATTGGTTTAGGCTTGAGTATGGTATCTTATTGATTTGTGCAAACAGGAGTTTTCACATTATTATCTTGCTCCAGGTGGGAATGCCCATTAGGCAGTTGGATATAAGTGTTGAATTCAGGAAAGAGATTGGGATGGAAAAATGGATTGTGGCTGATGGCACCTGGCACATAGTAGGTACCCTATGAATATATGCAAATTAAATGAATGAATGTAGAATCCAATTGTATATCCTTCTATTCTTTTCTATGATTATGTATTTTTCAAACAGAATCGGGATTCTAATGAACTCACTGCTTCATAATCTGTGTATAGAAATTAACTTTATTTTTCACCTCCACTTTACCAAGACAATACCTGTTTTGGAGAATATTTATAAAATAGAGGCAAGTGCCACTTGGTGATCAGAGCTAGAACCGCAGGTTGAACATCTAAAAACCAAAACCGATTGCTGTCAAGTCGATTCTGACTCATAGCGATTCTATAGGACAGGGTAGAACTGCCCCATAGGTTTGCAAGGCTGTAATCTTTACAGAAGCAGATTGCCACATCTTTCTCCCTCAGAGCAACTGGTGGGTTCGAACTGCTGACCTTTCAGTTAGCAGCCAAGTGCTTAACTACTGTGTCACCAAGCTAACAAAAAAGAGGCAAAGAGAGAATTTGGTTGGGGGTGGGGGATGAGAAAAGGCTGGATTTGTGGGAGAGGAATACCTCAGTCCTGCCTCACACTGGACTGATACAAGTATCAAGCTCTTCCCGGGGATTGAAGTGACACAAGGAGCAAAATATGGTTAGGTGGTTTTTCCCTGTCTCAAGTAAAGATAAGTATGTTTAAACTGAATGGTCTATGCTATTTTTACCTCTTCTCTGAAATTTCTACTAGAAAATATCTGGAAATGCAGAAAAGTATAAGAAGATATAAATTACCTATAGTTCCTCTACCCAGAAAAGATAATTGTATTGAGGTACGTGTACTTACATTGTGTGTGTGTGTATCCTTTTATATATTATAACAACTTACTCAGTTATGTAGTATATATGCATATTACTTTATATATTTACATACTATACATTTAAATTATTTATATATTTATAGTTATGTCTTATATAACGTGTTTTATTTATTCCTTTATTTTTATTGTTGTCAAAATATAAACAGCATCACACTTGCTAATTCAACATTTTTCTCATATACAATTCAGTGACATCAATTACATCAGTGATGTTGGGCAACCATTACCAGTATCTTTTGCCAGATATTCCATCCCCATAAACAAACTCATTAAATAATATTTCCCCTCATTCCCCTTCCATCCTGTCCCTAGTAACCACTATTAAACTGTGGTCTCTATATATTTGTCTATTTTATGTACTTCATATTGGTGAGATCATACAATATTTGTCCTTTAGTAATTGAGTTATTTCACTTGGCATAATGAGAAACTAGGATAAAGTATTTAAAACATATGTTATAGATTGAGATAACATTTTAAAAATAATAGAAAATGAGCAAAGTACATGGAAAAGTAATTCACATTAGAAGAAACACAAATAACATATAAATACGCAAAAGATGATAAACCTCAGTTACTATTTAAGAAATACAATGGAAAACAAAAAATATATATATCCTTTTTTTGTCCTGTTAATTTGGCAAAGATTAAAAAGAATAATAACATCCTGTATTGGGAAAACAAGGAGCCCTGGTGGCGCAGTGGTTAAGTGCTTGGCTACTAACCAAAAGGTCAGTGGTTCGAACCCACCAGCCACTCCATGGGACAAAGATGTGGCAGTCTGCTTCCGTAAAAATTACAGCCTTGAAAACTCTATGAGGCAGTTCCAGTCTGTCCTATAGGATTGCTATGAGTCAGAATCGACTCGACGGAAACGGGTTTTGTTTGTTGGGAAAATCAGTTGCCGTCAAGTCAATTCCAACTCATGGCGACCCTGTCTGTGTCAGAGTAGAACTATGCTCCGTAGAGTTTTCAGCAGCGGATTTT
Source organism: Trichechus manatus latirostris (assembly GCF_000243295.1). Classification (NCBI taxonomy): domain Eukaryota; kingdom Metazoa; phylum Chordata; class Mammalia; order Sirenia; family Trichechidae; genus Trichechus; species Trichechus manatus. The sequence continues at coordinate 654,348 of NW_004444157.1, forward strand.
TTGGAAGTAGATTGCCAAACCTTTCTTCCAAGGTGCCTCTGGGTGAACTCAAACCTCCAACCTTTCAGTTAGCAGCCATGCCAATTAACAGCTCGCACCACCCAGGGACTCCTGTATTGTGAAGGAGGTGAGAAAAAGGCATTGTCATATATTGCTGGTAGCAGTAAAAAATTTGTAAATGAATGTTTATTGGAGTAATGCTGGAAATCTACCACTTATCTGTCAGTTCGTCATACTGTGGTGACTTTTGTGTTGTGATGCTGAAAGCTATGCCACTAGTATTTCAAATACCAGCAGGGTCACCCATGGTGGACAGGTTTCGAGACCAAGACAGACTAGGAAGAAGGACCTAGCAGTCTACTTCTTAAAAACTTGGCCAGTGAAAACCTTATGAATAGCAGTGGAACATTGTCCGATCAGTGGCTGCAACAACAGGCTCAAACATAGCAGTGATTGTGAGGATGGTGCAGGACTGGGCACTGTTATGTTCTGTTGTACATAGGGTTGCTGAGAGTCGGAACCAATTTGACAGCACCTAATAACAACAACAACAATGCTGAAAATAGTGAAAGTTTGGAAACAGTCTAAATGTTCATCAGTGGAAGGCTGTTTAAATAAATTATGATAATCTCTATCTGTGGTTCTCAAGTGGGATGGAACTGCTCCCCTAGGGGGTGATTGGAAATGTGTTGAGGCATGTGATAGTTAAGGTTGTGTGTCAACTTGGCTGGGCCATGATTCTCAGTGATTTGGCAGTCATATGATGTAATCACTTCCATGATGAGATTTGATATAATGTGATCACCTCCATGATGGGATCTGCTGTGAGTAGCCAATCAGTTGAAAGGGAGTTTCCTTGGATGTGTGGCCTGCATCGAATATACGTGGACATTCTGGCAAGGCTCATGGGCTTTTGCACACTGTGGATCCAACTCACTGGAAGAGATCCATATACGTGCCCATTCCAAAGTAAAGTGATCCAATGGAATGTGGTAATTATTAAACAATATTAATATCACACGCAAGTATTATGATATTTTCAGTCGCCTCGTGTGCATGCAAAAGCTGGACAGTGAATAAGGAAGACCGAAGAAGAATCGATGCTTTTGAATCATGGTGTTGGCGAAGAATATTGAATATACCATGGACTGCCAGAAGAACAAACAAACCTGTCTTGGAAGAAGTACAGCCAGAATGCTCCTTAGGAGAGAAGATGGCGAGACTTCATCTCACATACTTTGGACATGTTATCAGGAGGGACCAGTCCCTGGAGAAGGACATCATTCATGGTAAAATAGAGGAAGAACCTCAACAAGATGGATTGACATACTGGCTGCCTCGACTAAACTATCTGGTTCTCTCCAGAAGCAATGGTGGTATGAATTCTGTGCTATCATAGGGCTGGATACTAATGGCTCTCAGTCCCTGTGTTCTATTCCTTAAACATCCTAAGGAGCAAATCCCTTATGTGATATAGATTTTTATAGTACTGGCCTGTGTGAAAAAAAATCAAATTTCACTTCTCTGACCCCAAACTTTGTTGATTAATCCAAATGAATTTATTATTTCTGTTCTACTTCTGCTCTGACACCAGCTACACATGCAGCACTTCTTCCTGACACTAATCACCTGGAGCCAGGTCAGAGCTCACAAGTTAAAGGACATAGTCCTCCAGACTGACAAGTCATCCCAAGACTTCAGATGCCAGCTGCAAGCTTGGGAGTTCCAGGGCTGTCTTAGTTATGTAGTGCTGCTGCAACAGAAATACCACAAGTGGATGGCTTTAACAAAGAGAAATTTATTCTGTCACAGTCTAGTAGGCTAGAAGTCCAAATTCAGGGCAGCTCCAGGGGAAGGCTTTCTCTGTCGATTCTGGAGGAAGGTCCTTGTTGTCAATCTTCCCCTGGACTAGGAGCTTCTCCACTAAGGAACCCCGCGTCCAAAGGATGCTCTTTGCTCCTGGTGCTACTTTCTTGGTGGTATGAGGTCCCCCTGTCTCTCTGCTCACTTCTCTCTTTTATATCGCAAAAGAGATTGTCTTAAGACACTATCTAATCTTGTAGATCTCATCAATATAACTGCCGCTAATCCATCTTATTACATCATAGTGATAGGATTTACAACACATAAGGAAATAACATCAGATGACAAAGTGGTAGACAATCATACAATACCGGGAATGACGACCTAGTCAAGTTGATAGATATTTTTTGAGGACACAATTCAATCCATGACAAAGACCCCCCTCACTTCTGACCTGCTGGCTAGAAATTCAGAGGTTCCCTCCATCTCAGGACACCAGCCATAAACTCAGGAGTCCCCAGGCCCCTCAGTTCTGACCTGTTGATTCCCATTACTCCCTTAGGTTCAATAACTCGCTAGAATGACCTACAGAACTCATGGAAAGTGCTATAATTACAGGAAATTATCATAGGAAAAAGAGTACAATGAAGAGATGCATAGGGCAAGGTCTGGGAGGGTTCCCAGCGCGGAGCTTCCATGTCTCAAAAGGGGATCTGCTGCTGTCCCATGGGAGCCCTGGTGATGTAGTGGTTAAGAGCTCGGCTGCTAACCAAAAGGTCAGCAGTTCGAATCCACCAGCTGCTCCTTGGAAACCCTATGGGGCAGTTCTACTCTGTCCTATA
>NW_004444157.1:657092-759262 GCF_000243295.1 Trichechus manatus latirostris
CGCTATGAGTTGGAACTGACTCGATGGCACCTAACAACAGCAACCCTCCCATGTGCATAGATGTTTTTCACCAACAAAGAAGCCCATGGAGCTTTCGTGTCCAGGGCCTTTAGTGGGGCTAAAATCAGTTGATATCATAAGGTGGTCTTTCTGACCTGGCCAGCCCCTACCTGAGTCACTTAATTAGCATAAACCCTCAGGTGTGGTCTGGAAGCTGTACGGTCGCTATGAGTTGGAATCAACTCCACGACTCCACAGCAATTTCAATGGCTTTAGAGGTTATCTCTTAGGAAAGGAGGATAAAGTCCAAATTCTTTGGGTAAAGTTAAATTCTTTACCCTACACGACCCTGAGGGAATTACTCATTCTAGAAAAATGGCATAAAAAGGGCACAGACGGGGGAAGCATAAACCATGTTTAGGTCATACTGAGTGGGGGTCTTTTGGGGATGGATCAGAGGAAAAACTGATCACAAAGCTCAGAATGTGTGACTCAGGCTGTATTTTGGAAAATGCCTGGATGGGAAGTCTAATATTATTCAGTGGGAGGTCATGGGTTTGCCATCCAGGGCCTTTGAGCAGGAGAATGACAAGATAAAATCAGGAAATAAGGTAGATTAATTTGATCATTTAATTTGTTCTTTGAACTTTTCTCTGATAACTCCAGTACACACTGGACATTCTCTGAATTCCTATAGTAATCAGACTTGATAATAATCCTTACCTCACAGACTGGTGAGGAAGTGCATGGGATAGCCCTCTGGCCTACCTAAAGCAACTAGTCCTGTGTTGGGCACCAGGCAGGTACTCAGTAATGGTGAGATTCCAAGTATCATTTCCTTGTGGCTGGCTTTTTGTCTCTCCCAACCCATCCACCCCCAACCTGATACACCCAAAGAAATCATTATAACTGACTTTCATTGCGTGCCCAAGATGTGAGGATTCCTCCAGTGTGTTTCAAAGGTGAGGTCAGCACATTGGGAGTGGTTCACCCAGGGACACAGTCAGTGAGGATGGATCTGTCACTGGGGACCCAGAGAGGTCTCCTAAACCTGGAAGCAGCGTCATGATGCCTTGTGTTTTCTATGTCTCATATACCTGTGCTTCCCAGGTGTTCACCTATAAGGTAAAATAACAGGGCAGAGAAGCAACTGATGGGGCAATGTGTTTTTATTCTCCTAAAAGAGAATTGATTACCATTGATTTCTTCATTCAGTCTCACAGCTTTCAGTTTCAAGTATTCTCTATGATAATTACGTTGTACAGAACCAAGGTCTGTCTCTCTGTCTTTTTAAATCCTGGAGAATTGAATGATTTCTGTAAAATATAGCGTTCTCTTAATTGTGTATGTGTCATAGTTTGTTTTGTTTTTGAGGACGAAATTGGATAATTCAGGTGAGAATCATGTTTATATTAGCCTTTTTGGAATTATTAATATACTTTGGGGAGTGAAACAAATATGGAAGAACACTAAAGAAGCTATTAATAAACCAAGTGAAAAGTCACCGTGTCTTGAACTAGATTAGTAGCAGTGGAGATTAAGGTATGTAGAACTTTTCCAAAGATATTTTGGAGGTTGAGTCAGAGAATTGAACTGGGGTGGCAGGGGGGAGGAATTGGGGAATACAAAGGAGTGGAGTCAAAAATAATGCTCAGACTTGGGCATCTGTATGGATGTTTGTGTCATTCTCTGAGAAAGTAAAGGCAGAAACAGAAGCAAGTTTGGGGTCAAGGGAGAAGAGATAAGAAAAGGAAAGATTGTGAAATCAGTTTTAGATGTACTCAACTTAAGGCTTCTGTAGGGCATCCTGATGGCACAGTGGTTAAGAGCTCAGGCTGCTAACCAAAATGTCGGCAGTTCGAATCCACCAGCTGCTCCTTGGAAACTCTATGGGGCAGTTCTACTCTGTCCTATAGGGTTGCTATGAGTTGGAATCGACTTGACGGCAATGGATTTGGTTTGGTTATTTTGGTAGGGCATCCAGTTTAAAAAGCATCAGAGCTCAGCAGAAAGGCAGAGTCTCAAGATGTAGATGTAAGTCATTAGTGCTTAGATGAAGAGAACCAAGGACAAAACTTGGAGGAACTCTAAGAAACGCATGTGTTCTAGTGGCTAAGATCACAGGCCTTGGAGTCACACAGAGCTGGGTTTGAATTCTGGCTTTTCCACTTAGGACTAACTACCTGCCCTTCGACAGGCCTGCCACTTACATTTTTGAGGCCAGAGGCAAGATTACAAAGTGGAAGCCCATATATCATGTGTCTAAATATTTAAATCAGGCTAATAAATTGTTAAATAACATATGTTCTATCTGGGTTCAGATTAGAATTCTTAGACTTCTCAGCTTCCTACAGCACATACTTCCCCTCTCTTCATATCCTTAGCTCCATCCCACACTGAGGGGCTTCATGCACACCTAAGCAGACATAGCAAATTGCATGTTCAAATTCTAATCACATCCCCTGCAAACAGCCTCCTCTCAATCTAAGGGTATACCTGTAGGAAGACAGGTCTGGGGAAGAGGCCCATGCAAGCCCTGGAAGTGGGCGTGGGCGGTTTGGGCAGGATATTCTAGGGTTCCAGGTACATTGAGTGCAGTTTAGAAGAGGGGGTGGGATTCTGGAACCATTTTACTTCAAACTGGAGAACAACATGGTAACATTCAAATGTATTTCTCTTTCTAAGTTTAAGATATACAAACATTTTACAAATCTAAATAAAATTAAACAACAACCCCTCCCCTAAACAAAATCAATCTATCACTCACCCAATTTAGGTAAATATGAAAAATCTTAGCAGCAGAAACAGTGTTGACCAATCTGGCTTGTAACTTCTGTTAGATTTGTAAGCAGTAACTAATCCATGATTATGTATGGGTGAGGTTTGGGGGCTCATTAGCTGAATACAGATGTATGTTGTTGTTGTTAGCTGCTGTCCAGTGGGCCCCTGACTTCTAACGACCCCAGGTTTGTCCCACAGTGGAACAAAATATTACCCAGTCTGGTAGTAGATCAGACCCTTGTGATCCATAGGGTTTTCATTAGCTGATTTTCAGAAGTAGATTGCCAGGCTTTTCTTCCTAGTCTATCCTAGTCTGGAAGCTCCGCTAAAACCTGTTCATCATAGTAGCAACACACAAGCATCCACTGACAGACAGGATGGTAGCTGCACATGAGGTGCACTGGCAGAGAATTGAACCAGGTCTCCCGCATGGAAGGGGAGAATATTACCACTGAACTACCACTGCCCCCGTACAGATGTATAGGAGAAATGAAAACCCCTCAATGAGCAGAGGTGATAATGCAGAGGTGAATTCACCTTGAAGCTAATGAAGCTTAAGCTTCAGGGCCCTTTGATTTGCATGGGCACTATCTAATCCCCCTAGGAAGGGCTTGTTGTTGTTAGGTGCCAGTCGAGTCAATTTTTGACTCATAGCAACCCCGTGTGACAGAGTAGAGGTGTTGCAGTGGTTCAAGTGCTCAACTGCTAACAAAATGTTAGTGGTTTGAACCCGCCAGCCGCTCAGCAGGAGAAAGACGTGGCAGTCTGCTTCTGTAAAGATTACAGCCTTGGAACCCCTAAGGGGCAGTTCTATTCTGTCCTTTAGGGTCGCTGTGAATCGGAATTGACTCGACTACGACGGGTAATCTTTACAGGAGCAGAACACCAGGTCCTTCTCCTGCAGAGCTGCTGGGTGGCTTCAAACTGCCAGCCTTTCAGTCAGCGGCTGAGTGCTTAACCATTGTGCCACCAGGACTCCTTAGGAAGGACTATGGTAGGCAAAATTCTAAGATGATCTCCAGTGACCTTTACACTTGTATAATACTTTTCCTCCTCTTGATTACAGATGGGACCTATGAATATGATGAGATAGCACTCCCATGATTATGTCAAGTTATACGGCAGAAGGGATTTTTCAGATGCAATCAAGTTCCAAGTCTTTGAGTTAATCAAAATGGGGATTATTGGACGGGCCTGACCTAATCAGGTGAGCCGTTAAAGGGACTGGGCCCCTTTTTAAGTAAGAGAGATTTGAAGCATAAAAGGGATCCAGTGATTTTGAAGATGGAGGGGGCCACATGGCAAGGAGTGCAGGCAACCTCTAGGAGCTGAGAATGGCCCCAGGTGATGGCCAGAAGGAAAGGAGGACTTCAGTCCTACAAGGACAAGAAACTGAATTCTGCCACAGTCAGTTATCTTGGAAAAACATCCTGAGCTTCAGATGAGAACAGAGCCTGATGCCTTGATTCCAGCCACACTGTGCCTGGACTTCTGACCTACAGAACTGTGATCTAATCAAACAGGTGTTGTTTTAAGCATTATGCTTGTGGTATTTTTGTTATATGGAAATATAAAACTAATACAGAGGTCATAACTATGTGCCATATATTTTTATAAAACAAGTAAAAGCAAGAATATTGACCACCATTTAAGACTACTATCTCTTTCCACTCTGATTTCCCCTCCTTTTGGTGATGGTGAGATGGATGTGTACATTTTTGGGGTTAAGCTAAGAGGACTTTGATTTGGGATTACATTTAGTTTGGGTTTTGTTGTTGTTGTTAGCTGTCATGGAGTCAGTCCCCAACTCATGGCACAATGGATCAAAACTGAAACACTGCCAGGTCTTGCATCATCCCCATCATCAGCTGGGGATCTGACCGTTGTGATCCATAGGGTTTTCATTGGCTGATTTTAGTAAGTAGACCACTAGACCTTTCTTCCTAGTCCGTCTTAGTCTGGAAGCTCTGTGGAAACTTGCTCAGCATCATAACAGCACACAAGCCTCCACTGACAGACTGGTAGTGCCAGGGGCGGATTAACCAGTAAGCATGGTATGCACCTGCTTGCATTGAGCAAGGTATGCACGGGCTTAATTGTATTTACTTGCTAATCTGTGGTGAGCAATTTCATTTGGGTTTCACCACATTGTTGCTGTAGTGAGGACAGGTGAAATTGTGCACTGCAGATCGATAGTAAGTCACAGTCGAGCTCGTGTGTACCTTGCTTATTGGGTAATTGGCCTTGGGTAGTGGCTGCACATGAGGAACTAAACCCGGGTCTCCCTCATGGATGGTGAGAATTCTACCACTGAACCACCAATGCCTCAGTGTTGGTTTAGTTGGATATTTTATTCATGTATTTCTCAGTTCCTTCTGTGTATAGTTAAGTAATTACTAGTAAGGTTTTACAGGGTAGTAAATGGCAGCTCATAGCTCACTCATAGCTACCCTATAGGACAGAGTAGAACTGCCTCATAGGGTTTCCAAGGCTATAATCTTTATGGGGAGCCCTGGTAGTGTAGTAGTTAAGAGCCTGGCTGCTAACCAAAAGGTTGACAGTTCAAATCCACCAGCTGTTTCTTGGAAACCCTATAGCATTGCCATGAGCCAGAATCGGATTGATGGCAATGGGTTTGGTGTTTTTTTTTTTGGTTTGAATCTTTACGGAAGCAGACTGCCACATCTTTCTCCCATGGCCAGCTGGTGGGTCTTTGAGTTGGAATCCACTCAACAGCAACAGGTTTAGTTTTTGGTAAGTGGCAGCTCTAGGATTCAAACTAGGGTCGTCTGATTCTAATGCTAATGACCTAACACCTCACTCTATTGCCTTTCATGCGCTTACTGAACTATCAGCAAACCTTATACCTCAGTTTAAAAGCATGATGATCTGTCAACTGCTGTTTGCCAGCATTTGATACTATTTACTCCCTTCCTACCGGATTCTAAAATGCTTTTCTAGTCTTAGCTCCCACTGCTGCCCTGTAAGTACACTATGATTTAGCAGAAATGGACTCCTGGCCTTTGCTAAACCAACCATGCCTGTCACGTTGCCCAATCACATCAACACAGTTTCATATTAATTTTTTGGTGATTTGGCATAAAATACTGACATTGACTTTTCTCATTCTAAATAAATATTAACTTTTGTACCTAATTGCCTAATTGCAAAAAAAAAAAAAAAACAAAACAAAACAACCAAACCTATTGCTGTTGAGTCAATTCCAACTCATAGCAACCATATAAGACAGAGTAGAACTGCCCAGGAGTGGCTGGTGGATTTGAACTACTGACCTTTTGGTTAACAGCCAAGCTCTTAACCACTGTGCCTCCAGGGCTGACGTTGACTAAGATACCATAAAACTCAAAATACACTACTACAATGAGGACATTGACATCAAACTGGGTCATGAGTGTCATCAGTTCAGAGTATTTAAGATTAGTCATCACACAAGAAAACTTGAAATGCTCTGATATCTTAACCCCATGTAAGAAAGAAATTTTTGACTGCTGACAAGCAATTTCCTCAAATTTGACAATATTAAAATTTACCCATCACCAGTAATGAGTTGTGAAGCTAACATTTTTCTATTAATAATTAACTATGTAAAAGGAATGATTTAATTATATTTTGTTCTCTCTAGAGAAAATGATAACACAAAATTGTCATATGAAGAGAGGATCGAAGAGTTTATACGCAAAAATTGTAGGAAAAAAGTTACTGTGGAGTGTGCCAGACAGTTAATAAATAAAAATATGCTATTTTTCTGGAATTTGGGGTGTTTGTTGTATATGTTCAAATTTTATAATTTGTTGTGATTTCTTTTCTCATTCTAAATAAATACTAACTTTTGTACCTAATTGCCTGCATTGCCATATCCTTTTTATATTCTTTTCCTTATAAGAGGGTCCTCGGAATTATAAATTGCAGGCCCCACAAAACCTGGTTCTGTCCTTGAGGTGGTGAGAAGGAGTTTTTTGGTTGCAACTGGAAAGGGTATTAATAGAGATGTAAGGAGCCCTGATGGCGCAGTGGTTAAGTGCTTGGCTGCTAACTGAAAGGTCAGTGGTTCAAACCCACAGCCGCTCTGCCGGAGACAAGACCTGGCCATCTGCTCCCATAAAGATTACAGCCTAGGAGACCCTATGGGGCAGTTCTACTCTGTTATATAGGGTCACTAGGAGTCAGAATTGATTCACGGCACACAACAACAGGGATGTAGGTGTGGTAAGGAACTGGGAAAGAGCAATTGAGAAGGTCGAATTAATAAAATTTTGTGGAGACCAGACCACTGTGACTAGCTTTTAAGATCTAAAAATCCAAGGTGTCCTTGGTGCTGTGGGATTATGTGACCTCAGTGGCTTACTTTATGGAAAGGCCTCACACACACAGGGGCCCCTCACAAGGGCAGCCTCCAGCTGCCCTGTACATTTCAAACTTCCAAAGAAGTGGCTGCCTAGAGGGTCTATATTTGTATTATCACTGAGGAGCAAAGACAGGTGGCTGGAGTATTTATTTGCCCCCCCCCCCCCCGAATCCACCTCTCAACTCCCAAATGGAAATAGTTATTTTCTGTTTCCTCATCACAAACAGGATGCAGATTGATAGTAATCCAAACCAACCCGTTGCCGTCGAGTCGATTCCGACTCGACTCATAGCGACCCTATAGCACAGAGCAGAACTGCCCCACAGGGTTTCCAAGGAGCGCCTGGTGGATTTGAACTGCCGACCTTTTGGGTAGCAGAAGTAGCTCTTAACCACTAGCCACCAGGGTTTCCGATAGTAATATAATAACCGTAAGAAACAACATACAAATATTAAAAGAACTAGTAAAAAATCTCTCACTCCCAGCCTCCTTTCCTGAGCCCCGTTTTAGTGCCTGGACAGAACTGCAGGGGAAATGGTAGACTTCAGGGTATTAGGGAAGGGGAAGTGGGGGTCTTGGGGCAGGAGGGAAAAAAAGGAGATATGGTCGATTTACCCCAAAGGGTGATCCTCTCTGATAATCTGAGAAAGGCAAATAGAAATTCCAGGAGTAATATACACTTTTAGTGTCTCTGGCAAAGACTGAAAATTTAGTGTCGATTTGGGTGGGGCATGGGCGTGACTGCCCTTTCTACAGCGCTGGTGGGAGGAGTAATCGGGGTTTCCATTAATTTTACTGTTGGTTCGGGCTTCTGGTAACAAAGGAGTGACGTGAATTCAAGTCACTACATAGTCTGAGTCCTCTCTGTCTCCTGGGCACCAGCTCCCGATTACCTTGGAGTCGCGATTCTGGCCACTAGACAGAAAAGGAGGAGACTACTGCCTGCGCTGCATCTGAGGAGGTTTGAATGAGCCGAAGCTCTCCGGCGTGGGGACGGCGAGGGCGAAGACTAAAGCGGGCCCAGGACTGCATTGCCTATCCCCCTTCCCTGCTTCTACTCCGATCCGTTTTGGAGCAAAAAATGATGGATTGTGGGGAGAGCTGTGGGGAGGGAACAGCAGTCAGGTTTGGGTACCAGCTCCCTGTTGCATTGAAAGCAGGTTTGCTTGCTCCTGGCCCAGAGAAGGAGGAGGAAAACGTCTGGGTGGGCTCCCTCCAAGTCAGTGTGAGGGTGAGCGCCACATACAAAGCCCTGGGATAGAAAAGAGGGAGGAAGCGGACACCCGGTCCTGGCCTGCAGTTCCCGCAACACAGCCATGCCCTATGTCCATTTTGATTCAGAAAATGGTGGGCAATGGGGAATCCTGTGGCCGGGGGCGGGAACCGTGCGTGGATGCCAGCTTCCTATTGCAGAGGATGTGGGCGTGTCGAGCCGAAAGAGAGGTAAGCACCCCAATCCCTGAAGGTGGGTGTAAGGGTGGCTGCTACCTGTAGCCCACTGAGGTGGGGGCGGGGAGGACACCGGACTGCGTTGCCTATCCCTCACACCAATACCCCTCCCCCCATTCTTTTTGGTGACAAAAAATAGTGGGCTCTGTACAGGTGAGGGTGTGTATGTGTGTGCAGTTTGGGGAGTTGAAGGGGTTCTCGGGAGGAATACTTTGGAAAGATTCTATTCTCCCTTTCCTCTTCTTTAAGGAAAAGATGGTCTCCGCCAGGTGGAGAGAGAAATCATCAGGGGAAGCCTGGGGAAGGATCCAGAAGATGGGAAACCTCAACAGCCAAGGCTCACAATCTTGAAGGGAACCGGTGTCCCCTTTAAGTGCTGATTTGTTCATTAAATATTTGATCCCTTTTTCTCCATTTGTCTGTAGGTTTATCCATCCACTGGGAGTACCACAACCCTCCCAGGGAAAAGGAAAAAGATACACAGGATCTCTATAAGTTGGTGTGAGAATGGGAGTGCTGGGGGATATCTGGGGGTGGGATGGCAGAGAACAGAGCCAGCTTGGGGTTCTCACAGCTTTCTTCGCTGCCCTCCTCGGGTTTCAGTGCAGAAGAGGCTTACAGCACTGTCTCCTATGTCTTTTCCTTATCTCCTAGGAGTAATTGTGTTCAAGGAAGAAAAAATTCAACATGGAAAATAACCACCAAGAAAATGAAGGAAAGCCAGAGAGAGTGCCAAAGACTAACAAACAGGGGCAGTTGTAACTTTCCCAGGGGCATAAGGAAGGCATTCTGAATTAGGTGTATGGATAATGAAGAAATAAAAGATTTCCACGATGTGGAAAGTGTTCTGGAAGAGGTAAGGAATGTAAGAAATAAATTTGGGGTTGTATATACTGTAAGGACAGGAGCCCTGGTGGTGCAATGGTTAAGCAGCTCGCCTGCTAACCTAAGAGGTCAGCCGTTTGAACCCACCAGCCCTGGCAATCTGTTCTCATAAAGATTTCAGCCTAGGAAACCCTATAGGGCAGTTCTACTCTGTCCTATAGGGTCGCTATGAGTTGAAATCAACTCAACGGCAACAGGTTTGTATTGGTTCGGGTATGCATGCATTGTGTGTGCATGTGTCTGTGTGTGTAGGTGTGTGTGTATAAAATCAATCACAGAAAAAATTCTGACACGATATATACACCAGAAGGTTAACAGTAAGTATCTCTGCCACCAAAGTTCTACATACGTTTTTTTTAATTTTTCCTTTTTTCTTGTGTTTTCTAGGTTTTCCAGATGGGTAACAAATATTATTACAAAGTTAAAAAAATGTAAAAACCAAAAGGACTTGTCAATCAGCTGATAATTGAGTGCTTAATTCTTTCCCATATCATAACCCATTTCTCTTGTCTGACCCCTGATATATTTTGTCACACAATATGCATTTTAACAAGTTTCTCAGGTGACTCTATTTCACTCTAAACTTTGGGAAGCATTTCTGTGTTTGTCAGGCTATATTAAGCTTATGCTGGGGTTGTTGGTTGCGGTCAAGTTGATTATGACTCTGGCAACCCCAGGTGTGCAGAGTAGAATTGCACTCCATATGGTTTTCAAGGCTGTGACCTTTTGAAAGAAGATCACCAGGCCTGTCTTCTGAGGTACCTCTGGGTGGATTCGAACTGCCAACTTTTCAGCTAGTGTCTTAGTTATCCAGTGCTGCTATAATAGAAATACCATAAGTGGATGGCTTTAACAAAGAGAAATTTATTCTCTCACGTTTAGGAGGAGGCTAGAAGTCAGAATTCAGGGTGTCAGCTCCAGGGGAAGGCTTTGTCTCACTGTTGGCTCTGGGGAAGGTCTTTGTCATCAATCTTCCCCTGGTCTAGGAGCTTCTCAGTGCAGGGACCCTGGTTCCAAAGGATGTGCTCTGATCCCAACTGATCTTGGTGGTAGGAGGTCCCTCTCCTCTCCTCTTGGTTCTCTCTTTTATATCTCAAAAGAGGTTGACTCAACATACAACCTAATCCTGTAGATTGAGTCCTGCCTCATTAACATAACTGCCTCTAATCCTGCCTCATTAACATCGTAGAGATAAGGATTTACAACATGTAGGATAATCACATCAGATCTCAAAATGGTGGACAACCACACAATACTGGGAATCATGGCTTAGCCAAGTTGATATACATTTTGGGGCAACACAATTCAATCCATAACAGCTAGTGATCAAGTGCTTAACCATTTGCACCACCCAGGGACTACAATCCCAAAACCTCAGTGGCTTAACACAGCAAAGGTTTATTTCTAGCTCACAATGTATGTCCAACATGTGTTGGTGAAGGTCAGGAGTGGGGGGGACACTGTTCTTCATAGCCTCTCAGGGGCTCTGTTCCTCATAGTCTCTCAAGGACCCATGCTGACAGGCTTCACAACCTGGAACATCACTCATCCTGTGGTTGGGCGAGAAAGTCTTGGAGATCTCTCACCTACTCTTCTATACTTTAGTCTAGAGATAAAATAAGTCATTGTTGTTCTCAGCTCATTGGCTAAAGCTAGTCATGTGGCCTCACCTAACAGCAAGGGGGCTAGGAAGTAGAGTTCTCTGTGTGTCCAGAGGGAGAACAAAACTCAGTATTGGTGAACACTAGTATTTGTAATGTCATAGTTAATTTCCACAATATGATCTTAAGTTTATTAAGTGGAAACTATAATGTGAGAAAAATAAGCCATAAGAAAATATTCATAAGAATTCATTGGGGGAATGCCTTTCTCAGGCACTAAAATAAAACAAACAAACAAAAAAAGACAAATTCATAAAGAAAAAGAGTAACAATATAAAAGAAATGTTAGCATCTATGAAGCAATACAAGAATGAATACGCACACACACACACACACACACACACACACACACACACACACACGCACATCAGCACCAAGGGACATAATTCTATATTAAGATCTATTTCTTTTGAATTCAGTGAAATGGTGTTCATCCACTCCTTCCAATACGAGTAAAATGTATCATAAAGAAATTCAAAGTTCTCTTTCTGCGATCAGCTCACAAAAAAACAAGCTGTGTGCCCTTGGCTTTGTTTTGTTTTCACTCTGTGATGTGTCTCTTCATGTCTCCATTCTTCAAGGTTGTGGCAGCCTGATGGAAGCTCTTGGGCTGGAATTCCGGCTGGAGTGAGATAAGGTTGCAGAGGCTCACTGTGCCCTTTCACAAAACAGGGTAAATCCATCCCTCTGGTATTCAGATTGGTGGGGCTCAGGCAGGATGTGGACATGTCCCCCCAAGCCGCAAGCCTCTCCATGGTGGGTCTGACCTTGGTGTTTCTGCTCCAGCCTGCAGCAGGCATCAAGCCCACCTAGGCCGATGGCCAGGCTGACCTGGACAGACACCTGGAGAAGAAGGACTGTCTCCACTGCAGGTAGGAGCCTTTCCCTCCTTTTCCCTTTCTCTTTTGAGGGACTTTTTGTAGGGGACGAGATGAAGCTCCAAAGCTTCCTAACTGGAAACATTGGTTGTGATAGTCTTTACCAAGCAGTTGTCTGAATTGGGTCTGACCAGATAACTCGGGGTTGAAACAGAAGGGGCTGCCCCTTCTCTCAGAGTCTGGTGAAGTCCCTCACCACCTCTCTGCTCTATCTTTATCACATGTCCAAGCAGTGACTTGACTGGCCAATTCTAAAGCAGAAAGCATTGAGAGTCTAGGGTCCTGCAGAGAGAACCCTCTGTTACCCAGCATCCTCAGGTTCTTAGGGGACAGTGCTTAAAGGGGAGACCCTCTGGAGAGGCAGTGTGGAAGCTCAGGGGCCTTGTAACATGCTCAGGCCCCAGCCAGCAGAAGGTATGTGGATGACTGCCAGGAAACAGTCACCATGTCTCTGGTGACCATGAAGTCACATAGCTTAGTATCTCCTCAAAAGAAGCTTCGGATCTACCCTGACATTCATGCTAAGGCCATACGTTTCCCAGACTACTCCCACACGTGGCTGAGCACAGCTCGGCCACTAGAGCTGGAACATTTCTGACTGATGGGGAACTCTTTTAATCTTTGTTTGGGGAGTCCCATTGGCCTGGTCCATACTTTCATTATTGCTCTGCAGTCTGAGGCTCTTCTTGCCCAATACTCCTTCCTTTCCTTTCTCCTTTCACAGGTGTCAGATGCACATCATGGACTGAAGGCTCTCATCATCTCCTCCCGCTCTCTCCCCTTTTATCTTTCATAGGTGTTTTTCCAATAAATCTCTTGCATGTCTAATCTTGTCTTGGGTGTCTGCTTCTAGGAGGACCTGAACTGAACAAAGGGTCAGGGTACTTTCCCAGATGGTATCTCAAGTTTAGCATTTCTTGATACCTGTACTGTTTTTTCAGATAGGATAGTACTGTAGTAAAGAGCTTGACTAACTGGGTTCAAATCCCAGGTCGGCCATCTTAACCGTGTGTCCTTGGGCTCTGGGCCCCTTTTGCAAAATGGGAATAATCACATTACTTCCTCTTAGGGTTGTTGTGAGGTTTATGTAAATTATATAAACCACTTAGAATACTGTCTGACACACAGCAAATAATAAATATTAGCTATTTTTAGCAGCTTTGATAGATGAAGTTGGAAGAAAGAAAATGATCTTAGCAGGTCCCATAGCTATTGATGTTTGGCACTAGAATTCTCTATGTAAAGTTCTGGAGCTCTGAGTACATATGATTCATTGGTTTCTAACCTAGAAGCTAAAATCAAGGGACAGGAAAACACATAAATAGTTAAGTGGTGTGGTTGTTTTCCCCTACCTTAAACTCCATTGGGTGGGTAACTCCAAAAATGAAAATGGTATATTATTGTTCCTTCCCCTGTACTCTATCCATCAGATAACTCATTCTAGATCACAGAAATGGCACTGAAGACCACAAATGTTTTTCCTTTTTGTCATATTTATGGTAGAGGATGTCAAAGGCATGTCTTTCACTGAAGGGAAGAAGCAGGGTGGGAAGGGAACTAACAATTGCTGAGTGCCCATTAGGGACCAGATGCAGTGTTTGGTGTTTATGTTGGTTCTCTCTTTAATTCCCATGGCAATCTTGTGGGGTAGGTAGCTGTATTTCCCTTAAATGAAGAAACAGAACTCAGAGAGGTAGAGTGTATTTTCCAAGACCTCTTATTCAAAGTTTTAATAACAAAGGAAGCAAACCTTACCTTCTTTTGGAGTGTTTCAGGAGTGTCATGTCACAACTGCCCCCTAAATGGATAGGAGTCCTTAAGAACTCATCTAGTTGGCCAGGCCCTAGATCCCAGAGACACGAGGATGAGGGGTCTCCCAAAGCCTGCTGAACTGGTCACCCATCAATCACCGATGCAAAGCTTGAATCATTTAAGTCATCTGACATCAGGAATTCAGCTCCCTGAATAAAGTATTCACTAAGACGTGAAGTCCAAGAATTACTGTATTCAGCGTATACACATTTATTGAGCAACTTCTATGTGCTCAGCACTAGAGTTCGAGATATCTGATAATTACGTAGTCATCAGTAAGGTGTATGGAATTATCAAAACCCCTTTCTTCTTTCTTTCCACTGGTCCCTTTTCCTGCCACTCCTCCCCCCGCCCCGCCCCCCCGGCTGTCCCTTACCCAGAACAGGCCAGGATTCCAGGAGGAATGAGACACATGATGGGTTTAGTCACTGCATGATGTATACTAGGGTCACAATGTGGCCAGCCTAGAGCCTAGGTTGGGTTCTACTACTCTGTCTGATAAACTGATTAGACATCTAAAAGCATGTTCAGGTGAATAATTTACTAGCACTCATTGCAAGGGGCGGGAGAAGAGAGATTAGTATTCTTTTTCCAATCTGGTTGTAGCAATGGTAGAAAATGTTTCATTACTTTAATTTTCTAGTATTTGCTGTCTAGGGTAAATGAACCTATTTTATGTTTACTTGCAATTTGCTTTTTAAAATGAACCTGTTTTTATCTATGGCTCATTTTCCTAGTCTAACTTATTAAAAAAAACTTTACAAGAACAGACCTTACATTTTAAGGACATTGACTATTTTTTATATATGACTATTCTTTGTGTGTTGCTTGCCTAATAACTTTCATATTTTATCATCATAGTTATTTTAAATATTTATGTATGCAAATCTTTTCAACTTTTCCCTTCAGTATTCTGCCAGTAGTTTCATATTTAGGAAGGTCATCCCTAAGCCAAGATTATAAAATCTCCATTTTCTGCAAGCCAATTTTATGGATTCATTTATGAAATGTAAATCTTCAGTCTTTTTGGAGTATACTTTGAAGTAACGTGTAATGTAAAAAAATCTTTTTTCCCCAAATATTTTCCTCAACACCATTTCTTGACGAATCCATTCTTTCACTACTAGTTTGAATTTTCCTTTTAATGTAAGTTATTAAATACATAGATGGTTATTTCCATTCTGTTCATCTGATCTATTTTGATGCCAATAATAAACTGTTTTTATAACAAATTTTACTATCTGGCAACTCCTCTTTCATCTTTTTCAGAATTTTTCTATTTTTATTAAGTTATTTAAAAATAAACCGGTTTTATTAGGCTTGAATTACCTATATTAATTTGGGGAGAAAAATGCTTAGAGAACTGTATGTATTAATCTGATCCCAATTTTGTTAAAAAATATTATGTGGTCTTTATTACAAATATATGTGCATATGCATAATAATTATAATATATGGTGAAGTAATAACTATGGCTATTTCAAGTACTTGTGTGCTGGATGTCTTCTATCTGTCCCCCAATCCACTCTCCTTCCTGTTCTGTGTCCCTGACGCTTACCAATACGGACTACATCAAATGTCTTCCTTGACCTCTGGCTTCCAGTTTGGCCAAAGGGAAGTATCAGGCAGGAGATGTGAAGGAGAGAGAAGAAAGTGAGGTCAGGTATTTTTCCCTCACCCTCTGTGAGCTGTAACCATTCCCTCCCCTTGCCCCACTCCCTTCTCCCTTCCCCTGGCCCCCTTCTTCTTCCTCCCCTCACCCCACTACCTTTTCCTCCTTTCCTACTCTCCTTTGCTTAGGGATAGTAAGAACACAACCCTTCCCCTCTGAAGACAACTGAGAGAAAAATTCTTTATTAAACTCTCTCTCCTTAAATCGTACATTTTGAGTACCATTTATTTCCTCTTGGGACTCTGAATGAACTGATCCAGTGGGATTTCATTGGATTCTTATTTCTACATTCGTTCTTGCATTACATTCCAAAATTTCTACAATAACCATGGAACACTTTTTTCACAAAAGTGACACTTGTCATGAAAAAAACTTCGTTTGACTGGGAAATTTCCATGTAAGAAGAATTTATAAGCATAGGCATCTAACACCATCCTCCTCCATGGATCCCCTAGCCTAGGATTCCCAATGTTATGTCCAAGGGATTATAAAAGCAGAGAGAAAATGACACGAGTGAGCAAACTAGGGAAGGCTGCCATCCTTGGCCAGAAATCTACAGGTATTTCTGAGAGATGTAAATACCTAAGGTGGTTGCCCATGCTTCCTCTGGTGGGAAAAAGCAAAGATCTGCCTACGATTAAGGGACAGTTACAAAAAAAACCAAACCAAACCTGTTGCTGTCGAGTCGATTCCAACTCATAGCGACCCTATAGGGACAGTTATGGTACCCACTAAATGTCACATTATACCAACCAAACTCATAGGGGCAAGGGGTACCTGGGACAAATTTGGCTGTTACAAGCAGTATTAGGAAGCAATCCCACTGAGCAGCCACACTGAGAGGAGAGAGGAGGGGAACTGGCCTGGCAGGGCATAGCCCTGGTTGCCACACTCAACAGGGAAAAGGAATTTCTTCACTTGCAGTCAGCTCTCTGCTGTGATTCCCCCCTAGATCTTCCCTGCTGACTTTATCAACCTTAGTAACATTAAAGACACACTGCAAATGATTTGCTTTGAAATTTAGAAACAAATTTTATTTAAGATCTGAAATACAATTCCTAAAATATCAACTTTTCAGAAAACCGCGGCTACACAATAATGCATTGCCTCTATCATGTTAGAATGTGCATTAGACGCAAATACAAAAACCATGAAACAAACCACCATCCTTCAACAATCTGAGCAAAGATAGAATGCCTAAGGAACAACATAGATGACTTGCGGAGGATGGGCTGTTTTACTTCAAGCACCATAAAAAAAAAAAGAGCACAAATGCATGGGCTTTCAGGTATATACATTAAGTTGAACCTTTGGCACTAGGAATCAGGGCATCTCGTCACGTAGCATTAACACATATTAGAAAATTGTGTAGTGTCAAAGGGATAGAACCACCAGCATTCAAGCAATGTTGTCAACTAGGCAATAAAATGTTCTACTGAATGTTTCTTCTTTGTCTAATTACTGCGTACACTGGTAGCAACTTTGAAATGAGAAAAGGAGTTTACTCTCCTTTTATTTTCTGTTTGAAACAAACAGAAAACAAACTTAAACATCAGCCCTGTGATACATTAACGATTTTAAGAGAACATCAATTATACAAGAAAAAGACTAAGAACAAAAAGAAAAGTGTTTACAGATATCCAGACATAACAGTGAGTGGTCAGTAGACCCTCACAGGGCTTTGCGATGGTACTCAGCTGAAGCCACTTTGTAATCACTGGCAGTAAACAGGGCTGCGGAATTCTTTGCCAGATACTTTAGGAAATCATGCAAATAGCCCAACAATAATGCAAGGCTCTTCTCATCAAGGGGCGTATAGGCCAACATTGCTCCGATTCTTACAAATAATCTCAGTAGGTGTGGCGCTCCATAAACCTGGGACATCGGGGCATCAGGGTGAGCCATGAGGATCTCGGCATACTGGGGCCTCTCAAATTTGTAGAGCAGCTGAGTGCCCAACATCACATTGAAATATTCTTTTATTCCTGCCACAACTTCATTAACTGCATATTCCTTATTGTCGACATTTCCTTGAGATCTCTTGCAATTTGCATACTCTTCCAGAATGGCATCTACATTTTTCTTAGCCGGGAGCTGAAACAGCTGCTTCTGCCTGGTAACTAAGTCCCAGTCCTCAACAAGCCATGGTTTTAATTCTTCAGGAATCTTCACCTTCACCTCCACTCTATTCTTAAATGCCTCCTCACTTTCAACAGTAGGATCCGCCCGGGCCCTTTTCTTCCGAGGTGGCTGAGGGGCTTCACTGGTACTGCCACCATCTCCGTTTCCAGGAGTCTTCTGTTTATTCTTTCTTGTCTTCCTCACGGATCCTGAAGGGGGGTTCTCTGCAGAGCGACCCCCCCATCTGCCTGGAAGAGCTGGCTCCAGATTCTTCTGCTGAGGACCAGCTGTCTTCTTTCCTGAGGCGGCCCCTCTCATCTTACTTCTCTGCATGTTGCTTCTAGTTGGCTTTTTGAAGTTGTCTTCTTCAGCAGATTGTTGTCCACGAGTTTGAGAACCCTGCTTTCTGGAACTCATTCAACCCTGTTTTTCTTCCAACCACTGTAACACATAAAGTATTTTACTTGGTTGTTTTCTACGACAACCTTTAACACACTATGCTTCATGCAGGCACATCAAAGCACAACACACGCTCTCTTGGAATCTGGATTTGTATAGGACCATTTGTAAGTGACTTTCTACCCCCTATCCCAACCTCATTATCATCTATTACCCTTATCCCACCCAACCACTCATCAGACCTGCCCATAAATTAATTTTTTGATGTCCCTCAAACGATAGAAATATAATTTGAGAGAAAGACTGAATAAAATAAGAAACTATAAAATGCAGTGGGGTTGAAAGGCAAGGCTTTTGAACAGATGAAAGAAATAAGGAAAATTAATTTAGTTGATTGGAGGCAAAATGAGCAACGGTGAAGGTTCTTGTTTAAGTGCAAGTAGGTGATGATAAAGGCCTGAAACAGGGCTATGAGAGAGTCAAGAGAAACTGAAGAATATAGAACTTGGTAACTGAAGAGGGAGGAGTCAACAGTGGCTCTGAAATCTCAAGCCTGAGTAACTAATAAAGAATAAAAGCACTGATTTTTTAAGTGTTAGCTTAGAACCAGCTATAAAATAATAAAACACAGGTAATTCAGCCATTCATTAATTCAGTCAGTCATCTGCTTCAGGACAGGTACTATGCTAGGTGCTGGGGATTCAAATGTCTCAAGTGACAATTATAAAACAAGGTTAGTACAATGATAGTTATAGGCACAGAGTATTATGGGAGAAAACAAGAGATGGTACATGACACCACCTTCAGTGATAGCTTGTTGGAAGAGGGGATAAATTGGTGAGAGAGAAGTCAATGATGATTCCCAGGTTTTGAGGATGGGTGACTAGGGTCTTAGTACTATCACCAAATGAAACTGCATCTAGGAGGAGAAGATGGATTAGAGGGAAAAGAAGAAGATCTACATTGGAACTATTGAGTGTAAGATGTGCAGTTATACACATGACTTTAAGATTCAGGTGAGAGGTCAGAGGCAGAAATGGACATCTGAGAGTAATCATTATATTGTTGGTAGTGGAAACCATGAGTTAAACAAATAATACAAGGAGAATACAGAAAAAAAAGTGAGCCAAGTACAGAGTTCTGAAAAACCTAGGGAAGACTGATACTCAAGAGATGAGCAGAGAAAGAGATGAGAAAAATGAAACAAAAATGGTCAGAGCAGGCATAGGGGAATTAGAATGGCATTCTGGGAGCCAAAGAAGTTGAGAGTTTCAAGAAGGGAAAGGGGTAATCTACAGTGTAAAATGCAGCAAAAAGGGCTAGTAAGATAGGGATGGGAAAAAACGGTTCTAGTATTCTTATGGTGTGACAGATAGAACAATTTCTTTGACTTACATAATCTTCTTCCTTCTTCTCCTTCCAAGAACTCCTAGTGCTTTCTCAGATGGAATCTTATAGAGCTTCAGGGATGGTCTGGAAGGATGAGGTGAGTATCTACAATGAAGATTAACTTTCGTGAAATAATATAGAAAATAATAATAATATAGGATTTTATGTAGTTACATAGGAATAATATATAATTTGATAAACAAGTGAAGTATCAGAGAAAATATACGAGTTCTGGTGTCACACAGACCTCTACTTCAATTAGGCTCCACCACTTTTAAGCTGTGGGGAAACCCTGGTGGTGTGGTGGTTAACAGCTACGGCTGCTAACCAAAAGGTCGGCAGTTCGAATCTCTGCCACAGGGTTGCTATGAGTCAAAATCAA
Organism: Trichechus manatus latirostris; assembly: GCF_000243295.1. Taxonomy (NCBI): domain Eukaryota; kingdom Metazoa; phylum Chordata; class Mammalia; order Sirenia; family Trichechidae; genus Trichechus; species Trichechus manatus. Next base: position 676,888 of record NW_004444157.1, read on the forward strand.
CTCGACAGCAACAGGTTTGGTTTTTTTGAGTTTTTATTTTTAAGCTGTAAGACCTTTGGCATATATGTAAGCTTGCTTAGCCTGTTCTCTCCAGGGCTTCAAACTAGTTCATTCAGGATCAAACCACTGCTGAGAATTTGCTAATTCTGCTGGTTAGGGACAAATTTTGAGAAACACTAGTAGAGCAGTTGTTCTCAAAATTATACCTAAGAATCACCTGGGGATCTTGTTAAATGTAGCTTCTGATTCAGTATTTCTGGGTGGAAATGCAAATTCTAAACAGGGTTTCGAAGCCTGGTTTTCTCATCCACAGAAAACCAAACCAAACCCGTTGCTGTTGATTCCAATTCACAGTGACCCTGAAGGACAGAGTATAACTTCCTTATAGGGTTTCCAAGGAGCTCCGGTGGATTCAAACTGCCGACCTTTTGGTTAGCAGCTGTAGCTCTTAACCACTATGCCACCAGGGTTTCCCTCAGCCACAGAATGTGGTTAACCATCCCTACCCTTCACAGTTTCTTCTAAGACTCAATGTGATATGGCTGAACAGCTAGCACAGTTCTTTGTAGGAATACCTCCACATGTGAACATGCACACAAAGATGTTCATCACAGCGGTGTTTATAATACTAAAAATTGGGAATACCTAAATATTCAATAGGGAAATAGTAATACAAATTATTATATATGTACATTACGGAAGAATGTGCAGCCGTTAAAATGAATTAAGCAGAGATTTATGTACTGACACAGAAATATGTGCAATATATAACCAACCAAACAAAAAAAACCAAACCCGTTGCTGTCGAGTCAATTCCAACTCATAGTGACCCTGTAGGACAAAGTAGAATGGCCCCATAGGGTTTCCAAGGCTATAATCTTTACAGAAGCAGACTGCCACGTCTTTCCCCTGCAGTGCGGCTGGTGGGTTCAAACCAACCTTTTGGTTAGCAGTTCAGTGCTTACACACTGTGCCACCAGGGCTCCTTTTGGGATACATAACACAGGTGGAGAAATAAGGATTGGCCTCAAACAAAGAGAGAAACCTGTTCTTATGAACATGTGATCCAATTTGTGTTTTAAACTAGTGTGTACAAATGCATAAGAAAATAACTAGACAGATAGATACCAGATTATGACGACAGGGGTCACCTTCTGGAAGGAGTACTTTGGTGGCACAAAGGTTAAGCACTCAACCAGCCAAAGGTTGGCGGTTCAAACCCACCTGGAGCCACCCTGGAAGACAAGCTTGGCAGTCTGCCTTCTGAAAGGTCACAGCCTTGAAAACCCTATGAAGCAGTACTACTCTGCACACATGGGGTCACCATGAGTTGGAATCGACTGAACAGCAACCAACAACCTCTTCTCAGAAAGGGAGCAAAAAGGAGATGCTGCTGGACCAATCTTAAACCAGGTTTCTCTGACAACTTTCAACCACAAAAAAAGCTCTTCAGCCAATCTCTACCCCTTAAGACTATGTGGCCAGGTAGGAAAGTCCTGAAGGGGGGAATAAGAGATAAATATTTGAAGACTAGAGCCCTGAGTCAGGGACGCCAGTTATTGGGAAGAGAGGCCTGGTGGTGGGTACTCTCACTAAGAAAACACCAGCCTTTAACTGAAAAGGGAACAAATCTCTGAGCAGAAACAAAAGGGCAAAGCCAATCTCCAGCATCACAATCTGTGAAGATGGAGAATGACCCTGTGAGAATCAGAAACCTTCTGGCTGTCAGGAATACACAGATATATCCTTGATAAGAGCCTTACATTAATGTTGGCCTATCTGCATGATTTCCTAGTATCTGTGAAGGACCAGACAGTGGTGACAGCGGGCAGTGTCATGGTATTATATTGTAAGCTATCATGCTTACAAAATAATTTTTATAAAAGGAATTCATTGAGACCAGGACAGAATAGATAAACATCTGAGATGATCAGAGAATTTAGTCAATATGGATACAATTCAGAAAGTCCATTTTGTGGCTAATACAATGCAGAGATTCCATAGAACAAGATGATAGTAAAATACCACCTAAAGAAAGCAAGATGACCCTAGGCAGACTAACCCACTGCCGTTGAGTCGATTCCAACTCACAGTGACCCTTATAGGACAGAACTGCCCCATAGGGCTTCCAAGGAGTGCCTGGTGGATTTGAACTGCTGGCCTTTTGGTAAGCAGCCGCAGCTTTTTAAAATTTTTTTTATTCTTGTAGTTTAAATGAAGTTTACATTTCACATTAGTCTCCCACACAGAATTTGTACATACATTGCTATGTGACCCCAATTGCTCTCCCCATACTGTGACAGCACACTCCTCCTTTCCACCGACTCCCCATGTCCACTCAACCAGCTCCTAACCCTCTCTGCCTTCCCATCTCACCTCTGGACAGAAGCTGCCCGTTTAGTCTCTTGTATCTACTTAAGCTGAGGCACACTCCTCACGAGGATCACTTTATGTCCCACAGTCCAGTCCAATCCCTGTCTGAAGAGTTGGCCTCGGAAATTGTTTTAGTTCTGGGCTGATAAGAGAATCCGGGGGCCATGCTTTCCGGGGTTCCTCCAGTCTCAGTCAGACCATTAAGTCTGGTCTTCTTACTAGAATTTGAGTTCTGCACCCCACTTTTCTCCTGTTCCATCAGGGACTTTCTGTTGTGTTCCCTGTCAGGGCGGTCGCTGGTGGTGCCATAGCTCTTAACCACTAAGCCACCACGGTTTCCGACTAGACTGAGTGAAAAACCTAGTACTACGGCCAGACTGGACAAGAACTATCTTGGAAGCCACATTGGTTATTACCATTTCCTTAGTGAAGAGGAACCAGAGAATGATAAGTGAACCTGCTGCTTATCCTTGCTATTGACTGCATATATTCATACATAAAACCACAAAATAATTTTACCCGCCTCTCATTACAGAAGGTGAGTTCAATCATTCTCTACAAATTTTCCTATCATTCATATGAAGTCTAAGGTTGAATGAAACTTCTAACAGTTTTATTAATACCTGCATCATTGGTTAAGATTTATGTGTCCAGAATGAATAAAGGCAGGGAAGCGGCCCTTCTAAAAAACTGTCTCAGTGACCTTTATTTCTGAGTGTCCCGCATATTAAGCACCCACTGTTAACCTGGGAATCAAGGACCAGACATCAAAAGGGAATATCCATCCTTTAGAGATTTCTAGCTCCTACTTGAAATAACAAGTTTTTGGATAGCATTACTACTGTCACTAGACTGCACACTTCCTTTCCCAGAAGCTTCAACTGCTCCATGGATTGGTGGTAGATGTTCTGCACACATTCCTTATAAAAGCTGGTAGGAAGTCAGCATTAAATATTGCTCTTTCTGAGCTACTTTAAATTTTGAATCCACCAGTTTCAATCTTGAGTTTTCAGGTAGTTATTACATTGTTTACTCACTTTGGCATGTTCACTCTTTGCCCCAATTAGACTCCCTCATCTAAATCCCACGTCAGGTCCCATCTCTCTTTAAATCTTCCCTTACTCTAGCTTATGTTGCTCTCCCATCTCCAATACCATTTGAAGGTGACATCAGAAAAATGTTTCATGTGCTAGTTTTGCTTAGGGAACTACATTAATTTCAATTTGCCACAGGTCTTGTTATACCTATCTTGCGTCTTTCACAGCGACTAGGTCCCCAGAGGGTGTGTGTGTGTGTTTGTGTGTATATATATATATACATATATATAAAACCAAACCCATTAGCTATCAAGTTGATTCCGACTCATAGCAGCCCTATACGACAGAGTAGAACTGCCTCATAGGGTTTCCAAGGGGTAGCTACTGGATTAGAACTGCTGACCTTTTGGTTAGCCTGAGTTCTTAACCACTGCACCACCAAGGCTCCTGGGTATATATAGGGAATAGTAAACTATTGAATCAAAAGGAGGTGATTTGGCACATGGAGAAAATAGGGGCAAAAACTGGGAACAGTTACCAAACATTTTTCCACTTCTTTCCCATAGGACAGTTCTGTTAGGCCAGAAACGGAGAAAACACATTTGTAATGTTTATCATAGTTTCCTACCTTTAATTTTAATCTCTATGTAAATACACACTTAAGCAGAGGTGAGCTCATACTGGTTAGTAAATCTTAGATTTCCCTTTTCTTTTTAAATTTACTATTACAACTAATCATGGTCCCGTATTATGAAGGTCGGAATTTGCACCCATTTTGAGAGCTGTATATTTAAAATCAAATCGACACACCTTACCTTAGTTAACACCCCTCCCCATTTTATCCCACAACTACCAATTATAATATTTTGTATACACATTTTTTGCCTTCATTTCATATTATTCCTTTGCAAGATTCCCAGAAGTGGATTTAAAGGGTCAAGAGGTCTGACACTTTTAAGGCCCTTAATAAATCACCTCCCAAATAAGTGTAAAAATATCACTTATCACACCTCATACCCAGGCCAGCACTGGGTAGCCTCATGAAAATATTTGTGAATTTGATGAGGAAAAAGGGGTTGTTTTAGTTTAGCTTGTATTTATTAGTGAAGTTTTAACATTTTTAAAAATGTGTACATTGGCCATTTCTATTTCAGCTCTTGTCCTTTACCCATTAATCTGGAGTTGGTTCTTGGTGATTTTACCTACTTACAGCTTTAAATATTAAGAATTATGTCCTATTTTGGTAAATATTTCCCCTAGTATTTTCTTTTACAGTGTCTGACCTTGTCTTTCCCCTCAAGTCTTATATGGTCAGATAGGTAGTTTTTCCTGCCACTGTTTTTAAGTCTAAAAATTAAGATATATTTTTATGGATTTATGTTTAATTCTTCAATCCACCTAGAATTTATTTTGTGATGTATTAGCTAAAAATCTAATTTTCTCCCAAGTAATTAAATTGTATGGCACCATTTATTGTGTAATTTTCCCTTTATATACCCATAAATACAACATACATAAAGATGTGGGCATCTCCCTACCTCCCCTACCCTAATGTATCCCCTGAACAAACCTGTGTGCATTCGTTCAATTTTTTTTATGTGCATATCCACACACAAATACACCTTTAAAATCAAATGTTATGTGTGTGAATATATCATGCATTTTAATAATTTGTTTTGAAAAAGATGAAATACATACTGCTCTGCACCTTGTTTTTCTCGTTAGGATATTATCATTAGCATCTTTTCATGTCAGCACATACCTACCTCATTCTTTAACATCCACATTGTATTCTGTAATTTTTATGTTCCATAGTTTAACAAGTCCCTTATTAATGAGCATTCAGCTTTTTTCCAACATTTCATTATTTTAAAAAAATGCTGTTTAACAGTACAGCTGTATTAGAGCATTAGGCTAAATATTTCTGAAGGATCTGTTCCCAGAAGTGAAACTGTTTGTTGAAAGGATTTACTTATTCACAATTTTTGATAAGATAAAGCCAAATTCACATCAAAAAGAACTGTTTCAATTTGTATTCCCAGCAAAAGTGCAGGTCTTTTCACCAACCTCCTCAAGGACAGTGGATAAACAACATTTTTGGAAGAAAAAAAAACAACTTTTTTTTTTGGCGTAACAGGTAATGAGGCATTTTATTTTCATTTGAATTTGTGTGATATTGAACATCTTTTCATATGCTTATTGTCAATTTATCTTTTTTCTTTTCTACTGGGTTATTTGCTGCTTTTTATTGATTTCTAGTAATTACCCTTTTTTATGTTGGGAATACTTTTTCCAAACTGCCATTTGTCTTTTAAGTGTATTTATGGTATCTTACTTTAAGAATTTCTAAAAATGATTGCCTATACTATTTCCTGGTATTTTTATAGTTTTTCTCCTACATTTAAATCTCTAATCATCTAGAATTCATCTTTGCATAAAATATAAGCTTTTTTCCAAATATACAACAAACTTTTCCTAATCTCAATTATTGAAGAGTCCACCCTTTCCCCAATAATTTGAAATGCTCTTTTGTAACATTCTAAATTCTCCACAGTATTTGGGTCTTTTGTGGTACTCTCTTCCCAGTGTTTTTTGATTATTCAGTTCTTAAAGGTATCACTATTTCTAGGCTATCTGTTCTGTGCCAGTGATATGTCTGATTATTCTCAAACCAGTATCACACTGGTTAATCATCATATCTTCAAAACATAAACGTTGCCCTAGAATAACACTTGTAAATATGTACCAAGAGAACTATACAAGGATTTTTAATGCAGGATTATTTGAAGTAGCAAAACATCAGTCAATCTCCAGTTTGGCAAAATACAACGTACTATACCCATAATATGCAATATCATGCTAGTTAAAGGAGTGCCATTGTGAAAGGAATCAAATAGAACTGTATGAATGGACATGAAGACATTCAAGACAAACAACACAGATAGCTAGTTGCAAAACAATACTTATAGTGGGACACCATATTTGTGTAAAAAGAAAAACACAAAGCAATGTTTTATGTATCTCCATAGACATTTTTTTTAAAGAGGTACACAATTTAGATCTAGAAGGAAATAGACCAAACCGATATTAGTGGTTACCTCTAGGGAGGGTAAGAGAATTGAGAATGGTTACAAAGGAAACCTAAGCCTACTGTTATATTTAAATTTTATAAGGAGAATGTATTCACATATCGATTATGTGATTAAAAACACATAATACTTTAAATTTATAATGATATTCTAAGCTACTCTTATCCATGGATTATACATAGAGCTGAACTATTCAGTTAGTTGTTACTGTTTATTGTATACTATGTAGGCACACCATTCAGACTGGTTTCCCTCCCTCCTTCTAGGTTCTGGCCATCATCAGAGGCTGAAGTCAAGATCCATTTCCTCCTTAAGGCTTTCTCCATTTCAGGCCACCCTGACTGATGCCTTCTCTGAGCTCCTACTGGCTCAACAGTCCACCCTGCTCCCTTTAGCCTTTAATCATTCTCCAAATGGCCTCACGTACAGGGTTTTCTGCCTACCCATCTAGTACATCTCTTCCACCAGGGCAGTGCCCTCCTCTGCAACCTAGCTTTTGGAAGGGAGAAAAATAAGGAAAAGACAGTGACTCCATGAGAAATGGAGCTGTAAAGATACTGAAAACCTTCCTTCATCTCCTCATGTATGCGACTGATCATTCGGGAATGCAGACTCCAATCGCTAACATCTTTGTATACAAGTGTGCCACAAATAAGTGTGAATAACACCTTCTAGTTTGATGGAATAAACTTTTAAATGCAAACACACCATGTCAGTTACATTTATATCAATTCTCTCTTCTGGATCTTGGAACATCTCCTTCATGTGTAACAGTTTGTTGTTTTTTTATTTTCCAGACTGAGGACAAAGGAGGAATGATATAAAAGCTACTAGCAAACCAAATATGGTATGATCTGCTAGTTGCCACTTATGTTAAAGTTATAGGTCCTGGGAATTCCCTGATAAATAAATATGATCAATATACTTAAAACCTTTCTAGACTGTTAGGACAAGCCAGAAGTCAAAATTTCAGAAATTCAGTTCTAGTGGTAACGCTGCTTCTGGAAAATCAGGAGAAAAACCAACATTAATTTTTTTTGCAATTCCAAAGAGAGGTATCTACTGCTTTTAGAAGCATGTGTGTGTGTGTAAAACAGGATGTATCAGAAGAACTAATCATTATTAAAGCACTTACATGTGCCAGGCACCGTCCTGGTACTTTACATTTAATTCTCACAACAATCCTATGAAGTAGGTACTATTATTACCTCTATTTTACATATGATGAAACTTAGTACAAAGTGAGTAAATATCTTGCCCAGGATCACAGAGTAAGTGGCAGAGCCAGTATTTAAATTTAGCAAGTCAGTATTTGCTCTTAACAACTAAACTATGCTGCATATGGGGTGCCCAAAAATAAGAAAAACAACATAACAAATATATGGATTTGTAGAACTAACTATAGGGCATGATTTGTAGAATCTTTTATCGAGAGATGCAAGATTATATAAGCCCTCTGTTGTTTAGGTCTCTATATCCACTTTCTACACTGGAAGCACCAAGGGGTTTAGCTCCATCCTTCCCTTATTAGAATTCAGAGTGCTTTCCCAGATAGGGGCTTATTAATGTTCAAAATATTCCTAGACGTTTAGGAAGACTATGTGGTATTATCTTGTTTGAGGACTGAGGCCAGGAGAAGGGAAGCACTTACCCAAGATTCTGTAATCAGGGATGGTTCCGTAATCAGGATCAGATCTTCTGATCCTTACTGTACAACAAACTTAGCTTTTCTGATGGTGACCTAGAAGGTCAAAGAAGGGGACAGGAAAGGACATAAAATAAAAAGATATGAGATGATGGTTTTCTTCTCCATCAATCAATGCATTTATCACACACAACGGACATCAAAGCTGATAATGTACAATTTTTTTTTCTTTCTTGTTGTTATATTTTCAAATTATGTACATTTATCCTTTTTTGGACTTTTTTTTCACCTTTTTATGAAGGAAAAAAATCAAATGGATAAAAATTTAGATAGAATAGGATTACAAACCCACACAAATCTATCACCCAGCTTCAATTACCAACTGAAGGCCATCTTGTCTCATCTATAACCCCACCCACTGCTCCCCCTCCCCCGATTTTTTAAGCACCGAATAGCTAATTTTTTATATTTTATTACGGAAAATTTCAAACATATACTAAGGTAGACAGGGTAATATCAGTCAGCTTAAACGACTTTTAACTTTAGGCCAGTTTTGTTTTATCTATAGCCCTCTCCACTCTCCCCTTCGCCGAATTATTTTGAAGCAAATCCTAGTCGTCAACGTATTTTAAAGCCAATCCCAGACATTATATTATTTAATGTGTAAATATTTTAGTCGCTATCGCTACAAGGTAGACCATTTAAAAACATAACCAGAATACCATTGTAACACCAAAAAAATGACATAAATTTCTTAAAAACCATAAAATATCGACTCGGTGTTCAAATTTTCCCGATGTATCTTAAACAATCTTTTACAGTTGGTGTGTTCAAATCAGGATCCAAACAAGGCCTACTCATCGCATGTGGTTGATCTCCAGCTCGCTCTCGTTCTCAATCTCTTTTTTTTACTTTTCAATTTGGAAAATTCCAATCCCCACTATTTTGAAGCAAAAAAATCTCAGCATATTATTTCACTGGTAAAGATTACGCCTTTTATAGCTCTAATTTCTTCTTGGGAAGTTGATGGGCAGGGAAGGCACTATAACGAGCGAATTTACATAATTAATACATATTTTTCTCATTCTGTTATGTGAGGCTTTATCTCCATAGTAACAGTAATACCTACAGCAGCCAGACTTCGTATTAAGTGCCTTATACGCACTATTATACTTAACCCTCGTACACGTCTCTGAAGTAGATACTATTATTATCACCATTTTACAAACATGGAAACCGAGACACAGAACAGGAGCCTTGCCCGAGCTGGGCGTTGGCGAGCAGGAATTTGAACCAGCTCTGCCCGACTGTAAAGCCACTAGCTGATTCTGTCTATATGTATATATATACATATATATGTGTGTGTGTGTATATAAGGTAAAGCGAAATCATCAACCCTTCCTCCCCACCCCCACCCCCACCCCGAAACCTGAAACGAGAATCCAGCTCTTCCCAGCAGCCGACGTGTGATCACCGCCGTTCCTCCAACCGCCATAGTAAAGCCAGGTTTCTCTGGCAACTGATATCCATAGGCAGACACGTCATCCTAAAGGCGGGCTTATGCCCGCCAGCCAATCACATTCGTCTTGTCTAAGTTTTAGAATGTTCTATAACCAAATGATTGGACGAGGACTACCACGTAATCAATGACACTTAGCCGCAGTAAAGGCGGGTGCTAGTAACCTGCTTCTTCATGGTTACGGCTCGGAGCAAACCAATCACCTTCCTTCTTTAGTGTGAGCTGCAGCCAATCACATTCATCCTCTTAGGTTCTTAGCCCACCCTCCAAAAGCGCGACAGCCTTTGGGTCATAAGTCTATAGAGCAGAGTGTTCACGTGGCCTATTTTCACGACCCAGAGTTCCCTTGACCAGGTTTTTTTTTTTTTCCTGCAGAGAGGCATTATGGGTCCTCCCCACTACTGGGAAAGGAAGTGTCTACGTGGCCTGCGGAAACAGGATGGGCGGAAATGAGCTAAGGTTCCCGCCGGTGAGGAAGCGCGAGGTTGAACGTGGGCCACGCCCCCGAACCTCTTGCGCAACTCTGGAGGTGTAGGGGAAGGCGGGGGTGTTTTTGACGTGCGTGTGAGTGGAGGTGGCGGGTGACTCGGGCGTGTGGTGTTGGGGCCTGTGTGTGTGCGCAGGCAAGCTCGCGTGGCCTTGGAGTGTGCGCCAGCCTGCGCCTCTGACTTTGGGGCACGGTGTGTGTCCCGCAGTGGGGTTGGTGAGAGAGTGTGTGTGTATTTACCTATAGGTGAGCTGCGCTATGTTAAATTTAGGTAATGAGTGTGTGGGTGTTTATTACAGCGAATGTTCTCTACTTTTGTATGTTTGAAAATTGTTCTAATTAAAATGAAAATAAGTCAAGCGGATAATAAATAAAGGGCCTTTGTTACATGGAAGTATTTTGGTTTCCCCTATCGATTCAATTTTAGACTCTAAAAATAACACTTTCTTCCACGTTTTGCTCAGTGCCAAAATCCTGCTCTAAACCACAGCTCTCCAGTGCGTAAGTACCAAACCCTCGCATTCCTCTATTAGCAACTCCAAGAGGCAGCTTCTTTCATGTTCCCCTATATCCTCCCCCCATCCCCGCCCACCCTTCCCCCTACCTCTCCACCCCCGCCTCCCGCAGTCGGTCGACCCTTCTCTCCCCCCAACTTTCTCCCTTCTCCAGTCAGTCCCCCTTCCCTTTTCCCCCCTCCCAGGATGGCTCCCGGCTCCCTGCTCCCTGCCTCCCACTCCCGCCCCTTTCTCCCTGCCCGCCCCCAGCCCCCGCTCCTCCCCAAAGTTGCACGCAATTCTCCTAGTACAGGTATAATTTTCTGCTGCAATAATCTATATATGACAGCCTCTCCCTCCACGAAGGACTAAATTTTTGTGGAGGCAGAGCTCTCTTACCTTTTTGTCCTGACCACCAAGCACAGTGCCCTTCAGGCGAGTACACACTCGATTAATTTTCCAGAAAGTTCTCTGGATGAGGTTTATACCTCTCAAGTCTGCCACTAGATGTCGCCAAATCCAAGCAAAGGATTGGCTGTTTGGTCCCTGGAATTATGGGATTTTGTCCTCCCCCCCTCGCCCCGTTTCTGATTTGTTGAACTCTCCAATCTGTAGTGATTATGTGTATCTTTCATTTTTAGGGGGAAAATGAAGCCAACGTTTGTAAATGGCCCTACTAGGCGGGGGACCATGGCCCAAGATCCAAATGCTTTTCTCGTTTCTTTCCTTCTTACCTCAACACTTAATTTTTTTTCCTTCCTCATGCCTCTCCTTTCTTCCATGCCTTCTTTTATCAGGGAAGTGAGGAATGATGCCAGGCACTGATGCTGATGAAGATTCTACCCTTTCTGTTCACCTTCTTTTCAAATGTTAACAGCCCCCCAAAACAGTACACAAAGGGCTATTTAGTCAGTAAAGATAGGTTAAGAACTCTGAGGTAAAACTTGGACCCTGGCATTGAAAACTGATCTTCCTTTTCTTGTGACATTTTTATCGCACATGTATGTGCAGTGGTACTGCTAAACTTTATTATGCCTTTGAAGTCAGAGACCTTTTAAACCCTATGTCACCACATTATAGCTCTGTGACTCTGGGCAAATGACTTATGTTCTGTGATCCTCAGTTTTTTTGCCTGCTTTCTGTATTTTAGATGCTATGTTGACTTCACATGGATATTCTCATTTATTCCTCATAAAATCCCTTTTAGGTGGGTACTACAAAATCAAAATCCAACAACAAAAATCATACCTCTTTCAGTTATCAATCATATATACACATGTGCGTGTGTGTAGGGGGCCGTTTAGAGCAGTGGTTCTCAAAATATGTTTCCTGGACCAGCAGCTTTAGCATCACCTGAGAAGTTAAAAATTCAGATTCTCAGGCCCCACTTCAACCCTATTATTGTTGTGTGTGGTTGAGTTGATTACAACTCATAATGAACCTATAAGACAGAACTGCCCCCGTAGGGTTTACTAGGCTGAAATCTTTACAGGAGCAGATAGCCAGGTCTTTTCTACTGTGGAGCTGCTGGTGGGTTCAAACCACCGACTTTTCGGTTAGCAGCCAAGTACTTAACCACTGCGCCACCAGGGCTCCTTACTTCAAGCCTACTGAATCAAAAATTCTTGGGGTGGGGTTTGGCAATCTGTTATTAGAAGCTGTCCAGGTGATTTCATATGCACACTAAAATTTGAGAACCACTGCTTTGGAGGGCAGAAATGCAATGCTTATTTTTGTACACACCACTAGAGGGTGCTACAGAAAGTAAAGCAAAATAATAAACGATCCATATGCTTTATTGAGATACCCTGCGGATTAGAAACTAATGTGTAGGAGATGTCAAACTATTTCCCAAGTACACAAACAAGTATGGGAACCAGGATTTGAACTGTATCTGCCTCTCAATCCTAGCCCTTAACATTATTGTTCAACCGTTATAGCTTGTCTTTCTGGGCCTCAAAACACGTTACAAATACTCTCTTCCCTGCTTTGGCTAATGTTGACTAGAGGGTCAAGGAAAGGCAGGAAAGCAAATCAAGTAAATGGAGATATTTTGATGATTTTCATACCCTTCTTCATCTCCATTCTATAATTGGATATCGTGTAAAAGCTCATGTTTCCCTTCTTGCTTTTGTATTTTCCAAGTGCTCTCTCTACCCTGAAGTTGTTTCTTTTTTAGTTTATGTCTGAATCTCTTCCATGCGTGAGAGAGGAATCATAGTGCTGAGGGAACAAAAGTTGTTGAAAGCCTACTATGGGCCCCACTGTATAGATTTATACCCATTAATCTCAACAAGAGGTCTGTAAATTAGGTGACCTTTATCATCGTTTTATAGATGATGACAGTGAGTTCCAGACATTGTGTTTTTCTTCAGTCATACAATTTGTAAGTAGTGGAACCTGGATAATACTAGGTATATCTGACCTTATCACCCTACTAAGCTTTCTACTCCTGGGTTTTGAGTTTGGTTTAGTTACTTAATATGTAAGTGACTTTCAACAAGTTCTTTTAATTTTTCTGAGTTCCGGTTTTACCATATATTAAATGGGAAAACATATTCCTGCTTCATAATCTTTGTTGTTGTTGTTTAGTCAGTTCCAACTCATGGTGGCCCCATGTGTGCAGAGTAGAACTGTTCCATAGGGTTTTCAAGGCTGTGACCTTTTGGAAGCAGCCAGGCCTATCTTTCAAGGTGTCTTTACCTGAGTTTGAACAGCCAACCTTTTGGATAGTAGTCAAGTGCTTAGATGTTTGTATCCCCCAGGGAGCTGCATTATCCAATGCTGTAGCCACTAGTCATGTGTGGCTGCTTAAATTTAAATTAATTAAAATTAACTGAAAACTTTAGTTCCTCAGTCGAACTGGCTAACAGCTACTTATCGCTAGTGACTACCGTATTAGACAGTGCAGATATGCAACATTCCCACCATCACAGATTTAGAGGATATAAAGTATGTAAAAGGACCTAAGGAGCCCTGGTTGTGCCACAGTTAAGTGCTCAGCTGCTAACCTAAAGGTGGGCGGTTCGAAACCAGCCAGCAGCTCTGCAGGAGAAAAGACCTGGCGATCTACTCCCAAAAGATTAAAAAAAAAAAAAAAACCTGTTGCCATCGAGTCGATTCCAACTCATAGTGACACCTAGGAAGCCTTATGGGGCAGTTCTACTCTGTCACATGGGGTCATTATGAGTTGAAAACGACTGGACAGGACCGAACAACAACAAAAGGGCCTAGCATAGGGCACTTCTCATGGCAGGTGCCCAAGAAAAGTGATTTCCTTTGCTTTTTCCTTTCAGAGGTGTTAGGGGTGTTCTGTTTTATTAAGGGGGTCAGTTGAGAGAGGTAACTTACCCCAAGTACTATAACAGAGGATGTGTCTGGCACCAGGACCCACATCTCCTGGCCCTCGCTTCAGTAGTCTGTCTAGCAGACCCATCTTTATGTTTTGCTGTGTGAAGTTTCAAGGCCAAGAGTATGAATGACGTGAATTAACTTTGGAGTCAGGGTGATAGCAGAGAAGGGCATGGGAACTGAATGCCTCCTATGTGCGCGGCAGCACTAGGCCCAGCTCTTTACATCTGTTATCTTAGTGAATCCTCACTGAAGCCCAGAGAAGTTAAATACTTACCAAAGTTGCTCAGCTAGTAAATGGCAGAGTAAAGGTTTAGATTTCTCTTGACTCTAAACCTACCCACCCACTGCTGTAGAGTCGATTCGGACTCATAGCGACCGTATAGGACAGAGTAGAACTGTCCCATAGGGTTTCCAAGGGTGTAATCTTTACAGAAGCAGACTGCCACGTATTTCTTCCGCGGAGCAGCTGGTGGGTTCGAACCACTGAGCTTTCAGTTAGCAGCTGAGTGCTTAACCACTGCACCACCAGAGCTCCTTCATCTGACTCCAAAGCCCATGCTTTTCCCATTATGCCATGCTACCCTCTCAAATGTGAATACAGTCCTGAACCCTCCACTTACTTGTAGGAAAAAGCAAGGTTGAGCAGATTCCTGATTCTTAGCAGATCCTCAGAAAATATGAGTTACTCTTCTTCCTTTCAAATTTACAGCTGAACAACTGTCTTCACAGTCCTTTTCAACTGGAAGGGAAAGATAGCTTTGGTAAATGTTTGTTTGGCTCAAAGGCCCAAGGCCAGAGAGAGCTATTTATGGTCTCAGCCTTTACCGGACACTCAATGGCTCCAAGCACCCTGTGTTTATCTTCAAGGCCACCATTAGCTCATACAATACCTTTGTGCTGATTAGAACCATGTGCCTGCCCCCTGGGGCCAGATACGTTGCAGAAAGTTGTCCACTCCAGTGGAATACTTTAAAAAATGCTTTTCTTTCTCTGGAATGTTGCAGTCTTCACCAGGACAGTCAAAGGATGAATTTCAGCCCCCGCTTGTGCTTTCTCAGTTGGACACGCTTGTGCGGCATGCAGCCTGCCTGCCCATCAGTATCTGCTGGCCTTGCTTGTCTTGCCTAGTGGCTAAGAGAGCCTTCCAAGGTCTGGAAGACAGTGTTGATCTGTTCTGGAGGGTGGGGAGGAAAACCAGTTTCCTGCTATGGACTGAATTGTGTCCCCCCAAAATATGTGTTGGAATTCTAACCCCTATACTTGTGGATGTAATCCCATTTGGGAATAGGGTTTTCTTGGTTATGTTAATGGGCCATATCAGTGTAGGGCTTGTCTTAAACCTAATGACTTTTGAGGTCTAAAAAGAGCAGATTAGACACACAGAGAAGCAAGCAAGCATAAACTGGGGATGACAGAAACACGTGAGAATCTCCAAGGAACCTAGGAACACGGGGGTTATGGACGCTGAGACAAGTACCTTCCCCAGAGCCGACAGAGGGAGAGCCTTTCCTTAGAGCCGGTGCCCTGAATTCGGACTTCTAGCCTCCTAAACTGTGAAGAAATAAATTTCTGTTACAGCCGCACTAGATAACTAACACACTTCCCATCGCTCTGGGTAGGAGATAAAATTGGTCCATTCTAAAGGTTAATTCGATATATTTTTTTTCATTTGGTTCTGACTAGCTTATTAGATGATTTTAAAAAGAATGCTTGGCCAGTTTAAAGGTTAAAAACAAAACCTGATGTTTCAAGGCTAAGCCAAATGGTATTTCTTTACTAAGGATTTTTTTTGTTTATTTGTTTATACCTGCCTCATTCCAAAGGGATTTCATAAAACCAGTTCAGCAAATTCGTCTGTATCAGACTAGTTTACTAGCCCAGGACAGACGGAAAGAAAGATGAGAATAGTTACAGGGAAGCTTCGTCTTCTTAGGGCTATCTATTCTCTTCTAGCTCTTCTCTCCTCCTGTAACAGAAACCCCTATGACTGGCTCATTCTTTTGACAGAAAGATGTTACTTCAAATGACAGAAAACACTGAGATCGCTACTTGAACATAATGAATGTAGTCCTTGATTGACCTTGGGATGCCAGACTTTCCCATACTCCCTTGGTTTTTCCCTTTTTGAATCAATAGTTTAGCGTGCATTTTACCTAAACTTGTGGTTTTGTGAACCACAGACTTCATTTGGAACGATCAGGTAAAGTCATCCGAGTTACACACCAACCAGCAGAGATAGGGACTTATTTCCATCAGTGTACACTGACTCCTACAATACAAACATTGCCTCAAGAAGATGCCTTGAGACATTTTTTCCAGTGAGATGTTTGTTTTTGCTTATAACCTCCAACCTACAGTCCCCATTCCGTTGGGAATGATAAAAGCTATGTCTTTTGCAAACATCAGCTGTCATGTGATTAAAAGAGGACAAAACCAGTAATACTGAAAAGTGCTGCATCTAAATTGTTGAAGCGTAATGATGAGCACGCGGAGATTCATTTTACTATTCTTCCTACTTTTGTGTGTTTTTGAAAGTTTCCATAATAAAACAGTCTTAAAAAACAGAATTTTTGTAAAAAAAAAAAAAAAAGTGCATCATCAGTCTTGGGGAAGAGAACACACAAGGGTTACTCTTTAGAGGGGTACTTCTTAACCAAGGGGTTGGGTGACACACATACGTCTCTAGTAGGGATATACTATGTAAAAATCTGGGAACGGGAGTATTTTAGTTTGAAAAAGTCTCTTCCCCAGGAATCCTGATAAGGTCTCTGAGAAGGGTGTGACCCTAATACCCCCCAGCATGTTTTCTCCTTTTCAAAATGGACGATTGAGAGCTTGACATAACTAACGCGGTGATGAACCTGTAAGTTCTTTTTTTCTTTGCCTTCTCCTTTTCGCATACCTTTGTTAATGACTTTGTTTTGCTCTGTCCAGTCACCTGTGGCTTACAACCCCCTGCAGGAAGATTAGAGCTCAGGGTGTCAGATATGTATATCTTTAGCCTGATAAGGAAATGTCCAGCATGTATCTCTATAGTATGATAAAGAGTCTCTTGTAATTACCTTGTAATGAATGGTGACACTTCTAACTTTTGTAAAAATCATATATAAGCTCTCATGCAAAAATGCCTCTTGGGACTCCATAGAGACAGCCTGCATTGCTGTCGGATCTCCTAAAATAAAACTTTCTCACTCTTTCTGACTTGGAGTATGTTTCATTGGCTCAACTGCTCCAGGGCACCGACGCTATTCGGGTAACAAGGGGAATCTCCTCCCGTCTGTAGTTCTTCTCCACCAGACTCCTTAAGGAGCATTGTGGTAATGAGCCATTGTTAGTGAAAGAAGTGTATCATATCCGTTGGGCATTTGGGAGTGCAGGAAGGCTGAAAACCACAGAAAGAGGCCTGAGCTAATTGGTGAAAACTCTGCCAGCCAGCAAGTAGAGAAGAGAACTAGGAGCATAGCAGGGCTTCATTCTCCAGTCAGGTGAGTGCTGGAGAGGGTAAAGCTGCTATGGAAGTAGGATAGCAGGGACAGAGTATATGGCAAAGAGGCCCTCACTCAGGACCTCAACGGGTATACTTTGGAGGTTCCCGGCCCCATCGGATTTTCAAGTGTTAAAATTGTGGGGAAGCTGTCTGAAGGCAAAGATTGTGTGCATGGGCACATGCACACACACACACACACACCCCGCACATACACACACACGTCCAGGGACCTGGAACCAACTGCTCAGCTTGAGAAGGCAGGCTCCATAAGCTACACATTGAAAACTGTGATTTTGTTCTTTTCTATTGTGTTTTTACTGTGAAGGTAAGCAAATGAGGGTGTTCGTACACTACTGAGAGAAGACATGGTTGTAGAGGTGAGGCACTGTTTAGGGCAGGGGACCTAGAAGGACATGTTCTTTCAAGACCCTGAGGTTGAGGTAAAATGATTAGAAACTGGAGACAGAGAAGAGAGCAAGGGCAGTTCCTAAAAGGTACAAAGCCGAGATGTACCCCGCTACTCCCAGGCCAGAGTTGTGGGTGGGACGTCAGTGAGACCCAGGCGGGTGCAGCCAGCTTTCAATAGAGCTGGTCTGTGAAACTTGGCTGAGAGGACAGAGGAAGATTGATGTTTGCTTCAGAGGGGGCTGTCAGCTGTGCTCACCGCCTCACCATGGTCCCAGCTGTAAACAAAAGTCCTGGCCCTTCATGGCACTGCAGAGCAGTCCAGGCTGGCGTAAGTCTCTGAGGACAGCTAGACCATTTTCTAATCCTGGATGATGACCAGAAGACAGAAGAAACAATAGAAGGTGGTGGTGGTGGGTGGAGATGATTGGAAGGGGGTGAGAAGCAGTGACCAGTGGGAAGGAGCTGTCAGTTACAGATCTGAGGTCTTTGGATACAAGTAGCTAAAATCTTTTTGGGAAAGCAGACCCCTTTCCTTGTCAGCTTTGTAGATAATACTGAATTACTAAAGGAGGCCTGCAGGGACTCTAGTGCCACATTCATTCATTCATCCATGCAATCATTCATTCAATGAGTACCTTTTATGTATCCATTACTGTGCTCTGTACCCTGGGTGATGCCAAAGTAATAGAAGATAGCTTGTAAATTCAAGAAGCTTATGAGTATGGGGATATGTGTAAAGTCAAGTAGCAATACTGAATAGCGTATCTTTAAATGCTAAGTGGCAAACATGCAATAGGAGTTCAGAGGCAAGAGAAGCCCAATCTGGCCATGATCTGAGAAGGTGGGATTTGAGTCTTAGAAAGATAGACGTGATATGGCTAAGAGGAAAAGGAACCAGATGTTCCAAGCTGGGATGAAATCATTTGCAAAAATGTAGAAATGGGAATGATTGAGGCCTGCCTTGGCTAAAGCAGAAAGTTAGTGTGCCAGAGACTCCCCCCACCCAGGTCATATACTCCCCACCGTAGCTAACCCAGCCTTCAAGTCTCACTTTAAATGTCACTTCCTCAGGGAGGTCTACCCTGATCTTCAGGACCAGGTTAAATACTATTGCTTTATGTTCCCCTAGTAGTCATTACTTTCCCCTTCCCGAGCCTCCATCTTTTTCACTTGACAACTTACTCTTGTCCCCTTACAATTTGTTTTCTGCACCGTAGTCAGAATAATCTTTGCAAAATACAAATCTGTTATATACCTTCTGGCTTTAAAACTCTCCTGGCCCTAACCCCTTTCTTCTCTTTTTTTTCCCTTGATGTCCTTCCCACGTCCCTTCCTCTTACTCTTCCTTCAGGTCACATCTTAAATGTCTTTGTCTCAGGGAAGCCTTCCATGACATCTCCCCCCTCCCTAACTTCTCCCGCAACTAGGTCAAGTCCCCCTGTTACATACTTCTGTAATGCTTCCAAATTTTCTACATCTTACTGTTTCCCAGTAACTCAGACTGTGTTTGTCTCCTCTGCTAGAATATAAGCCCTCTGAGGGCAGGGCCTATGTCTCTTTTTCATTTTGTATCCCCTGTATCTAGTACAGTGCCTGGCATATTGTGATAGGTACTCCACAAAGATTTCTTGAAAGAAATCATGAGAGAAAACTGATTCCTGGGGAAACACAGACACACAGACACACAGACACACACACACCCCAAACAAAACCCAGACAACTCCAGCTTCAGGTTATCCCAAATCCTAGCCTTCCATTAATCTTGTGGACTCACGTTTGCTCCCTCCCTGTTCCACCCTTCACTCCATCTTCCACAAACACAAGAGGACTCAGTCATTGATCCTTCCAACTAGAGATATTTGGCAACAGGGTCAAATGCACTTATTTCCACACATGGAGTTGTTCATTCACCTTGCATTTATTGACCACTTCCATTGTTCCAAGTACCGTGCTCTTAGCTACAGATGATGGAGACCTTTTCCCTACCTTTGTGGAGCTCATAATTGCGTGAGCCCCTCACAGTGATGGGTCGCTCACCTGATAGCTTCAAATTTCAGGAAAAGGATTTTGTCTTACCTGGGCTCAGTGCGGGAGACTTTTCGGGAGAGTAGAGCCTACAAAGGGTTTCAGTTTCAGGACCCCTCTGTAAAACTGAGGACACAGTGGGACTCAGTGAATGAATGCTCATGCCACACTGGACTTTCACCCTTCCACAAAGAGGCTTAGTGGCAGATTGGAAAAATGTCTGAGAATACATTCAGGCAGTAGCCATTCCTTAACCTGGCCCTAATAAGGCAAATAAACAACCAAGATGCACCTCCTGAGTGAAGCAGGTGGAAGGATTCAAGGAATAACGGGAAAAGGAATGGATGTCCCAATAAAGATAGATGAATTGCCTTGCCCCCTGAGAGCGACTGAAATAAGAATGTAGCTCCAAGAAACCATCCAAAGACAAATAAGCAACACCCACCCTCACCTTGGGGTAGCTATTAATGCCAGGGGATGGTTTCTTTTCATCTTAGATTCAGTTCCCAGGTAGTTAGGAAGATAGCAAATGTGGCTGTCAGAAGAGCATTACCCTCCTCTTCCAAGGAAGGGTAGGGGGAAGAAAGGGATATTGCTTTTGTAATTTTAGTCCTAATTGGGTATCTCATGGTTGAAGGATATCAGACCTGGTACCTGTGATGCTTGGAAGACATATTTAGTAGTTTTGACCCTCTTTCTCCCTTTGAATCCTTTACCTTGAAAATGAGTCCACCACAAAGATCTTAGAGAGAGAGAGAGACTACATAAGTAGCAGATAGCCACAAATGAAATTAATTCCCATGACTCGTTGTTCTCCTCTTTGTTAGGTGGCCTTGGGTGACGAGAGTTCATTTTACCAGTTGCCATGGAGTCAGTTCTGACTCATGGAGACCCCGTGTGTGTCAGAGTAGAATTGTGCTCCAGAGGGTTTATACGGCTTGATTTTGAAACCCTTCATGAGATAGAACAGGAAGGGTGAACTCCGAAATCAATGGAATACATTTTATAGCAGGATGACAATATACAATTGAGAAAACACATTAAAGAACTAATCTGAAGCTTAGGCCAATCAAATAGTGATAACAAGTTATGTTTCTATTAGGGAGAGGCAAAAAGAAATATAAATATAAGAGATTCACAAATAAAATTCACAAAAAAACCCTTGGAGAAGGAAACTCTAAATCTCTAGAATTTGGAGCTTGTCATGAAGTCCCCTGTGATTTTATCCTAACTGTTGCTGAGATTTGTGCTACCCCCTCCCTATGGGGACTGTGGGCATCTAATATGGTTATCTGCCAACGGGTGAACATGTTAGAGATTGGGCACCAAATGGTCAGCAGAGGAATGGTTTCCTCAGTAGTAGATTACCTTGAATCTGATGCAGTCCGAGTGTCAGGGCCGTCCTAGAAGTGAGCCTTTGGAGCTAATAAATGATGACACGCTCTAGTCCTTCACCGTCTAATCTATTCTTTCCTTTCACAACTTCAACTAAGTTGAGAAGGAAAAAGGGGATTATACTTCGGGCCTGGGCTTTGCCCGCTCAGGCCCTTGGTGTCCCCATGTTGTCTGATAAGTGGACCAGACCAAATGATCTGGGAAGGCCCTTCCAGCTCTGCTGTGCCAGGTTCTAGAATTATAAGACATTGTGATGTGTTAACCTGGTTGCTTTATGGAAAATCCCATGTGAGATTAGTTTTCTAAAAGAGCCAATTGTTTGTCCCTCTCTGTGGGAATGGTGGTGAGATAGCATTTGTGTTGCTGTGACCAGTGGTCCAAAACATTCTTGCCCTTCTGTTGGTCAGAGCTGTGTTTATAACAATTGATTTCCACTGCCTGAAGTAGTTAGGGATTAGCATTAGATTGAGGACTGATAAGACCAAGATTAGTCAGCAAGGCATTGATAGTAAGTAATATTTCCATTGATAGCAACTATTCAGGACTTTGGTAGGCTGATAACTTGAAGAGGGTCAAAAAAAAAATGCTCAACTGTTGGATTCCTTTGTCATGGCTGTCATTCACTTTGGCCTATTAATTCTCAAAAAACAAGGTTTTCCTATAACATTATCCAAATAACACAGTTGTAACATCCCTTGACTTTTTAAATGACTTACTTCTGAATGTTGTAGATAAATGCAGTTTTGTTTTTCAGATTGCTTAAAGTAGCAGTAAATTCTCACCCACCTCCCCTTACCCCAAATAATATCTTATGGTGAAGCTAAATATATAAGCTGAAAGTGGAGTTGCTCTGATTCAAATGTGTGCCTGTGTGTATGTATGGGAAGGGTGGCTGACAGTTCTTCCTTCTCATTAAACCCTAGGACTCCTTGAAGCTGACTTTGAAAACCCCTTGCCCAAGTACATAAGGCATAGAACTGAGAAATAGGAAACCTCGGTTTTGGTTTTGGTTTTGCCACTGCCACTAACTCATTGTGAGACTTAGGTATGTCACTTTACCTCTCTTTGCCTCATTTCCTCATCTCTTGCATGGATACATGATTATCTTACTGCAAAGGTTTCCTTTGAGGAAGAAAATGCCACTTAAGTGCTTTAGAAAAAAAAAAAGATGTTTTTTATCTTGATAGTATAGTCCCCCATGACAAACCCTTGCAAAATAAGTATAGTTGGTAAGAATTAGTGCTGCCATTGGGTTGTTGAAAAAAAAATTGAAGAACCACAGTGCTCACCACTTTTTTTATTGTTGTTGAAAGTATACACAGCAAAACATACACCAATTCAACAATCTCTACATGTACAACTCAGTGACAGTGATTACATTCTTCAAGTTTTACAATCATTCTCACCCTCCTTTTCTGAATTGTTCATTCCCCATTGACATAAACTCATTGTCCCCCGAGCTCCGTATCTGACCTTTTGAGTTGCTGTTGTCAGTTTGATCCCATATAGATAGTTCTTCAAAAGGCGCTAACCACTTAAAAAAGTATTTAGCAAAAACTTATTGTATACTATGAGTTTGGTATGGAGAATGCAAAGATAAGTACATTGTAATCCCTGGTTTCAAACTCATATTTATGTATGAGGGAAACACAAAAGAACACTATATAATCTTAAAGTACAAGCACAGAAGTATATACAGCGAATTATCAGAGCACCCAACTCTGTCTGGAAGTTGGGGAGATAGAAGCTTGAGAATGCTTCACATAAGACATGATACCTGTCTAGAATCTTGATGGATGAGTAGGGGTACCTCAGGTGGAAGAGGTCGAGGGAGGGCATTTAAAGGCTAGGGAATAGCATGTGCAAAGGCACAGAGCATTAGATGGGGAGGGTTGTTGGGTTCAGAGAACTGTGGGTAGATTAGCAGGGTGCGTTTAAGAGAGTGAGGGGAGCGATGAGAGAAGAGGCTGGAGGCATTGGCAGAAGCCAGAGCAGAAAATTCCTTATAGGCCAATTTAAAGAATCTGGACTTTTTCCTGAAGATAATGGGGAGTTGTTGAAGGGTTGGAAGCAAGAAAGTGTCATACATAGATTTGTGATTTAGAAAGGTCAAAGTGACAATAGTGTGGAGGACGGGAAACCACACTGGAGTCAGAAACTGAACCAACATGTACATAAGATCAGGGAGGATGCAAAAGGAAGGTGTAGTGCTTGAATGGTGCGCCCCACCCCCCACAAAGATATGTCCACCCTGAATTGTGAATGTGACCTTATTTGGAAAAGACATCTTTGCAGATGTAATTAAGTTAAGGATATGGAGATGAGATCATCTTGGATTTAGGGTAGACCCTAAATTTAATGATGGGTGTCCTTATAAGAAAAAAACAGAGGGATATTTGTGACGCAGGAGAAGATGATGTGAAAACGGAGGAAGAGATTGGAGTGATCTGGTCACAAGTTAAGGAAGCCAAGGAATGCTGACAGGCACCAGAAACTGAAAGAAGCAAGGAAAGATTCTCCCCTAAAGCCTCCAGAGGGAGCACAGCCCTGCCAATACCTTGATTTCAGACTTCTGGCCTCCAGTACTGTGAGAGAATAACTCTGCTATTGTAATCTACCCAGTTTGTGATAATTTGTTACGCAGCCATAGGAAACTAATGCAGAGGGAGAGATTTCAGAAATATTTGAAAGATAGAATCTACAGGACTTGGTGACTGATTTGATCTTGTCAAGGAGTTGTCAAGGATGACTCCCAGTTTCTGGCTTGGGTGACTGGGTAGGTGGAAGTGCCATTCATCAAGATGGGGAAGATTGGAGGAGGTGGAGAAGAAAGTTTAAGAAGAATATGGGTTGTTTTTTACTAGACATGTTGGGTTTGAGATACTTGTGGGATGTTGTTGTTGTGTGCCGTCGAGTTGATTCCAACTCATAGCGACCCTGTAGGACAGAGTAGAACTGCCCCATAGGGTTTCCTAGGCTGTAATCTTTACAGGAGCAGATCGCCAGGTCTTTTCTCCTGCAGCACGGCTGGTGAGTTTGAACCATTGACCTCTCAGGTGGCAGCCAAGTATTTAACCACTGTGCCACCCAGGTGAAAATGTTCAACAGAGAATTAGATAAATGGAACTAGAGCTCTGGAGAGTCTGAGCTGGAAATTAAGAAAAAAATGAGCATCATCATCATACAGGTTACCACAGTCATGGAAACACTTGAGAACAGCCAAGCAGTAGGTGTACAATGAAAAGAGCTGAGAGCCAGAGATGAAATCGTGGAGAATAAGAAGAAGACCAAGAAACAGTGGCCAGAGAGGCAAGAGAAGAAAATGGAGAGTGAAAGCCAACAGAGAATTTCGAAGAAGGTGTGACAGCTCTGACTGTTAGAGAGGTCAGGAAAAATTAAGATGAAAATGTGTTGACTTGATTTAGCAATTAAAAAGGCAGTATGAGGAATGTGGAAAAAATATTTTAGGGGGGTAAGGGGGAGAAGGCAGAAAATAGATTACAGTGTATTTAAAGAGTAAATGGTAGGGGTGAGGATGTGGAGATGACTAACATAGACATCTTTTTAAAGAAGCTTGATGGTGAATGGAAGGAGGGCCATAGGTCAGTAGCTAGAGAGAAATTGAAATGGAGTGTTTTTATTGATGGGAGAGACTTCTCTTTCTCAAACTGATTAAAAATTTGAGACGCAGAAAGATTAAGTGATATTCCATGGTTATATGGCTGTAAGCATGTTACATTCCAGCAGGAAGAAACTAAGGGACAGACTAAAAAGAAAAAAAGAGAGGTGATTTTAGCTTGACCTTTTTTTTTTTTTTCTGTGAATGTGGGCTCAGCAAGATGAAACCCACAACATGGAAATCTGAAGTTCCAAACAGGCTCATGTGCTAGAAATTTGGCAGGTGCAGAAGAGAAACTATAACGATGTGGTTTGGTCCTATAATAAAACAAACAAAAACAAACCCACTGCTGTCGAGTCAAGTCTGACTCATAGCAACCTATAGGACAGAGTAGAACTGCCCCATAGTGTTTCCAAGGCTGTAAATCTTTATGGAAACAGACTGCCACATCTTTCTTCCGTAGAGTAGCTGGTGGGTTCATACCGCTGACCTTTTGATTAGCAGCTGAGTGCTTAACCACTGCACTACCAGGGATCCTTGGTCATGTAATAGCTAATATCTGTTGAGTACTTACTGTGTGCCAGGTACTGAGTTAAGCAGTTTACATACATTATCTCATTTAATTCCCACAATAACTCTGTGAGGTAGGCACTACTATTGTCTTCATTTAACAGATGTGAAAACTGAAGCAGAGAAAGGTCCAATGATTTGCTGAAGGTCACATAGTTATTGTGTGCTGGATCTTTCAGAGTCTTCAAATGGCCCTTCAGAGGAGGAAGCTGAGGCTGAAGGAGATGAAGTCATTTGTCCAAGAACCCATATCTGCTAAGTGGTGGAATTGTAATCCAAACCCAGGCTCTGTCTGGTACCAAAGCCCACGCTCTTAATCACTACATTGTCATGAATGGAAGCTATTAAAATAGAGAGTATGTACATTTTTCTACATCAAGCTCTGTAAGGCAAAGAGTTCTCTGAATTTAGCTGATGTTAAGAATTGCCCTAATTTCAGAGAGTTGATAGTGACAACATACACTTCCTTGGCAATGCATCACACAGTATAATGCAGCCAGAGTACTTGTAAGAAAAAGAAACAAAAGAAAACCAGTTGTCATTGAGTTGATTCCGACTCATGGCAACCCATGTGTGTCAGACTAGAACTGTGCTCCATAGGGTTTTCAAGTCTGAGATCTTTTGGAAGCAGATCACCAGGCCTTTATTCTGAGGCACCTCTGGATGGGTTTGAACCACCAACTTTTCAGTTAGTAACTGAGTACTTAATCATTTGCACCACCTAACGACTCCTGTAGAAAGCCTCATGGTAAAAACAGAGACAGAAAAACAGAGGTACTTGGGGCAGGGGGTGACAACAGCTGAATTCTCATGTGACTTCCACAGGTGCCTCCATGACTTTATTCTTTCATGGAGGGAATGCTCTGGGAGCAAGAAAGCTCCTGGTTCAGACGTTATTTTATCTCCTGGCCTAAGATTCACTAACAAGTTGTTCTGATGCTACTGGCGCAAGTCTGCAAACTGTGAACGTCATCCTAGTAGTGTAGTGTGATGTGGCAAGGACTGTGAGGCTGAAAAGAGCAGCCTAACTGCTAACCCTTCAGGGATGACTGGCTCTCTGGTGGGAACAGTGTGTGAAGCAGGGGGAAGCAGTTGGTTGTACTGCCAAAACCCTGTTACTGTACTCGCTTGTCACTGCCAGGGTTTTCATTTCGTGATTGGTTTTTAAAATATAGCTTGATAGTAGTCTTTTTATTTGTAGTATTATCAGTGTCTAATCAGAACATTATCATTCTTTATTCAGTGATGCAATTTACAAGGTTTTGCTATCTTCTTAACTTTGGCTCTGCTACAGGGCTTGTGTGCTTGTGTGTGTGTGTGTGTCTGTGTGTCTGTGTGTGTATGTGTGAACTTTATCTGATTTTATAAGTTCCCTTCCAGGTCTATTTTTCTGTGATCAATAAAGTAATTGAAAGAGAATGAACAGAAATGTGGTATATAATAAACCAAGTGGGAAGTCATGCTTCCATTCTACATATATATATTGTATATTGCTGTGTACCAGGAGCTGTGTAGGCTACATAGTTGTAAGACACAGTCTTTGCCCTCAAAGAGCTTATTCTATATTTATTCCAATAAACAAATCATAGTACTGCTTGGGTTCCTAATCTGTTGGTGGTTCCCATGCTTGGTTGATTTACCTTTCATCAGGAGAGCAGTCTAGGAAGCTCTTTAATCTAAACATAATGAATTTGAATTTGAGATTTTGGTGCCAGCCATCATGAAATAATAATAATAATTACAGCATTGATAATAGTAAACAGGGAGTGGAAAGAGGCAAGTGGGGACACATATAAAGATTTCCAGGAGGTGATACATTCTGGACAAGGTTGAGGAATTTTCATGGCTCAGTAAAAAGAAAATACCTTCGGGATGGGAGGGGTGGGGGGGGAATACTAAATAGGCAATAGACAAGTGGTATCTTGGGTGAAGGGTGAGACAGTACACAATACAGGGGAAACTAACACAACCTGTACAAGGAAAGGTCATGGAGGCCCCATGGGCACATCCAAACTCCCCGAGGGACTGAGTTGCTGGACGGAGGGCTCTGGGGACCATGGTCTCGGGGAACATCTAGCTCAATTGGCATGACACTACTTATAAAGATAATGCTCTACATTCTACCTTGGTGAGTAGTGTCTGGGGTCTTAAAAGCCTGTGAGCGGCCATCTAAGATACTCCACTGGTCTCATCTCTTCGGGAGGAAGGGAGAATGAAGAGAACAGGATACAACGAAAAGATTAGTCCAAAGGACTAATTGTCTACAGCTACCGAGACCTTCACCAGACTGAGTCCAGTACAGCTAGATGGTGCCCGGCTACCACTGCTGACTGCTCTGACCAGGATCACAACAGAGGGTTCTGGACAGAGCTGGAGAAGGATGTAGAGCATAATTCTAACTCACAAAAAAAAAAAAAGACCAGATTTACTGGTCTAAAGGAGACTGGAGAAACCCCGAGAGTATGGCCCCCAGACACCCTTTTAGCTCAGTGGTGAAGTTACCTTCGCGGTTCACTGTTCAGCCTGCGAGTGGACAGCCCAGTAAAACCAAGAGAGTAACGAGGTACAGGAGTCCAGTGACAAGGCCCAGAAGGCAGAAGGGGAGTAGGAAGCTGATGAAAGGGAACACAAAGTAGAGTAAGGATATCGTTGATGTGTTGTGAGATTGTTAACCATTGTCATAGGGCAACATTTGTAGTAACTGTTAAATGGGAGACTATTTTGTCCTGTAAGCCTTCATCTTAAGTGAGAATAACAGCACAATTAGAAGAGCGTAGTCAATGTCACTTAAATGTGTATGTAAAAAAAATTTTTGAAATGGCGTATCTTTGGCTATGTGTATTTTCACCAAAAAAAAAAAAAGTTGAGAATTTAGAGGGTTAAAATGTTGTGGGGTTGTTAACCAATGTCATAAAACAGCATGTGTGTTACTGTTACATGAGAAACTATCTGTTCTGTAAGCCTTCACCTGAAGTACAATAAAATATTTTAAAAAAAGAAAAAAAAGAAAATACCTTCAAGAGTCAATTTAAAATTTCAATTAGACAAGAGTGTCACTTCTTTGGTGATAGGTGGGGAAGAAGGCTTATGGGAGAAAGTGAGAGGGGTAAATTTTATTCACAACCTTTCTCCCAAATAGAAAGTTCTTTTTGATTTAACTGTGAGTTCTGGGAAAGCAAGAGGTCCTGTTGGTTGATTGAGGGGAAAGAGGAACACAGATCACTGTTTCTCCAAAGAGCAGAGCAAACTGGAGAGGAGATGGAGGCACTGATAGTCTTAACAACAACTGAATAAATAAAATCCTTTCTCTGGAAAAATATATGTATAAAATATTTAACTGACATTAAATAGTAACAGTGAATTAATGAAAACACCCCAAAACACTTTTTTTTATGTAGGAAACTTTTTCCCTTTAAAAAATTATGTTGTTTTAAAACTCAAAATCACTTCAGATGTGATGCAGGCAGAAAGTAGTGTGGGTCTATGGAGGCGTGAGTGCTACAAGAACGAGGAGAGATGGAATGACCTCCATGTTAGCTTCTTATATCATTTCCTGCCAATTCACTATGGTAAGAAGGGTCCAAGTTCAAGAATTCTGTGATTGAATGGATTGCTAGGTGCCAGATGCTCCCAGTGAATCCCAGCACCACCTCCCCCTCAGTACATGTGTGGAAAGGGTAAGGAAAATGCAAGCCATTTGCACCTGATTCTGACACCATGTGTCTCCCTTCTCTGCTTGTGGGCTCTTAATGGGGAAGGACAGTACCTTCCACCTGGCATTGCCTCTGAGTAGCTTTGTGAACTCCTTTGGACTATTATGTTGGTTGGTACTTTGGCTTCTTTGGCTCCCAGCACCAGCTGATGCCCTGAGCTGAGTCCCAGTTGGGCAGGCTCTATTGCTCAGTGCTGTAGCTGTCTCCAGGGCATTGTTCTTGAGACTTCCAACAGGGCAGATTTGTGCAGTTGGCCCATCTGGAAAAGATCTATAACAAGTAGAGCTCTGTGCAATAAGCTCATCTCCATAGTCCACCCCAACCCCCACTACCCCCGCCTTTGTGCTGCAGTAGCCTGACACCCCAGCACCGCCATGGAGAGTATCAAAGAGATACTCTCTGCTCCTTTCAAAGGGGTATTGCTTGTGGCTTCTCATTGATTGGCACTACCTGGGCAGAAATGGGAAAACAGGGACCTTCTACCCTCTCTCAATTCAGTCTTCTCCCTGAAGCCAATTCTTTTGTGTTGAATCTCCTTGGCACCAGATTGATAGTTAACATTGCCAGTAAAATTGACCAGCTACCCTAGTCATCTGAATGCCCTCCCCAAAGCCAACAGGCAGACAAGAGGAGTATATAGCAGTGAACAGTAAAGGCAGACAGACAAGCTCAATAGGAAAAGGGGCTGAGCTCTTGGTTTGACTGTAGGATTTGGTTTGATCATTAGATTTATTGACGTTCAATTTTGAACACCATGTTGAAGGAGGGAGAAAGACAGAGAGAAGGAGAAAGGGAGGGATGGAGGGAGAGAGAGAGAGATTGGATTCACTGAAATTGTTCATTATTCTGGATCCAGAGAAAAGGACAAGATGTTTAAAATATAATTTGATCACCTCTTTGTTCCAGCTGTTAGCCCTACACTTTCTCTAATCTCTCCTGTTTCTGTTCTTCACAGTTAGGTCATTTCAAAGGACTCCGTGCACCAGGCCCATACTGCCCCATGTCCCGGTGGTATGTCAGGCCTGAAATGGGCTCTTCCACACCAACCCTCTCTACTCTGACATTTCTGGTAGCTTCAACCAACAGCTACCCCTCCTCACTGTGGAAGAAGAAAGGTAGCAAGAGAAAGCTGAAGAAAAAAAACTCTGATTTATGATTCTCTAACTCCCACAAATACTACCCTGAGGTAGGCCAAGTCAATGTTTGTCCAGGTTAGGGGTCCTCTATATGGCATCCCTCTCTAGGAACCTCAAAGCCTACTCTATGCCTGACAGTTTTGCATCACATCATTATTTGCTCTCCAAGAGGAGGCAAAGGAGCAGGTTGAAAATGAGGGGTCCTGGGAAATAAAGAGACTTTGGAGAAAAAACAAGAAACAAATGAAAACTCAGCCACCAAAATACTCTCTGAAGATAGTTTCTATATTCCATTCCTCCTGGGTCATACTACCTTGGGTCTGCCTTTTCTTGAAAGTTTTCTAGTATTATCAAGTGAATTACTTAAAGAATAAGCATTTTTCTCTTTTTATACTCACCAGGAGCCTAACTGACCCTGTTGCCATGCTAGCTAGTTAGGGAATAGAACAAATTGAGTTCAGGTGGATTTGGAAGCATATGCTATCTGAAAGTCCAAGGTTCCTGCCCCCATTTTAACACTGTTGGGCATTCTAGGAGGCTTGAAGACCTCTCTGTTGGGTTATATAGCAATGCCCTACCCCAGTGCAGCCCATGACTATTCTAACCTTGCTGAGAGGTGGGGAACCTGTTATCTTGCCTTCCTTCAACCAGTCAAGGAAACCTGACTGGATCACACAAGGGCAGCACTTGTGGAAGGGAAAGACTGCCTACTTGAGCCTGTGACAGAAGAGTCAGAGAACACAGTAAAGGCCAGGCTCTGCGTGGGGTGTGGTGGGAGAAGAGCAGTGCAAATTAAGATTAAAAAAAAAAAAAGCCAAAATCTAATAGCCCTGGTCTGAGTACTCTTGACAATAGTATTAGAAAACAGAGAGGCTCCAGCAAGGGCAGAACTTCACTCTGGCCCCAGGAACATGGCCAAACCTTAATCTCATGAGAAATGGGAGAGCATGGGGGAAATCTGGATTAGGGTAGATAAGCCATCTTTATAAGTACAGCCACCGCTGGCACCATGCAGCATAGGCTCACATAGCTTTGGGTTTGGTAGTTGAAATTCTGACAGGAAGGAACTGTCCAATCCCTGATGGAGTCTAATGGAGGGGGAAAGCCCACCTAGAAGGAAGCAGAAAGCCAGCAGCTAGACTCTATAGCCCCCACCCTATTCACAGTGCCTGGTGGATATCTTCTGATCGTAGCACTTTATAGACAACCCAGTAGAAGATGTTGAAAATGAGGAAAGTGAAAGGGAAGACAGCCCGGGAGATGGTGTCGATCCTTTTGGCTCAGTCCACGTACAGTTTCCGCATGGTTTCTCCCTCCCTTGGAGGAGGTGCTGGAGGTTGGGGGCTATAAATGCCAGAACCTTCCATTGGGCCTCCATCCCTTGCCTGAAGGCAATGGCCAAGGCCATAGCCACGGAAATAGAAGAGACTTTCTCGGATGATATCTTCCTCCTGGAATTACAAGGAAGAAAAAGGCAGAATTTGAGGTCACAGCTCTAAGGCATAGGCATAGAGACCAGACCACACAAAAAATATCTCATAGGTGATGCTATGCAGACAAGGTGGCTGGGTGCACAGGTCCACCGCATGCTTTATTATGGGCACAAAACTACTCAAGAGATGTTGTTGTTATTGTTGTTAGGTGCCGTCGAGTCGGTTCTGACTTATAGTGACCCTATGTACAACAAAACGGAACACTGCCTGTTCGTGCGCCATCCTCACAATTGTTGTTATGCTTGAGCCCATTGTTGCAGCCACAAGAGACAGATGTATGCTAAGCAGCTATATATGGTATATGTTATGATTCCATTTGCAGATTGGCCCTGAGCTGCCTTTTGAAAATGCATCACAACATTTAGAGCCATCTAAACCAGTGAAGTGCCAACCCACTGTGAGAGGGGGGCTAATAGGCATCTCAATGTCAAGTTATCTCTGACTGGTAATAAATAGAATAAACAGAATAAAGCCATTACACAGCAGAGCTGAGAGATTTAGACTTGGTGAACTTGACTTTAATGACTTTCAAAAGGTACAGAATTAGTTCTCCTTGTACATAGTATCTTTTAAAAACTGTTTATCTTGACTCAAAGCTAAAAATTCTAAAAGTTTTAAATGACCCTAAGGCGTTATCCAAATTAGGGTAAATCTGATCACTCTATTGCAGACACATGTACTTCTCCGCAAATCAGCAGATTTTAACATAAAAACTGTTGCCATCGAGTCCAACTCATATTCATAGTGACCCTATAGGACAGAGTAGAACTGCCCCATAGGGTTTCCAAGCCTGTAAATCTTTATGGAAGCAGGCTGCCACATCTTTCTCCTGTGAAGCAGCTGGTCGGTTTGAACCACCAACCTTTCAGTTAGCAGCTGAGCGCTTAACCACTGTGCTACCAGGGCTCCTTAGATTTTGACATAGAGGTCAGTATATCCAGGGTAACATTTATTAGCCAATGCACATTCTACTCATGTACATTCCATTCTATGTCATATCCATACTATCCATACACATTGTTCTTTTATAATCTATAAGATTATGATGGACACATGCATTATGATAAACACATTAGCACCAAAAAGGTAAATTTTAAACCAGCACTAAGTAATGTAGCTGACTACAGAAAATTCATTTATCCAATAGTCTGTTAGCTGACAACCTTAAGTAGCTATAACACAGTTTGGAGCCAGGAAGTAAAGAGAGAAAGATAGGAGAGGGAGAAGAAAAGGGAGAGGAAAAGGGAACCAGAAGTCCCTGGGGTGGCCAACAGAGAGAGCTTTACTCTTTTAAAGAGTCCTTAGGCCCCACCCAGGGCCTATTTACTCTTATTTTATATACAGCCCAAACAAGCACAATTTTAACTACATCCAGATGACACACTGCCATCAGAAGTGATGGTTCGCAGCCTGGAAATTAGACAGAAGACAGGGAAGTATATGCCAGAATCGAGACATGCTTCCATCAAAAGATGCCTATAATTTTTTTTTTTTTTTTTAGGTATTGATGCTTAAAGGAGTAAAAGCTTCAGCTAGCTAAGAAATCACCTTGAAATGGAATGCCTTCTTCCAGGATGACATCATCTACCATCCTGGTTTGCTCAGGACTGAGGAGGTTCCTGGGATGTGGGACGTCCAGTGCTAAAACTGGGACAGTCCAAGGCAAACCAGGATGAGTTGTCACCCTACCACTACCTGAGCCATTTCCTACAGATTATAAGAACAATGTGTCTGGATATTGTCTGAATATGACATAGAAATATGTACAGTGTGGATAAAGTAGGTTTTAGGCACTATGTGCAGTTAGACGGACATCATAGGGTCTTTATAATAGGTCCTCTGCAGCTATTATAAAAGAAGAACCAGCAGCCATCGAGTTGATTACGACTCATTGTGACCCCACGTGTGTCAGAGTAGACCCGTGCTCCACAGGATTTTCAATGACTGGTTTTTTGGAAGTAGATTGCCAGGCATTTCTTCTGAGGTACCTCTGGGTGGACTCAAACCTCCAACCTTTCAGTCAGCAGCCGAGTATGTTAACAGTTTGCACCACCCAGGGACTCTGCAGCTATGGTAACACACTGAAAAGTGTAGTTTGTAGATGAGACATTGGTGTGGCAGGGTCCCAGTTACCCTTGATTATTATGTTGCTAGAAGTTGATCTCTTAGCCTAAGGGCAGGCCCTTCATCAGGGCCGGACAAACTCAGACCAGAGATTCAGCAACATATTCCATGTCTTTTCTGTTGCCTGTGGGCCCATAGCACAAACTTGGGAAACTGCATCAGCACTGTTCACTGCTGTATACCCAGTGCCTAGCACAGTGCCTGGCACTTAGTCGGTATGCAGTATGTAGTTGTTGAGTGAATGAACTGATGAGTCACATGCCTCAGAAACTAGGACAGGGAATGGCTTTGTGTTCTTGTGAAGCCAGAATCCTCTCAGGGTCTCTAACTGAAGAGTCTATTCAAAAGAGAATCTTACTAAGTTACAAAATGTTCGGTGGGAAAAACGTTTACTCCCTGCTCTACCCCGCACAATGGACTGATGTCCTTTCGCTTCCAAAAAGGGAGCAGCACCTTTGGTGTAAGAAAGAATCTCTCTAAGGCTGTCCAACAAAGGCTGCCCAACCCTTGATTTTGCCAGAGTCTTTGTGGAGAGAGTTGTACATGTGTGTGCTGAAGGCAATCCACTATGGGTGTTGTGCTTGGGCCCTGTGTTGTTTTAGTGGGGCAGCCTTGTGCCCAAGGATGGAAAATGGGGCTGGCTTAGCTCTGCTCAAAGTTATTTCCATCCCCTCATTCACCAAAGGCCTGGGCTCACCTCACATGTGTTCTATAATTCATTTTCACACTACTCCTACAACGGAGGTTATACTGCAGATGAATAACCACAGGCAAATAAAATACCTCCCAGGTAATTGAAAAATAAGAGAGGTAAGGAAAATGATTTTCTTTTTTGCTTTCCAGTTCAGGGTACCTCAGACCACCCTGTTCTCTACTTCTCGTCATGACCCCCTCAGCCTCTCAGCTAAAGGAATACAAGCCTGGAATAGCCCTGTTTGCAAAAAGCTCTGAAGGAGAAAATTGGATCCAACTACTGTTTCTGATTCTATAGATCCAATTATTTTCCCTCTTTTCCAATCACTGTAAATCTAAGGGGAATTATTTGGAAATATTTCCCAGGCTTGAAAGAGCCATTTCATACAAGAGAGAAAATATGGCCAAATGGAGTATGCTGCCCTTGGCTCTTTCTGATTTTAACATAGTGTACCTCTTGTAGTTGGGGGAGCAAAGATGGGTGACCTGAAATCTAAGGGGTGGGGAGGCTGGATTTATCTATTTAGGCTAAATTCTGAGTTTGTGTTGTGTGTGTGTTGGGGAGGGACAATGGAGACTTAAATACCACTTGGTGGCTTCTGTGGATGTTGAAATAGAATATTTTTTGCAGTTATCTACAGGGAAAGGACTGAAGGGCTAGAGAGGGAAGATAACCCAAAACCAATCTAGGTCTGGAATGCACAGTGTAGGAGATAAGGTGTGGA
The DNA here is from genome assembly GCF_000243295.1 of Trichechus manatus latirostris. NCBI lineage: Eukaryota > Metazoa > Chordata > Mammalia > Sirenia > Trichechidae > Trichechus > Trichechus manatus. The sequence goes on from NW_004444157.1 coordinate 712,274, forward strand.
GGTGGGGAGGAGTGTGTTGAGGAATGGAGACAGGCAAGCAGGTCTCTGGGACTGAGGCTCTGAGAAGATTTGGCCGTACTTTGAAATTTGTTCCACTTCTCAAGTTGTTCTATTTATACTGGCAAGACTTTCTCTGCCCAGTTTGAGACAGAGCCCTCTCCAACAAGCCTGCAAAGGTGAATTGGTGGGCTGGGTTGCATGGCTGCTGTGTCCAGAGCTAAGACCTGTTGAGATTATGAACAAGCGAGCCAGATTCTTCCCTGTGAAGTTTACAGATTCAGTGGGAAGACAAAGCAGTGGTTAGGCATTCAGCTACTAACCCAAAGGTCAGCGGTTCAAACCCACCAGCCACTCCACGGGAGAAAGATGTAGCAGTCTGCTTCCGTAAAGATTTACAGCCTTGGAAACCCTATGGGGCAGCTCTACTCTGTCCTATAGGGTCCCTGTGAGTCAGAATCAATTCGACAGCAACAGGTTTGGTTTTTTGTTTGGTATACATGACTTAAGGAGCCCTGGTGGTGCAGTGGATAAGAGCTTGGGTGCTAACCAAAAGGTCAGCAGTTTGAACCCACCAGCCCCTCCTTAGAAACCCCATGGAGCAGTTCTTCTTTGTCCTATAGGGTTGCTACGAGTTGGAATCAACTCGACAGCAACAGGTTTGGTTTTTGGTTTTGTAGTGCAGTGGTTTAGTGCTGGGCTGCTAACCAAAAGGTGGGCGATTGGAGCCCACCAGTTGCTCCACGGGAGAAAAGACCTGGTGATCTGCTCCCATAAAGATTCCAGGCTAGGAAACTCTATAGGGCAGTTCTAGTCTGTCATATAGGGTCACTATGAGTCAGAATCAACCTGACGGCACACAAAAACAACAATACATGACATGGAAGGAGAACACTATGCAGTGGAGATGGGTGGTTGAGGAGAGATTAGAGAAGAGTAAGCTTAAGTCTGGAGCTGGATGAATGGCTGACTGGCTCCAGAATACCCCTAGCTTGCTCTTGGCGAAGGGCTCCCTGATGATCCTATGGATTCTTCCCCATCCCTCCTCTCAGACTGGGGACTTTTGCGTCTCCACCTGGAACAGTAGGGTCCAGACAGAGGCTCTAGACATGGATCAACTCTCCATCAAAATTTCCAGCCTACTAAGTGACCTCCAGGCTTCCTGCTACAGTTCTACGGGGATGGCAGTGCCTTTAGGAGACTCACGAAGGGACATGACTAATGCATAGGTTCAGATTTTGAGGTTTTATTCACATCAATAATAAGCCTCAGCCCACTTTCAGGCAGGCTCCAGGAGCCTAAGCAGGGCCCAGGCTATAGTCATAACATTGTAATAATGGAGCACTGGTAATGACAAACTCCATTATGAGCTCAGGATTGGCCTATATAAGAGCAGGAGGGGACAGGCGGTGGGCATTTGGGGGTTGGAGAGGTGCAGGGAAGGGGGTGGGACTAGTGTCAACCTGGGCTAGCTCTGCAGTAACTGAGGGAACACCCACACAGGCAACTTAGATGATAAAGGACTCTGGACTGGCTGGCAGCCTGCTCTTCATTTCTAAGGTAGGCATTGAGAAGCCATCAAGATCAAAACACCCTTAAAGAAAGGTTTTGGTACCTGCAGGTTTGACACTGCAGAAGAGAGGGTGGAGACAGCTAGCTTAGAAAAGAGTGGTCCTCTTTTCTTACCACTTTTCCAAGTCTACATTTCTTCTTTCTAGTCCTCTGTTTGGGATTTTGTTGTTAGTTGCCCTGGAGTTGATGACAGGAAAGTTTAAAGAGAGGATTTTAAGTCTCTTGAATGAGTACTACTCAATGAGCTGCAGTTGTGGATCAATCCACTAGAGGGCCAGCTGCCCGGGGCCCAACTAAAGGACTAAAGTGAGGCAAGACTTGATAAATTTGGACAAACCACGAGATCAGACAGGAGCCCTACCCTCAATCGAAAGGGTATTTAGCAAGGGACATGAAACCCCAGAGGTAGTTTGTGAGATATTTTTAGTGTGGACATATGGTAGGGGTGCCCCAGGACAGTTTAGGCGGTGGGTGGGGTGTTATGAAGAGAGAAGTGTCCCTGATAGGCCAGAGCCAGGACTTGAACAATGGGCTCAGATTACTGTTTTCTAATCTTCCAAAGGTCATTGTATGCTTGCTTCTTTGGCTTTGGAGCCTCTAGAGTAGGCAGAAAACTAGGAGCCAGAGTTTGACAGACCAGAGCTCTGTGGCTCTGATAATTAAGCAACAAGTAAGGTTCAGTAAGGGCTTTCAGCTTTGCTCATAATTGGGCACTTGCTTCTGTAAGGGTGGCCCAGGCCACCCTCTGGTGTCATGACAACTTACCTGGCACCTATTGTCTGGGCAGTTGGGGGTAAACTGACTCTGTTGTCCTGACGATGAGATTCCTATTATATTTCCCCAGGTGATCACTTGGCTGTAGAAGAAATGGGGTTAACAAACAAGAGTAGGGGAGAAGAACAACTCAAGCCCAACAACTCTGAATCACTCAGTGAAGATCATGCAGAAGAAACCCAACAGCCACAAGAGGCAAGTGATGGTTTTTCAATTCCAACTTAGTTACGGGAACCCTTTTATAATGCTCCCCTAGAAAAGCCCTTGAATTCTCAGCCATTAATCAGTGTATGACAACATGGGTGCCTTCCTCCTGGGTGGGAGGAGGGTCAGGGGAACCATTACTAATTTTCAATGCCCTTTCATATTAAATAACTTCATAAAGTCCTAATACTGGCTAAAATTATTTTAGTGCTTACTGTGTGCCAGGCACTGGGCAAATGTTATTAATCACTATACTATATTGCCCTATAGGGGTTATTGTCCCACCGGACAGATAAGAAGATAGAATCAAAGAGATTAAAGTACATAGCTTATCTGAGACCAGCCTGGGACTAGAATTCAGGGGTCCTGATTGTTCTGATTGCAGCCCTAGTTTGGGTCTTGGTTTGTGGGAGGAGCAGTAGAGAGGAAGGAGTCCAAAGGATAAAGAAAGTGGGCCCCTCCCAAGTTGTATTCGCCATGCGTTGGCGCCTCTGCCTTCTTCGAAGTCTCATGAATTCCTTATGCTGACGAGAGACAAAATTGACAGCAGCGTACTCCAGCAGGGCAGCGAACACAAAGAGCAGGCACACAGCCATCCAGATGTCGATTGCCTTCACGTAGGACACCTGCAACATCCACCAACAGAGCCATCAGCCTTCTTGGAGTCCTTCCATGGTCTAACCAGTGGATTGCCAGCCCATATCAATTGCCTGTTATTCTTCAGTTTTATCCTGAATTTTTTCTGATTTTTAAAGAAGCTGTCCACGATATGTCCCATTGTCTGAAGGCTCATGTCAAGGAGATCGGGCTACCCATCTTCCTTCACCTCTCTGCACTCTCCACCCTCTATTTCCATCTACCTATCCTCCCTATACTTTACCTTTCTCTCTTTCTTCTTTTTGTAATTGTATTTCTGCTTCTTATAATTCTTTTCATTCTTGTCTTCTTCTGATTCTTTTTTTCAATAAACCAGCAATGAACATGAACACTGGATTTGTTCGCCCTCTGTTATTTTCTAGGGTCCTCACAGCCACTGTGATAGTTCGGCAGGGCTCATTATTCCCGTGTGAGACACATGAGGACACTTAAGGCCCAGAGAGGAAGGGTGGAGGAGACGATTGCCCAGTGAGAAGGTGGCACTAGAACTCGGGGGTTCTGGACTTTTATTTTAGTGGCATTGCCATTTACATAGGCTGTAATCTCACTGACAGGCTAAGAGCTTCTTCCTTTCCCTCCTCCACCCCTGTTCTTCCCTTGACCTTGTGGTTTTCCCTTCTGCTCTCATTGAGAGCCCCTGCTGAGGAATTAAGCTCAGTAGTGAGCTGGGGCCTCATCTTACCCTGAAGATGAGACAAGGGTGGAGCTCTGAGGGAGCATCACCCACTCCCTGCTAAGGACACTTCTCTAATTGCAAGGCACTGTTGACATCCACCTATCCAATCCCTAGTGCTCTTCTCTCACCACCTGCCTTTGCAGCCTCTCTCTCCCACTCTCCTTGTGAAGGCTGAACACTCATCTCTCCTGGAATAGAGCTGTGACTGGGTGGAGCCAGGTGGGTGAACAGCACTCGGGTTTATGAGGCCCATTCATCTCCTCAACCAGATTGCCTTCCTACATAGTTTTGAGCTGCTTGAGCTTACCCTATAGGGCTCCCTAGAAGAAGTGAGAGTCATGCCAGACAACCTCCTTCACCAGTCTCTGCTATGTTGGGCAGTGAGAGTGCTGCAGACCCCAGGTAAGAGCAGGTTTCACTGGATACACCCTCTATCTCAGTGGTTCTTAACCAGGGGCAATTTTACCCCCACAGGGCATTTAGCAATGTCTGGAGACATTTTTGGTCTTCACAACTTGGGTGGGGGTGTGATTGGCATCTATAGGGTAGAGGACAAGGATGCTGGCAAACATACTACAATGCACAGGACACTCCCCTTTCCCCGCAACAACAAAGAATTATCTGGCCCAAAATGTCAATAGTGCTGACGCTGAGAAACCCTGTTCTACCTCCTTTAGAGAAATTCCACTGAGGTAGTGGTGGTGGGTTGCTAGGCATCCCTGATTAGGCATCCTTTGGGGTCTCCACTTTGCCACCTGCTAAGATGGCATTCTATTTCATTCACCACCCCTAGTCCCACTGTGCCCCCAGGGATGTTCAGTAACTGCTATGAAGATCAGTAATGGGTTAATGACAAGGGAGGTCATGGAGGGCTTTGGACTATTGCAGAGAAAACACCTTAAGCACCAGGAAGAAATTCTTTTAACAATAAGCATGTTGATAATACCTCTTAAATATCTCTGGAATCCATACATTCACTATCCTAGTTCACCTGAAGGACTTCAGTAGTCTTCTAAATGGTCTTCCTGCATCTATTATTGCCACCTCCAATCTATTCTCCAAGCAGTGGTCAGAATTTTGTTTTCAAAATGTAAATCTGATCATACCACTTTCCTGCTTATAACCCTTCAGTGGCCCTCCATTACTTTTATGATATAGTCTATACTCCCTTAGCATGACATCTAGCCACTATCTACCTCTTCTGCCTCATCTATCCCCTTGCAATCTATGACCCTGCCATGATTAATTATTTCAGTAGTTCCCCAATGGGTCAAGCTCTCTCTCTGTTTCCTTCTCCTGGATAACTTTTATTTATCGTTCAGCTTTCATGTTAAATACCACATCCTCTAGGAAGCCATCCCTGATCATCCCAGTGTGGGCTGGCTGTCCCTGCTGTATGTGCTGAGGTTACCTACACCTTTTTAGCAACCAACACATATACCTGGCTGTTTCCTCCACAAGACTGTGAGCTCTGAGATGGCAGGGATTGTTTCTATCCTGTTCACTGTTCTATCCCCAGTGCCTAGCTGAGTGCCTGGAACATAGTAAATATTTGTTGAATGAATTAATGGATGGATGGGTTGGTGATGTGCTTATCCCTGCTGGCTTCTGCTTGCTCTCTTTGCCTTCCTCACCACTACCTGCCCCAAATGTTATGGGCCGTGTAGATGACAAGATCTAGAGAGAATTGGGTCCCTCCTCCCTGTGCAATTTTAAGTCTTAATCTGCCAGTCTCTGGTAGAAACCTGTATTTAGTGCTTCCATCCTGCTCTGAGCCACCTGCAGTTGGGTAGATCAAGGGCCTGGTGAAGATACAGTGAACCCCTATAGGGGCAGATAAGTAATGGTTATCTAGGAACACAGGGAATGATCATCCCAGCTGAATTTCCTTACAAAGTCTTCTGCCTCTCTTCTGTTGGACACTGGAGTTGTATTGGGGGTGAAATAGGTGTAGCTTTCAGAAGCCCCGACATGGCCCCATCTCTTTCCTTAGGGCTCCCACAAAACCCAAAATTCCACAAACTCAAGAGTGAGCAGAAGCTCCCTGGCTTACTCAGACCCTTGCTCTGTGGGACTGGCTAATGAGGCTACTTAGTTTGGAGTGCATGCCTGGGTATTTTGCTTACTGGCCAATGAGGCTGTGAAAATGTCATTAAAATCTGATGAGAAAGCATCAGATGCTGCAAACAAACAACCTCCAACCAAATCCATTTTTTCCAAAAGAGGAAACTAAGTGATTCCTGGGAGCAGATGGATTGTGCTTGTTCATAGGAGGGAAACAGAAAAGGAAGTTCTTTTGGCAAGAATGAGACATACACTGCAGCACTTTCCTGAGTAAGAGAACAATTTCCTTCATGTGTGTCAGTGGCAATAAACCAGGGCAGGGTTCTTAGGTCTGAACTGCTTTTCTGCCTCTTGATACAAGGCTACTAGCAGAACATAGTCATCACAGCCCAGCCCAGCCCTGCAGTCCTTGCCCAAGCTTAGCCTACCTCTCAGAGCCTCATCAATATCTTTGTATACCTTGGAAACACATTTACAAGAAATGACCCCTGACAACTTCTCCTGGAACCCTTGATCCTAATCTGAACTTTGTCACCACTTGTCCCTATGGGGCCTTGGACTACCTCAAAAGTTTCCCAGCAACTCAGAGACCACTGGGAACAACACTAGTTGTTTTAGTCCCAAGTCTATCATTCAAGTCTTTCTACCCTGACACCTAGTAATAACAATAGATACCTAACATTTATTGAGCAGTTATTATGTGCCAAATACTGTTCTGTGTGTTAATATATTATCTCATTTATTTCTTACAACAACCCTATGGAAGAGGTAATGTTCTTATTCCCTAAGTTTACACCATTAGTAAATAATGAGGCTGGGACTTAAATTGAAATATGTCTGATTTCTAATCTCCTACTCCATACTTTTTACCACTATACCTGCCATACGGAAAATTAATAAATTCACCATAGATGTCTCAGATTACCCCTGTCTAAATCCCCAGTAAAAGTTTGCTTAGGGAGCAAGCACTGGGAGATGGGAGATCACAGGGCCTGGTTCCCAATCAAGCAGAGCAAGGGGGAATTTGTTTACCGTAAGATCCATAGGAACTGTGTTGGGTTTGCTTCCCATTATTTCTCTATGGCCTAGTACAGTGCCTGGTACATGGAACATGCTCAATAAATGTTTATTGAAGGAATGAATGGCCCTGCTCCCTGATTTGCTCAGAGCCTTGCTGACTGTAAGGACTTTGAGGTGACCTCTAAATTCCCTACGTGAAGACATGAGGCAGGGAGATCCTAGGCCCAATCCCATCAGCACAAATTTCTCTGAGTAATCAAAACATCACCAGGCCCCCAGCAGATCAGAGTCCACTGATTTTAATTGCTATTTGCTACCTCAAAATTTTCTCACCCCAGAAAAATAGGCACTGTCTCTAGAATTTTTTGTCATAGTATCTAATTTTGGATATAATAAGAGGACAGAAGTCAGTTCAAAATCCTTGCATTTTTTTCTATTGTTTCTCATGGTGTATGACCTTAAGAAGGCCATTCTACCTCTTTGGGCTGTATTCTCCTCATCTGTACCAGGAGAGAGTGGGACTTTCTCCTCACTAAGGGTCCTTTGACCTTGGACCTGAAGGAAGGACTTCCTGAAGGAAGTCAAAAGTAAGTCAGGCACTGTCTCTATTTCTATAGCCAGACAGCATCCCTAACTCCAGCCTCCACATGTTGGTGGGGGCAGAGAGAATGCAGGACACCTGCTGTTGCTCAGTAGCTCTTCTCACCCTTAAACTCAAGGTAAATGGGGAATATGAGGGAGCAGGGGATGAATGGGAAATGGGGAGCCCTATGGCAAGCAAGTTCCTTGCATGTCTCTTCACCTTGGGCAAAGAGGCCCGGGTGCCAGAGCTCTGGGCTGTCATGGTAAGCACAGTGGTAATGCCCAGACCCACACGGGCAGGGGCAGCATCCATGTTGACCCAGAAGGAGACCCAGGACAGGATGACAATGAGTAGGCTGGGGATGTACATCTGAATCAGATAGTAGCCCATCTGCTCCTCCAGATGAAACTTCACCTCAATGCAGGTGAATTTCCCTGCAAGGAAAGGGGTGAGGTATCAGGTCCCAGGTTCCCAGCCTGCAGCTGAGCCTAAGGGGCCAGGACTAGAGCAGCGTTATCTCCATTGTCCTACCTCTGGGCACCTCAACTGGGCCAATCAATGGCCCTTCTCAGACAGCCCCAGGTAGTACCAGATGTATGTACTGAGAAAGCTCTCCGAGCAACCACCAAGGACTTGACCTCTGGCTCTCATCACTTTCATTTCCAGCAGAAGGCCATCCATGGGACAGTACAGCAAGAAGATTAAGAGCAGGGGGCTCTGGAGCCAGATTGCCTGGATATGAACCCTGAAACTTTCACTCACTAGCTCTGTAACTACAGGTAAAACACTCAAGCTTTCTGAGCTTCAGTTCCCTTGCCTGTAAAGCAGAGTAATAATATCATCTCCATCACTGGGCTTTTGTAAGAATTAGATGAGATAGTATATTTGAGGTGCTGAGCACGTAGGTAACTGTTACTATTGTTATCGTTATTAACAAAGCAATTAGCTTAGACTACTCATGTCTCAGCAGCTTTGCTTGCGCTTGCTGGTACCCCAGAAGCTCTTTACTAACAACAGTTCACTGGGATGAACGCTGCTTGTTCATAGCAAACATCTGGAAAACAATGCGTGACAGAGACCAGCTCTGGACAGTGGCAGTGGAATTCTCGTAAAGTATCGGGCAGCAGCATTCTATTCCACCAACAAAAAGCGTATTGCTCCCAGGCACGTGTACCAATGCTCTGCCTCCCCTGCCAGCCATCTTCACTTTCCTGTGCTTCCCACAGCCCCAAGGCTAAGAAAACACTTCCTCAGAGGCTCTCCCAGAAGCAGAGGCTTGGGATAACCGAAACAAAAAGGGAAGATGTATATATTGTTATTTTATTTTGGCCTAGGCCCTCTCTTATTAGGCCTACCTGATTCCTTAAGGCCAGTGATTCCACCAATGACTGACTGTGGCTTTGACATGTTGTATGATGCTGTGACCTCTTACTGTTCCTTGAGACCACTCCACTTCAACCCCTTCCTGGGCTTCTTGCCTTGACAAGCCTTTGCTAGGTACCCATATTTTCTTTCTTTCTGGTTTTTTTTTTTTTTTTGATAATAGTAATTTTGTTTTTACCTTGTGATGTGGTAACTGGAGAACTGATGGCACAGTAGTTAAGAACTATGGCTGCTAACCAAAAGGTTGGCAGTTTGAATCCACCAGCCACTCCTTGGAAACCCTAGGGGCAGTTCTACTCTGTCCTATAGAGTCGCAATAGACTGGACAGCAACTTTTTTTTTTTTTTAAATGTGGTAACAATTGCTGTAGAGCCAACTCTGACTCATGGCGACCCTATGTGTGTCAGAGTAGAAAAAAATGATGGATTTTTTTCCTGGAAGTGGATCGCCAGAACTTTCTTCCTAGGTGCCTCTAGGTGAACTCAAAACTCCAGCCTTTTGGTTAACAGCCAAGTGTGTTAACTGTTTGCACCACCCATGGACTGAGATTTTTTTTTAATCACAAAATTAACACTTGTTTAGTACAGATAGTCTCCAACTTACTACGTATTTGAGTTATGATGAACCACACAACCATCTGTTTTTTGGTTTTTGTACTACATACATTATAACCTGTAATTTGCAGATGTAATCATTCTAAGATGTTCAGTTGCAGATGTTTATGTGTAATGTTTCCAAGCCCGAAAGACAAATAAAGATCAGATTTATAAAGATACTGATAATAAAAGGCAATAATAATGAAAAAAAAAAAGAGGCACCCACCCACTCCTCACTTATCGACATGGTTAGGTTCCTAAGACCAGGCTGTTATGCAAAAATCAATGTTATGTGAAAATGGAGGATGACCACATAATTACATAACTGCCGAATTACATCATTACTTAACTGCCAAACCACATCATTACATAACTGTCAAATTATGTCACTACATAACTGCCAAACCACTGAGAATCATGGCTAGCCAAGTTGACACATAACCTTAACTATTACAGACAGTACTACTCTCGCCTCGCACCTCGGCATTCATTACTGTCAGATGTACATCGTTAATGCACAAAATAGTCGGATAGTAGATTTTTTTACTGTGGTCGTAAATTGGAAATACCAGATAACGAGATAGTCGATAAGTGAGGAGTAGGTGTATTCGACTTACGTCAGAACAAACCTATGACAGAGTCGTCAGAACGGAGCCCCGTCGTAAGTCGGGGGCTACCTGTATAGAAGAAATGAGTAATAAGGAATAATAATTTTCACAGTTCACGTTTCTCAATCCCTTATAAAGTGTCATTTGCTTTATGTACGTTATCTCATTTAATCCCTCAACAACTCTTTGATGATAGTATCTCCCATTTTACAGAGAGGATACTGAGGCTCAAAGAGATTAAGCTACGTTTCTCAAGGTTACCCAACTAGTAAATGGCAGAGCAAAAATTCAAACTTAGCTTTATCTGACTCCCAAGTTCTTGCTCTTACCCATTGTGACACATTATTTTAGAAACATTTGGTGCTATTTCCTTTCAGGTTTTTTTAAAATTTTTTTTTTTTTGGTTTGTTTCTTCTACCTCAATATAATCATTCTGTGTATACAACTTTGAATTTTACCCTTTTTCACTCGAACTTTCCTGTGTTGATATAGACGGCTCATAATCATCCTTTCTAATGTCTACATAATAGTCTATCAGGCAGATACACTATGTAATTTATTAACCTCTGCCCTATTGGTGGGTATTGAGAACAATTCCAAGTTTTTGCTAGTATGAATAGTGACCTAGGAGCCATCTTGGAGTCTAAAGTCAATCTGATTTTTTGGACTATTTCTTTATACTAAATTCCAAGGAGTGAGATTCCTGGATTAACAGGTCAGAAAAAATTTTAGCTTCTAGACTAAAGTTTCTTAAAGTATGTTCCCTGAAACACTTGTATCAGAATCCTCAAAATACTTGTTAAAATGCAGATTCCTGGGCATCACTCCAAGCATATGTAATCAGAATCTCTGAGAGGTAAGAATCAACATTTTAACAGACTCCCCAGGGGGATATAATACACATTAAAGTTTGAAAACCACTGACCTGTATATAAGTTGTCAATTTGTTCCCAAAAAGAGTATATCAATTTCCACTCCCACCTGAACTTTCTACATTCAGTGTCTCGTTTCTCCCCCCCGCCGCACCCCCACGTACATGCATGCACATATTCAGAGGGCAGCACCCAAAGGATGTCAGAGTACCATAGAAGGAGCCCAGAATCTCCCCTCTTTTGCATGTTGCCTCCTCTGAGGGTCATAGATTCTCAAAGACAAATTGCCAGAGGAAACAGGGAACCAGCAGCTCTTAGGGAAGCTGTAGGGGGCAGATGATCAGGCTGGAAAAGCATCCCCTTCCCACTTCCTGGCCCATGTCTCCCTCCTGGGAAAATAAGCCAGTTCATGAGGGCTGGGCAGTGGTAGTGTCGGTAGGGGATGTGGACAGTAAACTGGCCAGAGCCCTGGGCTCTCTTCCCTCCCTGTTCAGTACAGCCATTGACTACTCCCAGATATGAATTCCCCAACTTCCACACTAAGTTGGCCCCAGGCAAGGTGGGACGCTTCCTGCCACTCACTGGCACAGACCCATTTGCTCTGCAGCATGTGCCAGGGAGTTAGACAGACCTGGAATGGAATTCTGAATCTACTATTTACCAGCTTTGTGACTTGGATGATTGATTTCACCTCTTAGAACCTCAATTTCCCCATTCTGAAAAAGTGGAGCTGATAATCCCTACCTTACAGGGTTACAGTACCTATGAAGTGAGATAAGGTATATGAAGCACTTAACACCATATCTGGCACAAATTGGACCTTCAGTAGAGGCTGGCTGCTTTGCCCCCTTCCCTCCCATCTGGAGGCCAGTAATGATCTTGGATTTTTCCCTGTGTTGTAGTGCTTGGTACAATAGCCTAGATCCTTCTCATCCCACAAGATAAACTGGGGCAGAGTCAGCCCCTCAGCTACTTGGCTAGCAGGAGCATCTTCTAGCCACTCAAACACGAGGTCATTCATGGTGTAGCCAGCTGAAAGTGACAGAGATGGCAGAGGGCTGCAGAGTGTGGGTCGGGAGTAGGGTCAGAACTGGCAGGAAAGACCGGATAAGGAATACGGCTGGGCTTCAGGAGATTCATGTTCATCTTGGAAAGGGAGATTTGGCCAATTGTCTCATGGGCCCATCCCTCACTGGGTAAATTAGGAAGATTCCAGACTCCTTTCCTACCCAGTTTTCAAGCTTTAGAGAAGCCTCAGAAGAAATTACTTTGGTGGACCTAGAAAGCAGGTCAAAAGGGTTGAAAAGATGCCAAGGAACCCAGCTGGGAAGCTTCTGCCATATCTCAAACCCAGGGGACTAAGCATGTGTATCAACCACATGTCTTGAGCTGAGCCAGCCTCAGAACCAGGGCTTCTGCCACTTCACCCCAGGGAGGGGAGAGCTATTTATATCCTGCTAGTCATGCATGAGGAGCCCTGGTTGCACAGTGGTTAGAGTACTCTGCTGCTAACCGAAAGGTTGGCGGTTCGAAATCACCAGCCGCACCGCGGAAGAAAGATGTGTCAGTCTGCTTCCATAAAGATTACAGCCTTGGAAACCCTATGGGGCAGTTCTACTGTGTTCTACAGGGTCACTATGAGTCAGAATTGACTCGATGGCAGTGGGTTTGGTGGGAGTCATGCATGGGACCATGGACACACCACAGACTCCTAGCCAGGGCCTTGAATTGGGGCAAATTGAGAGCTAACATCTGAACATGCCAAGTTGCTCACAGATAGCTAACAGTCGTGAGGGCTCATGCCACATATATGACAGTATTCAGACATGTCAGGTAGAAAGGGGAGCAGAGACACCAAGGCTCACAGATGTCCAGTGTAGGGCTGTGTGACTTTGGGCAAGTCACTTCCCATCTGTAAAATAGGGATAATAGTGGCTGCTCTACCCACCTTTCAGAGTTGTTGTGAGGGGGTAATGAGAACCTGGATGTGAAAGTGGTTTATGAACTCAAAAGAGCTGACCACATAGGACACATTCTGTTCATCATTATTATTGCATGCTGGCAACAGCCTTACAAGCCTTCTCTGAGGATCAAGTGGCTATCTCCTGATCTCACAGTCACAACACCCAGGAGATGAAGAAGGAGTGGAAATAAGTGACAGTCTAGCCTTTTCATCCCTTGCCTCCTCTGCACATTGGGCAACCCCTTCATGCTGGCACCCCTGCCATAGAGTAACCCTTGGCTGACCTCTCTACCCTGAGCACTGTCCTATACCTAAAACTGTCTTCTCCCAATTCTCTACAAGGGTTATATGTGTTCATGGATAAATCAAGGATCAAAGAGTCTCCCCCTCCTGCCAACATTGGCATTTTTATAGGCATCTTCAATGTCTTAATTCAGGGAGACTAAAGGTAGAACTACTTTAGGTACTGTGAGAGGGAACATATCTTTGGGCAGGGGAGGTGTCTTTTAAATTGTCCCACAACCAGTATAAACATGTGTGTATGTAAGTCTGGTACCTTCCCATTCCCCGGCCCTGTGGAACAGCCAGACCAGCAAATAGTGTGGAGATGGAAAAACACACTGTCCTGGGTGTGAGGGACCCCTGGCTTCCTCTCTGCTAAGAACTGACTGCATACCCTCAGGTAAGCCCCTCTTTATTCTGGGTTTTCCTTTTCCTGTCTAGAATATCATGAATGAGATTAACTAGCTGGTATTCCAGGCCATGTCCTGTGACTCTCTAGAGACACAGCTCTCCAGCTGCATCGTGCAGGTCTGGATGTCCATGGGGAAGTTCTTGAGGTCCATCTGGCAGGACAAAATGAGGGTCAGCCTGGTGGGGACAATAAGAAAGAAATGATATTGACTTACTGGGGCCAAACACATCACAGGAGACCCTCTTCCCACCTATCAGCCTCCAACTGGCTTCTTCCCCTTGCTCTACACCCTCCTGGCCATTCACCAGGTGCACCTGATGCTGTAGAGCACATTGCCATTCTTGAAGATGTGCAGTAATTTGTTGTCCGTGGTCACCTCATGGAAGTTGGCCCTTTTCTCATTGGCAAAGAACAAGTCTGGCTTCCAGATTGAGTCCAGCATGGAGGGATCAAGGTCCACCGAGTCGTCAGGATACTCTCGATAGGCCAGGCGTGGGTCATTCTACTGCTGCCGCAAGAAGACATTCACCCGGTAGTCCTGGGAAGGGGCAGAGATGGGCCCATCAGTGATAGTGCTATTGTCAGGGGCCCAGCAAGCTTACATGGGCAGGAGGACCATGAGGAAGAAATGTTAGGAGCACATCTCAGGGCCAGTAGGCATTTTCCGCTGAAGAAGGGGCCTGCTTGGGCTGGTGTGGCAGAGATGTGAGGGAACAAGACATTTATTGAATACTTACTATGTGCTAGACTTTCTGCTAAGTGCTTTCTTTATATGATCATTTCATCTAAGTCTCACACCAATTCTATGAAGAGGGTACTGTTATGATCCTTATTTTGTGGATGAGGAAACTGAAACAAAGAGAAGTTTAAATAACCTGCCGAAAGTCACACAACGATGATATGGTAGAGCCAGAATTTGAACTAGGATTCTCTGATTCCAAAGCCTGTGCTCTGCACCAAGTTACCTCACACATTTGACTCATAATTTCTGTCTTAGCTACGTAAGCCTGTGACTGTGGAAAGATGACTTCCCAGTGACCAACTTCAGACATTCCATGACTTTAGCTATGACCACAGAAGAGGAAGAGGGAAGTAGAAGGAGGAGATTCTTGCTATCTGATGGGCTTCTCCCATTCATACTAGAGTGGAAGCAGGGAACAGGGAGACCCCTCACCATAGTGGTCTCGGTGACGGAGACGAAACTGTTGATGAAGATGTTGCAGGTCACGTTCACGGGTGGGCCTAAGGGCAGCATAGCGCAGCCCATTGGCAGGGTATTCTAGGAGGCTGGGAGCAGAACCCAAGACTCCCTCCCAGAGCTTCAGGCCAGGGCATTGCCAGGAGGAGGCAGTGCCAGCTACATAGACCCCATGAGCAACGGAGAAGGGTGGCTCCTGAGCTATAAGAGCTAGGCTTGTACCTCTAGCCTCCTTTCCTTGGGGCAGGAGATAGGTGCTGGCTGGGTAGTCTATCTCCAAAAGGGATGGGGAAGGAGAGTGTTTTTTTTTTTTTTTTTTTTTGTAGGATGAATGTTTCTTACCTTTAAAATTGGGCCGAATCCTGGCATCGTATCCAGATGTTCGTCCCATAAGCTTGTCCAGGAAATCAGAGGGGTACATGGGCTGAGTAACCCCCTTGGTCCCAGATTTGACTTTCTCTTTTGCCAAGGCCACTCTGGACAGAAGAGGTAAAGATACCTGAGACCAGTTGTATTCTGCATTTGTCACAGAGCCCTCCACCTCTGCCCCCACCAACCTCTGGCTGGTCTCCCAGTCAGCCAGGAGGATAGGAAAGGATGGGTTTCTGGGTGGCCATTTCCAAAATGAGGAGAACAAAAATAGTCATAAACCAACAGTGCAGCTCATCAGTTAGACCTAAAAAAGTGCTTTGACATATATTAGATATTTTTACCCTCATAATTTTCAGTGTGATGGGGATGAGAGCTGGTATTTCCATTTTACAAATGAGGATATCGAGGCCTCCAAAGGAGGAGTAGCTTGTCCAAAGTCTCAGAGCTAGTGAGTGGCAGGGTCAGGACTCAAATCACCCAGGGCTAAGGCCTCATCCAGTATTCTCCTTCTGAAGATGTTTTGAAAGCCCTCAAAAAAGAGTGACATCTCACTGGAAATAATGTGGCTACTGCAACGTTTTGCCCATTTGACGTAGCCAAGGATGAGAAGGGCTCAAGGACAGCCTGCATCCCTGAGAGTTGATTTCAGTTGTTTGGGCTTCATGCTGGGTTGTTCAGGATCTAGGAACCCACTTCTGGGGAAGGAAGCTTGGCTTCTGGCATTTGCTCCAGCAGGAAGCTACTGGACCTGAGTTCAGGGCTATGGTAGCTGCAGGTAAGTGAACTGGTTTTGTCAAGGAGGTAGGTGGAGAAGGAGGGCCCTAGGAGCATGGAAAGCCTCCCAGCAGGGTGACCATGCTGAAAAGATCAGCTCCCATCTTCTTCCCCTTAACAGCTTGATTTTTGAGGAGGAGGCTAGCGTGCCTCAGCCTAACCTATAAACCAGCCTCTTCTCCCCTAACAAGTGTGTTCCCTTTCAGAGCAGCAAAGCCCCTTCCACATGCCTGCTTACCTGCTTACCACCCAACAGATAGACCACGGACCAGGGGCTCAGCCAAGCCTTGGGGATAGGTGCGGGGCTCAGGGCGGAGCTCAGGCTGGACTCCTGGCTGGGCCATGTGCCTCTTGCTCCATCCTGCCATCATCGCTGTGGCAGGCACTAGAATCAGCTCCACCACTACCACTGCTGCTGCTGCACTGTGGGGCTGGGAGGCAGGGCGACTGCTGTCCTTCTGGGTCCTAGTCTCCTCTGAGCCAGTGGGCCTCTCTTTCCCAGCAAGTCCATGCACCAGCCAGTGACCAATCGTGTAATAAAAATAGCTAAGGCAGCCTGCTAAATACTTTACGCACCTTATCGTGTTAGTTTTCACATCAATCCTCTCAGAAAAGTATCATTATTATCTGCATTATATAGATGAGGAGACTGAGGATCAGTGAGGTGAAGTCACTTGCTCAGGATCATACAGCTAGTAAGTGGCAAAGTCAAGATTCGAACCCAGGGCTATTGGACTTCAAAACTAAGTCTATCACAACACCATGATGGCAGTAGCCCAGGATGGGCTGCCAACCCAGAGCGGGGGAAGGTCAGTGGCAGCCCCTCCCTGCCTAGAGTACTACCTCCTTGAATTGTCTAAACAGGAGGAAGCCCTTCCCCTGGGGACAGGCCACCTTGGCCGGAGGAGCGGCAGCAAGCCTGGGTTGCCAGAGCTGGTATCCTAAGCAGGCTCTGAAAATCCAGGGAGGCTGGTGATGATGCTGGAGCAAGCAGAAGTCCGTGGCTTCACCACAGGATGTCCACACTGGCCAGGTGGTGCTGCTGCCACTGCTGCTGCTAGCTGCCTGCCACCTGCCCACTGGGAGGCCACATGGCCCTGCACATGAAGCAGTTGGACAGACCCTCCTCACCATCCTCAGCCTCATGCTCAGGTCACTTCTCCCACTAGCCCCAGCCCCAGGACCCTGGGATACGTTGTGGGTCCAGCTCTCTTGGGCCCCATGCCCTGTTGCAGCCCCTCTCTTCTGGGGCTGGGGACTGCCTTGTCTGAAGACCTGAGAGCAGAGTCACTGCAGCCACGCCTTCTTCCCTTTCATTCCTGGAAAGTCCCAAACACTGGCAGGACCTGGGAGGTTCCAGAGCTGAAAATCTTGCTTTTGCAAAGTCCTGGGGTGGGCTGGGGGGAGAAATCTGATTCTGTCACTGGGTACCCGAATGACCTTGGGCAGGTCACTCCCCTTCTCTAGGCCTCAGTTTCCATATGTACAATGAAGGACTCAGACTCAAGACTCTCTATGGGCCTTTCCTGCTCTGACCACCTTTGGTCCCCAAGCCCAAGTAGGAATGCTGCAGCGGAAGCTCCGACTGTGAGGCAGCCTCCCCTCCAGGAGGGCCAGAAAGCCCCAGCTGGGTGCCGCCTTCTCCCTGCTTCCTCCTGTCAACTCCAGCTGAGCTGCCATTCCACTTTGAGCTGCTTGTCACTCTTAAGAAGTTTCCTGCCCCACGCTGCATCCCTGCCTGCCTGCCAGCCAATGTAGCTGCGGAGAGGGGCAGAAGGCTCCTCAGAGGCAGGCAGCCCTGCTGTGCTCCTTGAATTCAGAGGAGGAGCAGGATGTTGCAATGGCACCCACCCCAGCCCCTCCTCTTATGACCAGGTCAGCCCAGGCCACAGCCATTTTTCCTGCTCAGCTCACCCCGTCAACCTGGACTGGCTCCTGATCTAATGAGAAAGTTGGAAGGGGTGGGACATTTAAAGGGGATCCCAAAGCATGTATTGCCTCCAAGCCTAGAAAATGACCGCTACTTAGTGCCCCTCCAGGGCTACCTAACAGCTGCGCATGCACAGGCAGGGTGATTGCAGAGGGCCAAGGCCTGGCCACCTCATCTCTATCCAGATATGGTCTTCAGGCAAACCCTGGCTACTTGAAGCCTCCCAGGCAGGCAGCTGGCAGATGTTGCTGTCATTTTTAGGGAACAGAGCAGTGTGTGATCAAGCTAGTAGGGAGACAGGGTTGGGTGGCAGGACAGTTGGCATCCCTTTCTGGGCTCAGCTACCTGCCTACCCCCTACTCAGGCCCAAGAAACTGCCACCCATGCAGAAACCTTCTCACCAGCACCGGCCTTGACATGCCTAATGAAAAATTCCTGGGTCCTGATGGAGGGGGGAGGGGCTGTTCTCTTCTGGAACACTCCAGAATGTGGGCTTTTTGCAAACTTAGGCGGAACTGCTAGATGCCCCGGCTGCTTCTGGCCAGGAGACTCTAGTGTTTGCATGCATCACCTTCTTACCCCCACTAAGCTCACCTGAGGTGGACCTGCCCTGGCAGGGTCCAGAGGAGAAGGAAAGAGAGGGTTGCAGGAGCAAGAGTTGTCATTCCACGGGGACCCTGGAGCCCTTCCTCAGCCTGGTTGCCAAGGTGAGGGGGGATATCCCAGCGGGAACACCAAAAGTATAGAGCCTTCCTCCAACTTGGGCTGCTTGCACGGAGCCTGCGGGGCCAGGCTGAGTCGCGCTCTCTCCTCTTCTGTTCTCTTTTCCTCTGTCCTGTCTTTACCAGTCAGGGGCCAGAATTATTCCTCTGGAAATGATCCTGACACAGATAACCCTACAGGCTCCTGCTCGGACTTTCCTCAGGCTCCAGAGGGCCGAAACCGGCTGGGGAGCTGGAAGAGATTCTCTTTGGACAGCAATCACTCTCCAAACCCTGGAGAATCTTGGAGGGGAGGGAGAAGGGAGGCTAGTAGGAAAATGTTTCCCTCCCTCCCACCTCTCCCCAGATGCACCCTCCAAAAGCAGCAATTTAAAGGCACAGTTGCCAGCAGCTGGAGTGGGGTTCCAAGCGTGTCCGTGTGCTGGGGAGGAGCTTGGGCTGCTGCTACTGCTCGTGGAGGACCAGAGGTGCTCTGTACAGCGTGGAACTCTCCAGCGGGAGAAGTGCTTGTAGTCTGCCCTGCTCCCCCTTCCCCACCAGCTTTTCTTTTCCTAGAGCTCAGCTGGGGCGAAAGAGTCAAGCCCTAATAATTTTTACAAGGGGGAAAAAGACCTAAGGAAGGTTTAGGCAGAGAGCCACTGGGTATTCTCAAGCTGACCAGCTTCAGGTCTGAGAGGAGGAGGAGAGAGGGAGAGGAGGAAGAGAAGGAAGAGGAGGAGGCCACAGGCCGGGGCAGCTTTCCTCCAACCCTCTGGATGGAGGCACAGCAATGGTACAGAGGAACTTCAGAGCCCTCCTCACATGTGGTCTGTCTGCTTGTCAATCTGTCTGCCTGTCCGTCTGTCTGCCTGCCATCATCCCCTTCATCCTTGTAGCTGTGCATTTGGTCCCGGGCCTGCTTTCTTCCCTCAGTTTGTCTCTGGGGAGGCTGGCCTGCCCTCTGTAGCTCTGGAAATCCTCCCTTCCCTAGCCCCCCTTCCCCACCCTGGCTCATGGGAAGGGAGAGCCGGCCTCCTCACTGCCTTCTGTCCATTTGCTTACAGCATCCAGGTGGGTCAGCTGCTCCCTTTTCCCCAGCCAGACCCTTCCCTAAACTTCCCTGTGCCTCGTCTAAACACCTCTGGGACTTCCCCAGTTTCTCTCTCTCCCACCCCTCTTCCCTCTCTCTCTTTTTCAGCTCTCTTCCTCTCCCTCCCTCTCTCTCCCTGAAGCATTCCTTCATCTATCCTTCCTCCATCTCCCTCCTCATGCCTGCTAATCTGTCTCTCCTGGTTTCTTCTCTGTGTCTCACTTTCTGTGTAAGTCTCTCCCTTTTCTTTCTGCCTCACTTTCTCTCCATCCTCATTTTCTCTCTCTCACTCTCTCTTCCTAAATTACAACAGTGAGAAGCCAAGAGTTTTCATTTCCTCATCAGTGGAAACTTGAGCTAGCTGTGCTGAGGTCTGAGTTTGTGCTAGGGGAAGGGGGTCCATGCCACTTAACATGGGACAACCCCAGAGCCAGAGTGAACTGTAGCCCTCCAACCTTTCCAGGGACGTATTTGTGGGCATCAGAAGCTCTTGTAAAGGGCCCACCAGCAACTTAGAGGGATTAATTACAAGGCACTGATGGGTGGAATTTGTGCCGTGTCTCCCTTCTGACTGTATTATTATTAAAGAGGAATTTACAGACCACAAATGAAAGGGAAAAAAGAGAATTCTAAAGAACACAAATTAAAATATTGATGGGGGAACTGGGCTTTTGGAATTAGGACTGGGATCATTACAAGCCTCAAATAACATCTAAAAAAAAAAAAAACTACAAAAAAAAATAGCATCTATATGCCCAGTAAGTACAAAATACTAATTATCTTAAAGACATCTTTAGCAGCCCTCTTACCTGCCCACCTCCCTTGTAGTTTCCCTTTAAAGTCCTAATCCCCACTCCATGAACAGGAGCAGAAGCACAAAGAGAGCCTTACAGAACCTCCAGGGCAGAGTTCCAGGTTGGGGAGCTAGGGGGTGGTTGGGGGGCACTTGTCTCCTCTCTTTAACTCATGTCATGTCCCCTGCCTCAACAGTTCCCTAATGCTCTCAGGCTGAAGCCAATGGCCCTGTGTGATCTGGTCACTCTGCTCCTCCCACGAATGCATCTAGAGTTGCCTGTTCTGTCTTTCCAGCTTGCAGATAATTTCACATATTGTTCCCACTGCCCAAAGCACTCTTCCCACACTCTTACTCTTCCTTCTGGACTAAGTTTTGTTGTCACTTTCTTAAGGAAGACTTCTTGAGGCCCCCCAGCCACCCATGAAGGTAGGGGTAAGGAGTCCCTCCAGTATGTTTCCACAGGACCCTTGCTTTCCCTCTTCACAACACTGGTCACACTCTGTTATGGTTGCTGGTTAACTTGTTTCTCTCCCCCACTATACCGTGAGCTCCCTGACAGCAGAGACACATCATCCACCAGATCCCCGTGGCCCAGCCCGGAGCATGACACAATATAGGCAGTTAGCGAACGTTTGTTAAACGATGCATCCTGACCACCCAGAGACACTTTCTCAAGCTCAGTGCCCTTGTAGCATTTGCTCTGTCAAACAAGAATGATAAGCTTGACACACAGAGAGAGGGCCAGGGTGAGGTAATGGTAATAAGGAGAAATGAGGAAGCAGTTTTCATTCCCTCACCCTATAGGCCTGTGGCCTCACAGTCAGTCTTCTGGAATTCTTGGCTAATGGAAGGCATAGGCCCCTGGGGACTAGTCTGTTTGTCTCAGGTCTTACCTCCTGTGTTCCCCCATGGGACCCCTGAGTGCTGAGAGCATAGCAGGGTCAGCTTCCTGGAAGGAAAGGTCCTTCTTACCAGAGGCTGCGGCAATGACCAAAAGTCTGGCTGACATAATGAAGAACTACAACTTTCCAAGGGCACTTCAGGGAGTCCAGACTTTTGAGGTGAAGAAGGGAGGAAAGGGAGGCAAAGAACTAGGGAAACTGATGCTGGGAATTGGCAAGCAAGAGCAGAGATGCCTATTCAAACAATTCCCTGTACCAACTGGAAGCCACACCCTCTGAAGAGGACCTCAGTATCTTTTAGTCTGAGAAGGGCACAACGTTGTGTCCAGCCTTGCCCTGTCTCCTTTTTCTGTTCTCTTTATGCAACTATGGTGTATACGAATCTCCAGGTTCCAAAATGTATTGTACCCTTTTCCTGTAGTGCGAATGGCTGCCACATGGGCCCAAGAACTGGTTGTATTTCAGGGCTGAAGTCGTGTAGAAGCTACAATACACCGAGTGTTTTTCAGGATGAAAGGCATTATTTTGTTATGAAAAACTACTGAGCTGTTAAAAATGGATTAAGCATATTTTCATTAATGTTTCATTTCAGGAACGAGTCTGTCACATTTCAGCCCTGTGCAGGGAAAATTTCAATTGCACCCTCCTGACAAGCAGGTTTCCTGACACCTCAGTCTGAGGAGCAGGAGGTCTGTGTTGGAATGTTGTTGTTGTTGTTAGGTGCCATCGAGTCGATCTCTACTCATAGTGATCCCATGTGACAGAGTAAAACCGTCCCATAGGTTTTTCTAGGCTGTAAACTTCATGGGAGCCCATCACTAAGTCTTTCTCCCCACGGTGCTGCTTGGTGGGTTTGAACTGCCAACCTTTTGTTTAGCAGCTGAGCACTTAACCATTACACCACCAAGCCTCCTTGTATTGGAATGGGTATGGTTTAAATTCAATGACTTCTAGGGATTTTGAGGGCTAAGTCTGAGAATCATTTGATATACCATTCTAGACTCCACTGCAATTACCCAGGATGGTATGGACCCATATTGCGTATCCCACTTACTGAGGGCAGAAAGTGGGCTGAGGGTACCTCGAAAAGTAAGCTCTGTCCCCAAGCTGAAGAACTTTCCAGAGCTTTAGCTACTTTCAAGAGGCATTGGGGTAAGAAGTTGGGGGAAGTGTTGAAATAAAAGACAGTTGCCTTTTTAAAAATCTGCTGATGAAGACTGGGGCATTTCAGTTGGATCTCCAGGGAACAAGCCTGCATCTTTTTCCTGTATGTGAGTTTTTCTTTTCAGGGTCATTTTCAACTTCCATGGATGTGAAAGTTTACTAGAAAGTGGGGGCTAAACTTGTGGTGCTAAGGGAGCATTGCTGGCAGAGGCAGGAAGCCCTTTAACCCCTCAGACTTAAGGAGATGGTGCACAACATGTGTGGGGGTGGTAGCGGTGGTGGGAGTTTCACAGCCATACACTCAGCTGGAGTAAGGAAGCAGAACAAAATGGCAGATGTGTTAGACATGTTCAGTGGTCTCCTAACTTTTGGAGAATGACTGGTTCAAGTCCAATGTTTTAAACATTTGACTTCTTTCTTTTTATGGAATATTTCAGGTGTAGGTTTTGCAGGCAAAACCTGGAATGTCTAAACTTTGGGAAGGCCTATGGAGAGGTCCCCAAAGACAGACCACATATCAACATCAGGAAAGCACCCATCAGCAATGGCCCTACCTCTGTTGCTGAGCTCTCTGTGCAGTATCCAGAGGGCAACAAAGAGGTGGGACTCCAGCTAGGGAAAGTACAGTAATGACCAGCCAGATAAGCATCATTTCTCCCCTGCTGATACTCAGAACCCTTACTCAGTCTACCAGCCACTGGAGAGCAATTCACAGGTGTGCGGAAGAGTTTCCTTAAGGTTCCCACACAGTTGGCAGTGACTCTCCTTGTCTCTTGGCTCTCGTAACTCTGAAACATTCTTGTTCGGGGATAATAGGACCATGTCACTCCTCTCCTCAAAGGCAAATTGGTTTTTGCTTGTGATCATGCTCCTGAATATCTTACTTCAGTCATTTGGGGATTGTGATAAGCTATCCTGTGTAGGCTGTGAGGCCCTTAGATAATATACAAGCAACAGGACTTGGAAAAATGAATCAATATTTATTGTGTGGAATGGATCTCATTACCACTACTTCATGCATGCATCAACAAAACTTTACTGAATGCAAATCATACGCCAGACGTTCTAGGCACTGGAGATGCAACAGTGAACAAAGCAGACAAAGGCCTTGCCCTCATGGAGCTTACATTCTACAGTGCTAATAATATAATTCCTTCCCAAAGATGGTTCCTGCATGGGGCATCAGCAGTGCCACAGGGCCTGAGTACCTCTCACAGCATTGGAACAGGGCATTTATTACACAGTCTAGAAAAAAGAGAGAGAGAGAGAGAGACTACTTTCCAGCAGGCAGGAATGAGCTTCATTTCCACCTGTCCCAGAATCTGTCTGCTAGTCACATCCCACAGGCCATAACCTGCTAGACACCTTCCTAAGGAGCTTATCCTCCAATCATCCAACCCTAAGCAGAACACACCAGGTTCCATGATTCTCCTGGTGGTACATACGTATTTGTCTGAAATTGCTAATAAGTACCTTCCTCACTAGCAGAGTTAGGTGGGAATAACAGCACTCTTGTGGTGCTTCTCTAAGTGGTCTCCAATTATTTAGGATGTCTCTCGCCTCTTCTCGCCCTCCTTCTCTCTACCCCTCCCTCCTTTATCCCTTCATCATTCTGTCCCCCGTCTTTCTGTTTTTTCTCTGTTCCTTCCTTCCTACTTTCCTTCCTTCCAACTTACCTACTTTCCTTCCCTCCCCCTCCCTCCCTCTTTTATTTCCTTCTTTCTGTCTCCCTGTCCTCTTATCTTTTCTTCTGTCTGTGTTTCTTTTCTGGTTTTTACCAAGAATAGATTCAGTGCTGTAATAAGACACTCGACACTGAAGGCATGGTTGGCAAACTACACAGAATTACACAGAAAGCTGAATTTGCATTAATGATACCAATCATATAGTTAAGTTAGCAAATTTTCTATGCTAAGAATTATAAATTTAACATTGTAAATGATGCACTAGCTTAGTCCTGCCCCCTATAGTGTTTGTCCTCTGAGTATATACACATGTGTGTATCAGAGAAACACACATGCAAAGCTCTCCTTGATAACCCGAAGATGATGCCCCTGCTGCCAGCAATTATTGTCTGAGAGTGTGATTGTGGCTGAGGAAGTTGGAGTGTGATGAGTAGTCCTTTTCATCCTGACTACATGTGGACATTGTTCTTTGATTTTTGGCTCTGGCTTCTACATATACTGTACTAATGAGGCCCTTCTTGCCACAGTCACTTACTAAGCATAAGTGGAATCCCTAAGTAAGGTGCAAAATTGATCAGGCTGGGTTACTTCATTTTGCAAAGTTGTGCTGCATATGGCCCAAAATGACAAGATTCTAATCAATGACAGGCACTCCTAAAGAATCACCAGAGATGCTAATCAGACAACAGGCTACTCCAGACCTCAGCAGGTCACACACACGAGCTTTTGCTGCCACCCACTCCTGCTCTGTCAGCAACATCATCATCAGACACTGAGAGAGCATTGCTCTGAGAACTCTGACTTCCCTTTCCTGCCCATTGTCAGTTTCTTTCTGTAACCTTCACATTGCCTTTCTACCATGCATTACATGCCACGTGTTTGATAATCCCCTCACTTTTACAGCAGTGTGCCCAATGCTGAGTCAAAGGCAGGTGCTCTTTCACAACTGCAAATTCAGTACAACCAGCCTCAATTATGGTCCAGTTTCAGGAGAGACAAATAGGATGCTGCGGTCTTGACACTTTCAGGCAAGAGGTGGCACAGAGCCAGGGCAGTCTGCTCAGTTGCATCACCTTAAGCAAAAGCACTTGGGAGACCAAATTCTTTTCCATGTATAAGACCAGGCCTATGAAAGGGTAGAATGGAGCAGAAGAGGACTACTTAGAGGGTTTACCAGGTAAGGATGAACATTTTAGCATTTCAGAAAAGCACCAGGAGCAAACTGGAAGCAAGGACAGGGGCAGTTCTGCTCGTCCTCAGCTACCGGAGGGAGAAAATTGGAAGTAGCTGTCTTTTGATGGCTCAGATTCTGGCAGAAAGTTTGCTGAGATTCCATTCAAGATCAAATAGCAACCAGCAGTGGTTAGAAGATTCCGAGAGAAAGAGACCAAAGAGACAAGCCTCTGATCAGAGACCAAATCCTGGAGAAACTGTTAATCAGTGCTAAGAAGGCCAGTGCCTGGGGAGTCTCAGTTCATGTTAATTGCATTGATTCAATCCTAGTGTGGAACTCAGTCTACCAAAGACTCTCATGACCCCAAAGGTCCCCTACTATCCCCTTCCTCCTAGAGGATTCTCACGCCCCTGTGGAGACTGGAAAGGCATTCTAATCACTATGGGATGGAAGTTTCTGGCATTCAAGTGCTGACAATTTGTCAGAGGTAGAGAAGATCCTTTGTTCCAAGATGGTGGAATTCATAACAATTATTAGATACATTCCAGTGTCCTTAACCCCCAGAGCCAATCTAATTTGCTATTATTGGTCCTTCCTAGATCCATTTTACAGATGGAAAAATGAAGGCTCATGACATCTCTGTCTTCTCTCCCTCATCCCTGTACTTCCACTCTCATCTCACTTCTACTTTCCTAAGTATAACTATATTATATTTACAAGTTGGTAAAAACCAAACCAACCAATAAGATAGATTGAAGTGGAGATGACACTGTGATTCTTTTGTATACTGGCCAGGCAATGTTTAGGTGTCTGTCTCACATCCAATTTCATATTTAACCTCTGGCCTTTCCACGGCTCTGCACCTACTCAGACCTCTGCTTACTTGCATATTCAGAATGTCACCTGCCAGAAAGGAACTGAAGTCTTTTGATACTCAGCAAGGATTAGGGTCAGTCCCTTCATTGGAAGAACGGGGGAAGAGGAAGTACAGAATGATTGATTCATTATGGGACTTGATCCTGCCTTGTAGCTCCCCCTGGTCTCAGGAGGTGAGTGGAGAGTGGAGAAAAGACAAGTGTCCTGCTTTCCTAGGAATCAAAGGTCACTCTGGAGGCTTTTGTAGAAAGAAACTGCGCTTTCTCCACCTTGTGTTCCACAGAGCATTAGCCATGGAATAGACCATTTTCCCAAAGGTCACACAAGTTGGCCATCAAGCCAGAAAACAGGAGCCAGGTAGGCCTATCCCCAACTGGCTGTGCTTGACAAACAAGAACAAACTGGGTCCTTACAATGTTAAGGGAGTGGAACAGTCAGTCCACGATCAATGCTTCTTTTCAAATCAACCTTTGCTGTGGTTAGTGGTGAACTTGTCTCCATCTTAGTGAGGGGATTCTTTCAGCCACCAGAAGAATCATGGATAAAATGAATACAGCAGAGATTTTTTTCCTAAAGGATTTGATTCTTCTCTGTTCCACTGCTCCCCGCCCCCACCACCAATCCTCTGCAACCCTGCTCTGTCCCTGAGCTAAGTTGGAAGGAAGATGCAATTGATTCTCAAGTTCCGTCAAAAGTCTTTGTGCAGTAGCTTGGCCCAGCCCTACCATAAGCAAGGAAGGCAGCAACCTTGACTGCCCTGTCAGATGGTTTAGAAGTGCCTCGTGGCTTCCATTTGTGCCTGAAACATATTGTTTGGGTGAGGAATTCTGGAAAAGACTAAAAGTCAGGAGGAGAGGCTTACCAGGGGTCAAAGGAAGAAGGGCTATAATTCCTCAGGCCACTCAAAATCTCATGCAAAACCACCAAGTCATAGAATGTTAGAGATGGCTAGAATGTTAGAGATCAAATCCAAGTCCCTCCTTTTGAAGGCAACAGAAGACCAGAAGGGTGAAATGACAGGCTCAGGGTGATTCAGTGATTTAATGCAGAGCTTGGATTAGAACTCAGAAACTTTAGCTCCCAAGCAAGCTACTCTCCCATCACATTGCTGCCTTCTGCCAAAAACCCAAACCAGTCCTCTGATTTGTGCTCTGTGACATTTCTTGAATGCCCTTCTCCACAAAACACGCATGCACATACCTACACTCTCCAGTGTGCCTTGTAGCCATGAGCTCTGCCTGGAAGAGCACAGGTCCAAGCCATCTAGGCTTCCTAAGTTGCTCCTTTGCAGCAAAGGTTCAGCAGTAGGGCCAAGGGAGTCCCTTTATATTAAGCTACAAGTCAGCTAAATTATGCACGCACAAGCTACTTCCTCCACTGTTTATTCAGTAACTCATTCTCTTCCAAAAAGAGAGCTGAGGAGAGTAGAGGAGAGAGGAGAGAGCAAGAGAGAGAAACAGAAATGACTGGATTTTCTTAGAATTTCTTGCCTCCCCTCTTCCTCAAATCATTTCTTTAATCCCTGCCCTTTGGGGCCTTTATTTTCTAGCTGAGCAAGGAACCCACCTTCCCTTGCAATTCTGAGCACACACTGTCCCACTATAATAATGATAATGATAATAATAATGTTGCCTCAGCAGTGCCTTTCTTTATCCAAAGACTTTGTCAGCATAAAATATTGGTGTCTGAACCAAATTCTGTGTCCTATAGAGGGCTGGGTCTCTTCAACCACAAGAAGTAAGCAATTTGGAAAGAGGAAGCTGCTTGCTCCAAGAGGCAAATAAGGACATACTGTGGGTAGCTACAGGGTCCCCTGCTTTGAGAGAGCTCACTCCTAAAAGAGTTTAGGAAGATCCGGCACCCCCAGACCCATCCTATGTCTGAGAGAATTCAGTACCACCTCCCTCTGTTTCAGGTGGACCTTTCCCATGTAGGAGTAATTCTGTCTCTACAAAGTTGACCCTCCCGTGTCAGGCACCATGTTAGGTACTTTCATAGCCCTGGCTTTCATCAACCCACAAGTACTGTTATCTCCAGAAACAGGCTCAGAGATGTCAAGTGGAGAGCTAGGCCTCATAAGCAGGACCCCTGGTGCCCAACACTCT
This sequence comes from Trichechus manatus latirostris, assembly GCF_000243295.1. NCBI lineage: Eukaryota > Metazoa > Chordata > Mammalia > Sirenia > Trichechidae > Trichechus > Trichechus manatus. Next base: position 740,704 of record NW_004444157.1, read on the forward strand.
CTCCACAATAACACAGCTGCTTATGGATGGGTTGAGCAGAGCCTGATTCAGGGGAAATACTTGCTCAATGTGTGTTAGATGAATAAAAGAATGAGTGAATGCAGGAACTAACTGAAAACAGAAGGGGTTCACAGTGAGTGAACCTCAACTCCCTCACTCCCCTTTCTGCTCCACTACTCCCATGGACCTAAGCAGAAAGACATGAGTTTGTTTTTCAGGATCTTTTATTGACCACACCCTGTTCCCCCCAACCTCCAATAATGTTGAGTAAAGGGTTTGCCTGAACTCATCTCAACGAGTCAGCACAGGATCTTCCCCCAAAACCTCTTCTGAAAGTAGTTGTGAAAGTGGCAGACTTTGGTGCTCAATGGCCTGAGTTTAAATCCTTGCTCTATCACTTACTAGCTGTGTGACGTTTTATAAGTGACTTGACCAGTCTAGGCCTCTATTGACACCTATGATGACATCAAGGTTGTCGAGAAAAGTAAACGTGATCATACATATAAAATTCTAGCATAGGGCACATAATAAGCCCTCAGTAAATGATAACTATTATTATTCTCTACCCTGGAGCCTTTCTTTCCATTCATTGGCTCTGTGAGCTAAAGTGCTTTTATTGTACTGTGTCCCACAGCTGAGGTGGGAGGACGTTCCAGAACAGTGGACATGACATGAGCTTTGGAGGACATGAGCTTGGAGGGACATGAACTTTGGAGGGATACGAGCTTAGAGGGAGCTCACCCAGAACAAAGACCAACACTTACTAGGCCATCAGAACTGTATCGGATAAAACATCCTGGATGAGGGCTTAGCTCTGGGAGACGAGAGCTGGATAGAAACATCGCTGGAGTGAAGGTGAGGCAGAAATACTATGGGGCCAGACAGAGAGAACAGAGGAGATAGACAGAAGAGAAGAAAGGATGAGGAGACAGGGAAGAAAAGGTTTGGGAGAGACACGAAGGAGCCCAGAGAGCTGAGAAGCTAAATTGCTACTGGAACATAAGCACCAATGAGGGGAAATAAAATTAACATCTTTACTGAAAAGAAAAACAAGGAAGTAAGAAATATCCCTGTTTGGGAAAATCTTGTGTAGAATGGAGCAGGTGCTGGGGGCCTTTGGAGGCTGGTTGCCATGGCGATGCTATATGTCTTCTGGTCTATTACCCTGTGATTCTGTCAGCTGATGGTTTCTTTCTGCTCTGGTTTCTAGGACCAGGGCACAGCCCTTGGTACAGCTTTAGTGTTTCCATCTCCAGCATTTGAGTTATCCGGTGGGACCTGCTGGCTTTTTGTCATGGCTCCTTTTTGATATGAAACCTGTCCAGAGAGAAAAAGAAGAGAGAGTGAATGCTTGGGAGCAGGGAGAAGAAGCCTTCTGTGTGCCTCTTTCCATATGGATGAGAAGGCTAGTTTAGCAGGTAGGGAGCACCTTGGCCATTAGGAGATGAAGGAGACCTTCAGGGACTCATCTCTTTTCAAGATAGATCCAGGTGGGTGCTTCTCTAAGAAACTAGGGTGACCAATCATCCTGATTTTCCCAGGACTGACAGTCCCAGGAAAACAGCATCACAGAGGGCTCTTGAGAGAAATTCATGATTTAACACAGTCTAGGAGTCCTTGAATGGCACAAACGGTTAATCCTTGGCTACTAACCAAAAGGTTGGTGATTCTACTCCACCCAAAGGCACTTCGGAAGAAAGGTCTGGTGATCTACTTCTGAAAAATCAGCCATCAAAAATCCTATGGAACACAGTTCTGCTCTGACACGCATGGGCTCGCCAGGAGTCAGAATCAACTTGATGGCAACTGTTGCCTTTTTTCTTTTCATAAATATGGGCAATAATTTACTAACTTAGTTTTTGCCACCAACTCATCTTCTTCATGTTATAGTATGTAACGAGATTCTCCAGGTTCTAGGAACATCAGAACCACCTCCAGGTCTTGTTAAAAATGCAAATTTTTGGGTCCTGGCCCCCGACCTGCTTACTCAAAATCTCTGGGGGGAGGTACAGCCCAGGAATGTACATTTCATCACGGTTTCCTAGGTAACTCTGATGCCCATGGCCTGCGGGCTATGCACTGAAAAACCCTGGGTGGTGCAGTCAGAGTTTGTTAGACAAGTGGAAGCCACCAGCATCCAGATCTCAGAGGGCCTGACTCTGCCAGGCTAAACGTGTGGAAACAGCCCTCCACCTGCACCAGTCCTCCCTCCACCTGCATGGGTCCTCCCTCCACCTGTACTGGTTCTCCCTCCACACTGTGCCTAGTGGTGCCTGATCTTCCTTGGAGTCTAAGCCTAAACATCACCTCCTCAGAGGCCTCCTACTCAACCTTACAGGTATTCACAACATCCTGTTCTTTGATCACATTTATCACAGTGTGTAACCTCATATTCACATGTGCAGTTCTCTTAATCAACCCCCACCCCACCCCCCACACACACTGGAATGTAAGTTCCATGGGGTCAAGTCCTGTGCCCATCTCAGTCATTGCTGTGCACCCTATAGCACCTAGCACACTGCCAGGCGCATGGCAGGTGTCAGCTAAATATTTCTGAATGAACACATGACTGAGTTAATGAAAGCAAGGATGAGAGGCATTGGTGCCCACCCTAGCTAGGACAACAATGTTAAGCGGTAGTGCCTCCAGAGGGGCCAGTCCGAGCTGTTCTACTGGTAAGGTTGCTTGCAACGCCATTAGTGGACGACACCATTAGTGGGCATAAAGGTGACAAACGAAGGGCCAGGGACCCTTCTTTCTGGGTTCCAGTCTCTAGGCAGAGTCCTGGGTCACTCCCAAGCTGTAAAGCAAACACAGAAGCCAAGGCAGCCAGCTCTCAGGCAAGAGGCCAGGACAAGAGCCACATTTACACTGGCTGACTGGTTACCCAGAGGCCTGCGGGGAAGAGAGGCCCTGGGACTTGCCGTCCTCTCCCCCTGCCCCGGCTGACTGGAAGTCTGGCTCCCCAGCCGTCCTGGCCCTCAGTGTTTATTGTACACCTGCTGCTGCAGAGTCACGGGCAGGTGGCCTCCGTAGCTCAGGAGCATTGGTCTCCACGGCAGTGTTTCCAAGGGTGCCTAGAAAACACGGAGGGCTACAGTGCATTCCCATGAAATTGCTGACGATTCACACTGACCTGCATATATTCTAAAAGGAGCCCTGGTGGTGCAGTGGTTAAGCACTTGTCTGCTAACTGAAAGGTTGGTGGTTCAAACCCACCAGCCACCCTGCGGGAGAAAGATGTGGAGTAGGCGTCCATAAAGATTGCACCTTGGAAACCCTGTGTAGCAGTTCTACTCTGTCCTATGACCTGTAGGGTCACTATGAGTCGGAATCGACTCAATGGCAATGGATTTTTTTTTCCAACAGCATATATTCTGAAGGATGGGGGTGCTCAGGTAACCTGCAAATCACATCTCTCGTAGCCAGAATGCCATGGTCCCCCAGAATGAAAAGCCAGGTCCCAGCGGACAAACTACAGACGTGAAAGTTCACTGCTCAGCAGAGCCAGCTGTGGGGAGCCAGGACATCCGATGAGAGGCAGATAGCTAACGTTTAGTAAGTGTTCATTAAGGCAGTTTGCTAGCTGCTTCACATGCGTCCTCAACAATCTTTTGAGGTAGGTGCTACTGTTGTCCCTATTTTGTAGATGAGGAGACTGAGGCTTTGTCAGGACAAATGAGTGTTGACAGTCACCTGCCTCGGGAGAGGCAGAGCTGGGATGTGAACCCAGGCAGTCTGGGCCCCAAGCCCAAGCTCTGAATCCCTGCCCTCTCTATGCTGCCTCACTTGCACCAGAGAAGAATCTCAGACAAAGGCAAGTGCAGCACTCTGTCCAGGGTCGCACAGCCAGTGAATGCCAGAGCTAGAGCTAGAAGTGGAGTCTCCTCTCCTCACTGAAGCTCTCTTCCCTACGTGGCCCCAGTCCCTCCAGGACAGTAGGGATCACGTGTTCTGCTTTGTCCTGCCAAGCAGAGTCCCTATGGTGCAGACAGAAGGCTGAGGTCTCTCCAATTCTGTGACTGGATTTTTCTGACTGCTCAGCACTCAGAAGGTCTAAGGTTGGGAGGTATGGTGGGAAGTAGGCCTTCTGTGCTTGACCAAAGCTTCTGAGACGATACAACCCGTACTAGAACCGTGGTCACCAGCAGCGATGAGCCTCCAGAAGGTCCTTCCACCCTCCTGAGTCCCTGGGTCTCGGGGTCTCCCTCTCACAGGTCCTTGAGGAAACCTCCCACCCCAGCCCCTGCATCTCCCCCACCCCCTGGGCTTTCTCTCTGGCTGGTTGTGGGGGTTGAGGTGGGTAGGTCACTCCCATCCGGGGCTTTTAATGAGAAGTTTTGTCATGCCCAGGCAGTGAAGATGAATGAAAGTCAGTGAAGAAAGCCCAGGAAATGTTATTTTTTGCAGAGCAGGGTCCCTTGACAGTGGGGCGAGGCAGAGAATGGCTGCATCTTATTATGAGAGGAATAGGGGGTGGGGGTAACAGCCATAGAGGGGAGGTGGAGGAGGACGAAGAGGAAGAGGAAGGTTTCCCAGGAATCACTAACAGAATTATGAGGGATCCTTGTCAAAGTCTCTTTGCCACTTGGGAGTTAAGCCTACTTAAGTCGGTGCAAAATCCCTAGTAATCTGTTGGCTTTTGCCCCATCAAGCTGCGATCTCTTTATGACCATTGCCTACTTTCCCGAGAGCAGTGTTGTAACCTCTAGGGGGTGGTGGCCTGTTTTCCTTGTTCATTGGACTTTTAAAATGATTAAGAGCACTCAGAGGGGAAAGAGGACAGATGGGGGGAAGAAGTGACACACATTCCTGGGCCTTACTTAGGTGCCATAGGGAAGGAAACAAACTCGCAGAAACAACTTGCCAGTTGGTACCGCATCTGAGCACATCGTCTTCCGGAGGTGGGGGAGGGGCTGTGGGAGGGGCTAATTCTTTGACACCACCTTTGAGGGGAAGACATCAAATGGTTTGCCTGCAAGGTGATGTGGTACTACTTCTGACAGCGCGTGAAGTCTCTTCCCAATTGGCAGTTTGACATGCAGCACTGGGGCCCTGGGTCATCCTTGTCTGAATAGAAGATGGCAGGTCTTTAAGTGGGAATCGGCACGTGACACAAAGCAAGGTTTCCAATGCTTTATGTGCCAAGGGAGCCCAGTGGCATATGGTCTTGAGTTGTGGAATCAGAAAAAAGTGGATTTTGGTCCCAGCTCTACCACTCCTCGGCTGTGTGACCTTAGGCAATTTGCATAACCTCTCTGAGCCTCAGTGTCTTTATCTGTAAAGTAAGTAATAGTAACAAGATTGCTGTGATGGCTACGGGAGATACGAAAGTGTTCTGTGAACTGTAACACTTTGTAGTTGTGTGAGGGATATCATAAGTAGAAAGGTACGCTTAGTAAGCCACGTTCTCTCACCTGAACTCCTTCTAACAAACTGATTTGCTGAGGTTGGAAATGAAGCATGTGGCCAAGGGACTGTCTCTGTACAAAGCTAACTGGCATGTCAGAGAACCAGTAGTGACCTTATTCTTAATGTCATTTCTCTCTCATCAGTGGTATAAGGAGGTGGGCTTTGGAGTCCAAGGCACCTGGGTTTTGTACTAGGCCCTCTCATTTACTAACCATGTGAGTTTGGGAAAATTACTTAATGTCCTTGAGTCTCAGTATCCTCATCTGTAAAATGGAATTATTAATAGTCTCTACCCGGCAGGATTGTCATAAGATTTAAATGAGAGTGTGCAAGAAAAGCACTTAACACAGGCCCTGGCACATAGTAGCTGTTCAATAAATGGAAGGTTTAGATGCTGCCTTTATTTTGAGTGATCAGCAAACTCTGAGGTTATACCCATAGCAGCCTTCATTCAAAAAAATCTTCACGGAATACCTATTATGTGCCAAACACGCACTGTTAAATGAGTGAGTGAGTGTGTGCGTGAGTGAAAGCAAGACTGCACTCCAGCTCAATAATCAAGAACTCTAAGTTATTAAGGTCTTAAAGCCCTGGTGGCACAATGGTTAAGCACTCAGCTGCTAATAGATAGGTCGGCGGTTCGAACCCATCCAGTGGCTCTGCAGGAGAAAAGGCCTGGAGATCTGCTCCTGTAAAGATTACAGCCTAGGAAACCCTATGGGACACTTCTACTCTGTCCTATAGGGTCGCTATGGGTCCGAATCAACTTGATGGCACACAACAACAACATTAAGGTCTTGGAGGTTAAGGCTGAAGAGGAGATAATTATTTTTCCAGAATCTCGGACTTAGCTACTCACTAAGCAGATGGGGAAGAGTATGCAGATGGTATCAGGCACCGGGGGACATACAGAAGAAGGGAAAGTAGTGTACTTAAGGAGGGAGTGTCCAGTTCCCTTTGTAATAGGGGAAACCAAACCCACTAAGGAAACAAAATGAGCAAAGTAAACCTTCACTAGCAATGGATGTGAGCAAAACTAGGGACCTTCCTTGAGTTCTTTTTCCCTAACTCACTGCCTCCCCTTTCCTTGGCAAAGCAGGCATTCAGGAAAGGCCGTAAGAATTCATCCACAACCACTGTGGTGTAGGGCCAATGTAAGCTTCCTGGGGACTAGCCTCAGATCTGATTTCTGAGTAAAGGCCCAGCTCATTGTGTGGGTCGGTGAATCTGGCCCCAGCCCAATGTCCAGCTCCAACTTCCCTTTCTTAGGAAAAATAGTTGCCAAAGCAGTAGCCAGTGGGAGTTATAAAGCTTCTGACAGGACTTGAAGGACCGCCCACATTGGCAGATGGCTGTCCATCCGTGTGGGTCACCACCCTTTGGAGGGAAGACAGAACCAAATGGGGACTGTGGCAACAGTGTTCGGGAGGCCTGGCAATGCAGAGTTGGAGGTCAGAGAAGCTGAGTGGCCAAGAATCTTTTCCTGAGGAGTGTTGCTTCTGTTTCTTTGGAGAGTTATACTGTCACCAATGAACAGCTACCTCCTGTTGAGGTGAAAGTGGGTACCCTGCTGACTCCTGCTTTCTGTCTCCTCCTCCAGCTTTTGGCCAAAGAAGGAACAAATTACTTTTGACTGCAAAGAACTGACTGGTATCCCCCCACACTAAAGAATCCCTCAACCTGCAGAGTCTTGCCAAAGGGGAACGGGGAAAGAGAGTGAGGAATGTTGGGCCTTCACCAAGACTTTTGAGGGTTAATACAAGTTGGCATTGGAGGCCCTCACCACCTTCCCAAGAGAGTTCCTGAGAGATGTTGCATAACAGATGCTTACTATTCCCCACCTCAGTGTTTCCTTTCCTCTCTCTGCTGCCTCCCCCTCCTTCAACTTCCATATCTCCTCAGGACCAGTTTAATTTGCCCAGTATTAAAATTATCCCAGGCAAAGCAGCCAGCCTGCACTTCTCACTAACAACTGGATTGAGGACTGAGGAGGCCTGAAGGCTTACTTGTTGCCATGGTGAGGAGTAGGCCCTGAGAGGATTAAGGAGCTGGGAGCTTGAGCTTGTTTGTTTGTTGGTTTTGATGAGGTCTGTTTGCTTTTTTCTCCCACCCTCCTTCTCCTCCATTCCCCTCCAGCCCACTCCTCCAGAGTCTCAAATCACTAATGCAAAAGGAGATTACTAGGAGCAAAATCAGCTACCAGTGCGGGCTACGCTAAATACAGGCTGCCCTGCTGAGGAAAATTGGTGTGTACTTTGCAATGCAGACTCTGGGGATGGCCAAGTTTGGAACACAAGATGTTACACCTTTGTGGCATGGAGCAGCATCCTGAGGAAGAGGGGGACTGGTGGGGGAGGAAGATGCACTGAAGCTTTCAGAAGCTTTCATAGCTTTCTCCTTTCTGGCCACAGAATAGGAAAGGCATAGATGAACTAAAAGCAGGAGTTTGGGCTGAGGGAGGCCTTTAGGGAAAGGGAAGCAGCTCAGTCTTGGCAGCCAGGGAACACCTGTCCTGTGACCCCTGCACTCCAAGGCCCTTTTTGACTGGAGTCCAGGCACCTGGTCTACAAAATCTCTCTGAATCAGCTGCCTCCCTTCCCACTGTTGATCCAGGTAGAGTATATTTGTAGAGAAAATGTGGGTTCCAGAAGGGTGTGAGACAGGCTTGAAGGACTTTATTATCATTGTTATTGTTGTTATTTTCTAAATAACCAAAACCAGTTGCTGTCAAGTTGATTCTGATTCATAGCGACCCCATGTGTGTCAAAGTAGAACTGTGCTCCACAAGGTTTTCAGTGACTGATTTTTGGGAAATAAATTGCCAGGCCTTTCTTCAGAGGCATCTCTGGGTGGACTTGAACCTCCAAACTTTCAGTTAGCAGCCAAGAGCGCCGTAACTATTTGCACCTAAATAGTTCATTTCAATCCATTGCCCTGAAAAGGGAGATAGCAGATTCAAAGAGATTTTGTGGACTCGGTACCTAGACTCCAGTCAAAACACCTTCTTAATTGATACTCTGGGGCTGAGGAGCAATAAGAAGGGGGGAGGGCATGGAAAGGTGTACCAGTAAGGCCAGCCCATGACAAATGATGGTGAAGCTTCAGCGTCTTCTCCTTTCTTTTTCATTCTTGGCAACTGCATAGAGCTAGCTTAATTGGATGAACATCTCAGAGTGAAGGAATCCAATGGTGTGTCCCTGTAACTCCAGTCCAATCCTTTTATCCATCCTCGCCTGGGAATAGGCATCCTGCCCCCTTTATAACCTTCTAAACTGGTATTTTCAGCTTGCAAGGTCTTTAGTTATCCTCACCTAGGTGTTGTTTGTGTATACTCTCAAATCCTTCTCTGGCATGCATGTTTTATTTCCATGTGTTCCCTGAAGGCAGGTTTTGTGTCACAAACTCCACCGGAATCCCTCTTCAGGGCTTCAGATCATAATAGGAGCTCAGTAAATGGTTTTTAACTTACTGCTCAAGAACTAAGAGCCACAGGAAATGTCCATGCTATGTATCCAAACCTGTTGCCGTCGAGTCAATTCTGACTCATAGCGACCCAACAGGACAGAGTAGAACTGTCTCACAGGGGTTCCAAGGCTGAAATCTTTACGGAAGCAGATTGCCACCTCTTTCTTCTGCAGAGCAGCTGGTGGATTTGAACCACCGACCTTTCAGTTAGCAGCAAAGCACTTAACCACTGCACCACCAGGGCTCTTTATATTGTGTATAACAGGCATAATATAGTGATACTGGGGAAACTAGCTTATTATATATAAAAAAGAATACTAAATGCTTATCTCACACCGTATGTAAAATAAACTCTAGAGGTATTAAAGACTTAAACAGAAAAGGCAAAGTTATACAACTATACATAGAAAATGTAGGAGAATATCTTTGTAGCACTGGGGTAGGAAAGTTTTCTTAAGATGTGGAGAGCACAAGTCATAAAGGGAAAAGTGAATGATTTGATTATAGTGCACCAGAAGTAAAGATTTCTGTTCTATAGAGGACACAATGGGAAAATTGAACAGACAGGTAACAGACTTAGAGAAAATATTTGTGATATATATCCAGATTAATATCCCGAATATATGAGGCAAGACAGAGACAGGAAAGCTGATAGAGGAAACAGAAAATGTATAAACGGCAACTTACAGAAAGGGAGGCCCAAATAAGTGGATAACAATCATAAGAAGAAATGCTCAACCTTGTCATCATAGCCAGGGAAAGGCAAATTAAAATAGCAGCAAGATAGTATTTCATATCCATCAGACTTAGCAAAATATTTAAAAAGAGTAAGCTAATAAGTTTTGGTAACGATATAGGGAGACAAGGATCCTCACACACTGCTAGGGATCATGTAAATGGATGCAACCATGCTGGAGACGAATTTGGAAGCATTTAGAGTAAGCAAGTGTGTACATACCCTATGACAGAGCAATCTCACTTCTGGGTATTTAACACCCAAACACTGCTCTCTCAGGTACACAAGGAGGCTTGTATGAGACTGTTAATTGCAATATTGTAATTTAGAGGAACTGGAAAAACCTAAATATCCATCAATAGGGGAATGGATAAATAAAATGCAAAATATGCAAATCATACAATACTAAACAGTCGTTAAAATGAACCCACTAGATCCCTTCACAAGTTCTCAATAAGTGTAATATTGCATGAAACAAAGAAGCAGAACAAGATGTACAGACTCATACCATTTATATAAATCAACACAAGAGTGGGTGACCATCAGGAAAGGAGAATGGGATTGGGAAAGCCATTAAAGAGAGGAAGGAATAAAGTAACATGAACAGAAAATAGAAAATAAAATAAAACAAAGTGGGCTATACGTTAACGAATGATGATAGTGTAATCCCAATAGAATTCCAATCAATGCAATTCTTTGCCCTTGAGGTACACTCTGCCTCCCCCCTCAAAAAAAGGTAAAATGAAAGAAATGGGAGAAGGTATAGGAAAGTGCCCAAGACAGTATCTGGCGACCAATACTTGCTCAGCAACTGTGAGTTTCTTTTCACCTGCTTCACTCTTTTCCGCTCTGGGAGAGAAATGGCAGTGATTAGGGAGAACTAAGGGCCCGGGGCCAAACTCCTGGGCATATAGATCTATTCCTGGGTGTCAACTGGTCCATCTGGAGGAGGTGACCCTACTGGAGGACACCAAAAATGAAACCTGAATGTATCTCATTGTCATGTGAGCTCTCTTTGCCCCTCATGTCTCCTATCCCACCATCTTTGTACTGAGAACTTGACCCAAGGAACTCAATCAGTCAGGATTGCCAGGCTGGCAGTCCTGGATCTGGTGAGATTACCCTTACTGGCTATATCATCCTTTCAAGGGTGAGGAGTAGCTGTATCTCGTCTCCTGACTGAGCCAACACAGCACCTGCTTGGAGATTCTTCCGGCTGCTTTGAGATATGGGTTACATAGCTCAATACTGGCTGGAACCCAAGGACCAAGACACCTGAAAGCTGGTTTAAGGAAACTGCCTTACCACTGTAGGGACATAGAAAATGAATCCAAAGGCAGGGAGAGTGTTTTCTTGAAGACACTTAGCCAAAACACGGAACTGAAGCGTCTCAAACAGGGAGTGCTCAGAAAGCCTGCTTCTCGCTTGTCTCGGCTTTGACTTCTGCTAGAAGCTGATCAGTCTAGCCCAGCATGGCTCAGCCTAAATAGGGCCAGTTTGGGAGATAGCAGCCTTCAGGGACCTACTGCCAAAGAAGAGAAGTAAGAGAAGCAATGGGAAAAGCTTTGCTCCCCAGGGCCTGGTTTAAAGAAGAACAATATGTGAGATTTTGAGTCGTGACTATGGAGGTAACCAAACAGGAATGCCTCAAGTCTCCAGTCTGGCTGTGACCCATTTTATAGCTGGGGTATAACATTCCCTCATAGAGGACCCTAAACAGAACCAGGTGAGTATTCTAAAAACCAGGAGAATGGTATGGATGGGAAGGGAACAGACAAGGATACATGGGGGGCATAAAGGAGATCGGCTTTTCAAAAGAGCAGTTGCTTAGTATTTCCTCTCCTTTTCTTTTGAGACAAGTTTCTGCTGGCTAGGATGCTTATTGGGCCCATGTCAGGATTTGACATTGACCTTGGTTTTGGTGGTTCTAAGGGAGCTGGAGACCTGGTCCTACTGAGCCACAAAGCTGCTTGGCTGTCTGTCTGGGAGAAAAGGGACTCAGCCATGTGGTGAGCATCCATATTTGTGCACACTTATCTCCTTGCTTTCAGTTCCTCTTCACCTCCACCTCATTCCCCACCCCCAAGCTGTGAGGCCCTCAGTGCTCCTGGCTCATTCCTCTACATCTGTTGTCTATCTGTCTGTCTCTTTGCCAAGGTCAGGCAATTGGGATTTGCTGATTTAATTATTTTTAAGTTTGTATTTAAAAATTTTGCAGGCTGCCTGCCCAGGAACACAAATGGAATGGGGAGTGCCAGTCCACTCTGGGTACTCTTTTGTCCAACGTCCTTGGCGGGTTGAGGGAGGGAGGGAGGAGGGGCTAGGGCCAGGTGATAGGGGAAGAACACTACTGGTCATGTGTTCCTAAGCTCACTTTCTCAGCTTTTGTTATCAACTGCCCCTCCCCTTCCTCCCACAGACTCCTTCTGAGGAGAGAGGTACTGAGGTTGGGGAAGGAGCAGAGTGAAGGAAAGAATTACTAAGACCTGTGGAGTTCCTGAGTGGTGCAAATGGTTAACATGCTAGGCTGCTAACCGAAAGGTTGGCAGTTCAAGTCCACCCAGAGGCACCTTGGAAGTAAGGCCTGGTGATCTACTTTTGAAAAATCAGCCATTGAAAACCCTACGGCACACAGTTCTACTCTGACACGCATGGGGTCACCACGAGTCAGAATCAACTTGATGGTAACAGGTTATGGAGCACTTACTATGTGCCTTCAGCCATGCCAGGAACTCTACATACTTTGCTTCACTTAATGCTTAAAACAACGCAGTAAGTTCAGTACTGTTATCATTACTCGGTTTAGAGATGAGAAAACTGAGGCTCAAAGAGGATAGGTAACTTCCTTAAGGCCTCGCAGACAGTAAACTGTGGAGCTGAGACCCGAACTAAGGTCTGTCTGACTCCAACTGCGGTGCCCTTAACCACTCTGCAGCCCTGTCAGGAGCACTGGGTAATGCTCCTGGCCATGTCACCAATAGGTGTGGCTGTTAATGCAAAACTCTCTGGGCTTCAGTTTCCTCTGGTATAAAATGGGAATGACAATCCTTGTCCTGCCTGAGTCTTGGGATTGCCATGATGATCAAATCGGTTGTTGTTGTTAGGTGCCAATGATTCAGACTCATAGCGAGTCATACACGACAGAGTAGAACTACCCCATAGGGTTTCCTGGGCTGTAATCTTTACAGAAGTAGATTGTCAGGTCTTTTCTCCCAAGGAACCTCTGGGTGGGTTCCAACAGTCAATCTTTCAGTTAGCAGCTTAACCACTGTGCCACCAGGGCTCCTTTCAAATTGGTTAGAGAATATGAAAGAGTAAAGAACCATACCCACTAGTGGGATGGTGGGTAACAGAATGAACACTGGTCTGTGAGTTGGGTTCCAGGCATGGCTGTGCCCTTCCCTGGCTCTATGATTTTGGCTTCACCTGTAAAATGAAGTAGGTGGACTCAAAGGTCCCATTCAGTTCTAATGTTTTATGGTTCTGTTGTCATTTATCCTCTCTTAAGTCATAGGTCATTTGCCTGCTGCTGGAGTGAAATGGTCCCACTCAGCCTTCTTCCTTCACTATGCTAACATTGTCTCTGAAATGGGTTGGAAGGAACAAGGAGCCAGAGCCCAAACAGTCCCCAGTCCACCATGGTGTCTCCTACTGTCCCCTTTTTACCCTCTGCCACTATTGTGTTGGTCCTAGGTATTGCCATCACTTTCATCTCATTGTCATTAATGAGGTGAGAGATTGTGCCCTTGACCCAATCTACTTAGGGCCCAGCAGTGCTCTACTTTACTAGGCCCCTCTGAAGGAAGATGAGTGATGTTGGCCTTGCTTGGTGTCACCTGATGCTGCTTTGGGAGACTACAGGAAGGTCCTGGTCCAAGGCTTGGGCTGTGAAGCAGCGCACAGTGACAGAGACTTGACAGTCATGTGTAGTCTTAAAATGACTCTTAGTTGTATCTTGAATTCATGAAACATGATTTTATTGGATATCTACTATGTGTAAAAGGAGCCATGGTGGCGCAGTGGTTAAAGCAATACACTGCTAACCACAAGGTCAGTGGTTTGAAACCACCAGCTGCTCCTCGGGAGAAAGATGTGGCGGTCTGCTTCCGTAAAGATTTACAGCCTTGGAAACTCTCTGGGGTCACTATGAGTTGAATCAACTTGATGGCAGTGGGTTTTGGTGGGACTATGTGTAAATTACTTTGCTGGCCATTAGGAAAGGAACAACCAGGTAGATGAGAAGCTCAGAGGCTAGTGGGTAAGACGGGTACTATCATATCCCAGCACATACAGCATTTTGGGTACTTTACAAGAACATTCAGAACTTTATCTCATCATATTCTCAAAACTTCTAGAAGATATGCATGCAGTATCATCTTTCATTTTACAGGTGAATAAACCAGGTAGTGTAAGTACATGTGAGACCATATACCTGTAAAAGTAATAGAAGCGTAAGAATAGAAGAGAAGGTGGCAATTGCAGAGATGTTGGATGATGTGAGTGGACAGATTCTAATGACACAGGATGGTGAGCCATTGGGAGAGAGGCATTATGAGAAGGCTTTGCTTTGATGTTTAGTCAGCTTATTCTCTAGGAAATGAGGGGTCACTAGGACTGTACTTGCATGCAGAGGAGTCAAAGCCTAAGTGGCTGACAGGGACTGAGCTCTCTCATCAGGCAGCCCACTAGTTGAGAAGATGGAGGAGGGTGTCCAACATAAGCAGAAGTCAAGAGGGGTGAAGTATAATCCAATATATATAATTCATTATCTTCTATTTGGGGGGTGGGTGGAGGGAGGTTCTTTTTCAAAATGCCAGCTATGTCAGCTAGGTTGCTGTCTTTGTGGGGGTAGGAGCTTTCTAAGAAGAGGAGCAGAAACTGGACTGGTGGCTATAGTGGCTGTGGGGGAAACAAAAGGATGGAAGTCTAGATGGACCAAGTCATGTCCACTCTAACCCTCCAGGACAAAGCTTCCACCATGGATATTTCCAATGATGCTACTCCCCTCCTGTATCTATATTAATAAAGGCCAGCATGAACAAGGCACCGTAGTAGGTGAGGACCTTGTGGAGAGAGGGAAGTAGGAGAGGTTAACTGGTCCTTAGAGCCCTTCCACATGGGCTGTGTCTTCACACACCTTGCCCTTGCCAGTGCCCTTGTGGGAGGCCCTGAGTATGGTCTTGGGCAGTCCATAACAGTCCTAGTTAATTCTCAGGAAGGAGCCACTGCATCCTAGATAATTTGGTCCCCCACCCCAGCCTTTTCTCAAGACTCTCCAGACCCTCCTCCTTGGCCCCATCTCTCTGGCTTCCTCTGTACCTGGCTGGCCCAGGAAAGGAGCCCACTCATCATACCTGAAAGCAGGGGTGGCTGGGAGCAGCTTTAGCTCTACTTTTACTGCAGTAAATTGCCGCCTGCTCACCAATCCACCCCAAATGAAAGTATAATCCAAATAAAGTACCATTAAGCTAATGGAGCCTCAAGGCAAACTCCCCTACTCCCCCAACACACGTTCCAGATCGCTGTCCCTATGCCTCTACCAAATGAAGTGCTGGAACTTCTTCCGACACTTCCCTTCCTTGCCCCCTCTTCATCCCCTGAGATTTTCTTGTCTGGTAATTATCCTAGAGCAGACATGCCTAGGTCAATAAATGCTCACAGTTCTTCATATAAGGGCTCTCAAAGCTGTGCCCTATGCCCGCGTTGGTCAGCAGCCCCTCCTCAAATAGTGCCTCCTTTAGCACCTCAACAGCTGGTACCAGATGCGAGGGCGAGAAGAGAGCGCAGGAGTCAGTCACATAGAGGGAGTCTAGGGTAAGCTCCCCAGGGCAGAAACCAAACCTTCTAACCCCCCTGTCTCATCCCTTTGTGCCCAGCAGAGTGTGTGCTGGGAGGGTGGGAGGCTGACAGCAGTAAGAATGCACTTAATCCTTCTTGGGTGACTGACGGACTGATTCTCCACTGTCAGCACTAAATAGTCCGAAACTCCACAGTGGCGGCTCTCGCCCCTCCCTTCACGCTCCCTCTGGAATCCTTGCGTTGAGCTGGCAGCCTCACTGTGGCTGGCTCAGCTCTATCAGCTGAAGGGGCCCAAAGGAAGAGATTTGCCTGGTGGTGTGTGCAGATATGGTTGGGTGATTCTAGTAACTAGGTGCAGGCCCCAGGACAAATCACATGACATATCAAAAGACATTACAATCCACCCAACAACAACAGCACACACACATACATACAGTTTAATGATCAACTACTGTGTGCAAGGTTAATGAGAGCACTCAGAGTGGCTGAGGATAATCATGGAGGGGATGATATGTCAATACGTCAACTAAGGGTAAGATGTAGCCTATTTGAAAATGGAAGTTTCTATAGAGGAATTGCCAGGAACCTAATAGAATCTCCTTTCTTAAGCACTATTTTAAAAGTAGTGTGGCATACTGCAAAGCGTAAGTTCTGGGTTTTTGTGCTGGATTCTCCATTTCCTAGCTGAGTAGCCTTGGGAAAGTTATTTAAATTCTCAAAGTCTCAGGTTCATTATCTGTAAAATGGGGATGATAATAATTTCTTCCTTCTGTGATCAAAGTGAGATAATGTATGTAGCTATAAAAGCAAAAGGATCATGGGTCTGGGATGATTTGGTTTGAGGAGATTTTACCTTTCTGACTTCTGGCATGAGTGAGTATTTAGGTTGTGGGAAACAAGCCAGACCTCTCCTCACTCTTATCTCAGCGAACACATCTCCAGGATCTCCATTTCTTCTGGAAAAGTTTGCCGGTTTAGAATTTATTTTAGTGATGGTGAATCAGATGTCAAATCCCTCCAGCCAAAGACCACCAGGAACACCTTGCGATTGAACAAGTTGGGTCTGAACTCACTGAACTCATTGCAGTGGGGGAGAACGAATACCAAGAGGAACTATGGGATGCCTTAGTAAGAAGGTGTTGTTGTTATTGGCTGTCATCGAGTCGGCCCCCAACTCATGGGAACCCCATGCACAACAAGATCAGACTGTTGTGATCTATTGGGTTTTCACTGGCTGATTTTTTTGGAAGTAGATCATCAAACCTTACTTCCTAGTGTGTGTTAGTCTGGAAGCTTGACTTGTGTTAGCGATTTGGAGAAGAATCTAAGGAAGTGGGACTTTACTCTGGATTGGATGCCATCAGGAAATAGGAGCAATTCTATAACTGGGTATCTCAATAAATCTTATCTATAAGGAGAGAAGATTAGGTCCAGGATAAAGCTGTAATGAAAGAAGCAGCAGTCAGTCATATTAGCCAGAATAGGGGGAAGCTTAGTCATTTCTATTTGTTCGGACAATGTCCATGTTTTACTCTGTGTTCAGATTCGATTACACAGTGGTCTTGTTTTGTCTTGATCAGTCATGTTCACAGAGAGGCCTTGTCTGATGTTGATGTTCAGTGAAATTGTTTATGTTTAACAAGAAAATAGCAAGGCCCAGCTGCTAGTGCCAGGCCAGTTCCTAGATGTCACGGGCTGCTTGTCTCTTGCTCGTTCCACC
Organism: Trichechus manatus latirostris; assembly: GCF_000243295.1. Classification (NCBI taxonomy): domain Eukaryota; kingdom Metazoa; phylum Chordata; class Mammalia; order Sirenia; family Trichechidae; genus Trichechus; species Trichechus manatus. Next base: position 757,836 of record NW_004444157.1, read on the forward strand.
GCCCGTTGTAGCCAAGGGAAGATGAAGTCAGGCTGCAGGAAATTAATCAATGACATCCAGATTTTCGCCATTGCCAAAATTTTGCAGATCAGGAGGTTGTTTAGATAATGTAGTCCACAGTCAGACTAGGGTTAGTCTATCCTGCTCATTTTGCTGCAGAATAAGTTGTTGAATCATCTAATATGACAATGCAGTAGCATTTGAGACTTTGGACAGGATACATTAGCCAACTGTAATACTAACAGTGATCAGAAACAAAATAATAATTAGTCCATGAAACAAATGGATATTTTCCCCTTAGTTATGGGCTGTTTTACTTATCTTGTAGTGTATAGACATAGCAAGTATTTGCTATAGCAGATATTCCTCCTTGGCTGTTGTTGTGTGCCTTTGAGTCAATTCCGACTCATAGCGACCCTATAGGACAGAGTAGAACTGCCCCATAGGGTTTCCAAGGCTGCAATTTTTACAGAAGCAGACTGCCACATTTTTCTCCCTTGGAGTGGCTGGTGGATTCGAACCGCTGACTTTTCAGTTAGCAGCCAAGCGCTTAACCACCACTGCACTATCAGGGTCCTCTTCCTTGGCTAGTTAAGAGGAAATCAAATACTATGTGGTTGCCCATAATAACACTGGCTACTGAATTTAGACTAATTTGTTGGGCTGTCAGGATATACGTTATGTTATTTGACTTTTACTAGGGTCAGAGACAAGTTTTGGACCATCTTTACCTGTTGTATTATGCCCAGTGTAGGAATCCCAGCTCACATAGTATGCATGAAGAAGCGATCAGTTATCCCCTCTGGGAGTTCTGCAAAGTAGTCAGTGTGTGCTTCATTTTGGAGGTTTCTAGGTTTTTTTATTTTTCTTTTGTTTTTTAGAGAAACATGATCCTCTGGGTGGAGGGTGGTAATTTAATATATGAAAGTCTCTGAAAATTATCTTGAATACACAAGATAAGTTAGTGTGTGGCATTAATGTCTGATGTCCACATAAGAAATGTAACCCTAGTGGGACACAGACTGTATTGGGAGTAAAACATTTATTACAATAGGACTGAGCCAATTTTGTGTCCCTCTAAGTGGACAAAATTTTGGGTAGTGTTCAACAGTTCTTGCAAAGCAGGCTAAAGTGTCTCTGAAGGTCTGTGCAGGACATGGCGAGTTCCCCAGTAGAGGCAAGCAAATGTAGGTTTGTCCTTCTTCAAGTAAATGAAGGAGCGTGCCTGGGTTTAGAGTGTCTCAGCAATGGGTGGTGTGAAAGGGAAAGTAATAATATTTCATAGGAGGTCAGGCAACAAGCTGAGAAGTGGTAAACATTTTTTTTCTCATTCTATTTTTATTTACTTTTTATTTTTTCCCGTACAAAAATTTATACATACATTGTTATGTGACCCTAATTGCTTTCCCCATACTGTGACAGCACAC